>NC_034591.1:150247129-150257495 GCF_900095145.1 Mus pahari
TCTCTTCTCTTCTCTTCTCTTCTCTTCTCTTCTCCTCTCCTCTCCTCTCCTCTCCTCTCCTCTCTCTTCCCTTCCTTTCTCTCCTCCTTCCCTCTCTCCCTCCCTCCCTCCATCCCTCCCCTTTCTTTCTTTCTCTCTCCCTTTCTTTCTTTCTTTCTTTCTTTCTTTCTTTCTTTCTTTCTTTCTTTCTTTCTTTCTTTCTTTCTTTCTTTCTTTCCCCTCTTTTCCCTTTAGTTCCTCCCTCCTTATAAACTGGCATTTTAAATTGCTATTCTAGTCCCTAGCTGTGTGATGCATTTCCTAAATTGAGAGAGGGGAAAGACAGACAAAGCAAAGAGAGTTGTTGCATTGTAGTGTGTAAAGCCAAGTATAGACAGTTACTGCTCTTTCCAAGTGGGGACACCAACCTGGGCTTCCCATCCCGCCCAGCCCCCTCCTGCTCAGCCCCCCCAGCCCCCCAGCCCCCCCGCCCCGCCCATTCACTTGTTTTGAATCCCTTTCAAGTCCTCCAGGTCAAGGAGCAGTCTGTTTAGGTGACCCTGACACTCCCTGACACTGTCTGCCCCGCCTGTCCTGCTGTGGAAATCCAAGTCAAATAGAGAGCTTTCCTGTCTTTCCACATGGCCTCTCATTCCCAGGCTGTTTCCACAGAAGGCAGGCAGGCAGCTAGCAGATAGAGGAAAGCGGAGCCAACATGGAGAAATGTGTTCAAGAACCACAGTAGGAACGATGCAGAAAGCGATAAGGAACCAAACCCAGTCATTACTAATCAGTACAAGGATAACTACCGAAAACATCTTGTAGATGCAGATGCTAAGGTTACGTGCTTGGAAGTGCTCTGAAGTCTGCACAAGCTGCCCTGAGTGTTCTCTGCTCTCAGGACCCAAACCAAGACATCTGAATAGGGAGGGAGTGTTAAGGATGGAGGCAGTGTGCTAGCTCTTGCACTTAAACCTTTTTCTTTTTTTTAAATAACTGAGACTAGGCCAGGTCTGTTGGTCTTTGGAAAGCTCTGGGCTTTTCCCGAAGTCAGTTTCTTTGTTGTGTGACTTCTCCACCTTGGGATCAGCAGTCCTCAGTTTTCTTCTCAAAAGAACCGATTAGGTCCTGGAGGGTTCCTCTTTCCCCTCCTCTTTCCCTGGACCTCCTTCCCTCTCCTCTTCTCCCTCCCCCTCCCCCTTCTCCTCTTCCCACTCCACATCCTTCTCTTCCTCTTCTTACCTTTTTAAAAGTTTTATTTATTTAATGTGCATTGGTGTTTGAGCATGTCAGATTTCCTGGAGAACTGGAGTTATAGACAGTTGTGAGCCACCCTGTGGTTGCTGGGAATTGAGCTCAGGACCTCTGGAAGAGCAGGCAGCTCTTAACTGCTGAGCTGTCTTTCCAGCTCCAGTCCCTCTTCTTAGCTTTCTTAGCTTTTTAGCCAAAGCCTCATGTAGCCTGGGATGTCCTTGACCTCTGTATGTAATGGAGGATGACCCTGAATCTCATCTTCTTGCTTTTACCTAAGTGCTAGGGTTATAGGCATGAACTACTATGCTCAGCGTTTTTTTTAATTTTTATTTTTGTGAGATACATCTCATGATATAGGCCAGGCTACTTTCAAATTTGCAATCCTCCTGTCTCAGCTTCCTAAACGTTAGGATTACCATGTATGGCCACCATCCCCAAGCCAAGCAAGACTTTTCTGGAAGCAGCAAAAGCTGCATGTCCCATCAGTTGCTTCAGGCTGAAGCCTCACCTCTCCCCTCCAGACTGCAGATGTCTTTGTGGGAGGATAATCACACCCACAGTCTGTCATTAATCCTTTTCAGGCTGCTGAGGCCTTTCATCCCTGAGCATGCCAAGACCCTGGAATAAAAGCAGCGAGAACTGTCATTAAAATGCTAACATTTGTGTGGCTGGTACAGCAAGTCTCCAGATAGAGCCCATTATCAAACGCGTTTGAAGCTTTCAAGTTCTTTTAAGAGGTTAGCTTATTCCAATGTCTGTAAATATCCGTGGCCAGAGGAGCTGACCCTTCTGCCTGTTTCCTTCCTGGTAAACTGGAGACAGAACATTTTCTCCAACTCTGTCTCCTCAAGTGGGGGAAGCAAGGTAAAGACCAAACAAGAAAATGAAACACAGCGTTGGGTGTTGGGCAGACGGTTCAGGTGTGTGTGTGTGTGTGTGTGTGTGTGTGTGTGTGAAGTGCTGGTCTTGCAAGCTTAATCTTCCTAGTTTGATCCTTAGAAGCCACATGAAATGCCAGGCACAGTGGTGTGTACATGTAACCCCAATGCTGGGGAATCAGGCAGGTGGAGCGGCTAACCCAGCCTAATAGGTGCGCTACCAGCCAAGGAACACCTGTCTCAAAATAAGGATGACAGTACTTGAGTAATAATGCTGCAGGCTGGCCTCTAGGTGTGTGCTCAAGCAAACACAAATGCATGCATGCACACCTGCAGACTCATGCACACCCCTACACATGGATATGTTGCACACACACACACACACACACACACACACCACTTATTATCATCATCCTTTACAACAAAAATACCCCAGGGCCAAAGAGGAAGGGAGCTATAGTACTGAATTCTTGCGATGGGCATCACAGACAAGAGGGAAAGGGGCCTTTGGCTTTGGCATCTCAGAGCTATTTGGAGTCAACCTGTTATGATATCTGCTGGAAGCATAATTGTGCTTAATTGGCAGAGATGGAATTTGAACTTTACCAAGCTGAGAGTTGCACATCTTGGGCATAAACAGCAGCCACAATAAAGTATTGCCTTGTGAAAAGATCACTGTTGTTTCTGATTTTCTTTAAAAAAAAAAAAAGCCATCAATGTTCACTAATAAAGGATGTTTGAAATATTGCCTCTGGTTTCAGTTCTGGGCAGGCTGGTGGACCTGGCCACCCATACTGGAGTGACCATATAGTGGGTCCTTTGGAGGTGGCCACACACATAGCTAGCAATAGTGGAAGTCACGTGCCCCAGCATGCAATGACTGTTACATCCCTCACGGGCTACTGAGAGGGAGAGAAGGATCTCATTTCCTGACCACCTTGTGTGCCATCTGCCTGGAGACAAGAGGAACCTGCCGGAAGGACCAGGACCTGCTAACGAAGGCAGAACTCTTCACAGGATGAGTGTTTTAAAAGCAATTAGTCCCCATCTCCAGTGTCCCGTGTGTCTGCTGCCTGCAATGACGGGCCTTGCTCTGGTCTGCAGCTCTGACCCTTCATTTATGGTTGATCTGGGAAGAGGGAAGAGAGGAGATAACAGTTGGCGGCTGCTTTAAGGAACAGATACATGTGTGAAATCACCTCATTTGGTCTCACCAGTTCTGATGTTACCTGGGAGGTCAGAGGGCAGGGTGGTTTTGTGATCCTCCTCTGACACATCAGAGTCTAACACTGACATACTTCCACGTGGGCCACTTCTGTGGTGTAAACGTTTATTTACAGGTTTGGAAAAAAGACTCACATTTTGCCTTGTGGAAGAAATATCATCTCCCCAGTGACGGCAGAACTTGGGGCGGAACCGACGGCTCAGCAGCTGACACCCTGACCTTTGCCATCAACCGACAGAGAGGTTTGGGCCCTCAGTTTACCCCAAGTCTGAGGATCGTAGCCTGACTACAAGCCCAGGGCCAAGTCACTGCCTTCATGGCGCACAACAATTATCTTAGAGGAAATAGATAGCTTTCTAAATAATACAATATCCATTTGTAACATCAGCCTTATTTTGGCCCCCGTGGCTTGGTTTTTGCTCGTTAGATGTATTGCTTGTTGACTGTAACAGCTTAGATCTTATTACTCCATTAACATCTTTTTGAAATAGATAACATGTTTTGTGGCTCAGAGATCCCGAGAACAGGGAGATGATGTGGCTTCTGGGTCTTGACCTAATTGTTCCTGTGGGTGACCAGATGGCCTGTTCCTCATGATGAATTGTGGGGAAGAAATAACATGAATGTCTGCGGTTCATTTTGCATATATTAATACTTAAGTTTGTGTTTAATGATACACTCAAGCCAGTTGTCCTATGAGCACATTTAATGCTCAGGCAGCCTCTGATAATTCAGTGGGCTTGCCCTTCTGCAGGCAGCTCTTACCAGCCTGCCCTCTCTCCAGCCTGCCCTCGTCAAAGCAGCAGTCAAACTGGTTTGAAGCAAGCCACATTCTTCCCTACTGACTTTTTGTGAAACCTCCCTGGTAATAGTTATGCAGAACAATGACAGGCGAGATAAAGCCACTAGATACAATCAACTAACAAAGATTTGTGGGACCTTTTGTGATCCGCTCAGGAGCTAAGTATAGGTACCTGATCCAGAAGAGGTGGGGGAGGTGACCCTTGTCCTCTCTCACACATGAACAATCAGATCATGGAGCTAAAAATAACACCCAAGAAGGAAGGATTATAAAATGGTGACAATGTATATAAATTATGTGCTGGGCTCTTCCCAGAATATTTGAAAATGTTTTCCTATAGATTAAGAGATGGTTCAAAAGTGCTTGCCATGCAAGCACAATAACCTGCTTCTGAATCTTCAGAATCCACAAGAAACCAGACATAGTAGTCCACGCGTGTAACCCCAGCGTAGCCCACGTGTGTAACCCCAGCGTAGCCCATGCGTGTAATCCCAGCGTAGCCCACGCGTGTAATCCCAGTGTAGCCCATGTGTGTAACCCCAGCGTAGCCACGTGTGTAATCCCAGTGTAGCCCACACGTGTAATCCCAGCATAGCCCACACGTGTAACCCCAGCGTAGCCCACACGTGTAACCCCAGCGTAGCCCACGCGTGTAATCCCAGCGTAGCCCACGTGTGTAATCCCTGCAGCCCTATGGAGAGCTGGGAGGCAGACAGGAGAGTCTCTAGAAACTGATTGGCCAGCTTAGACCATGGGAAAACAACAAAAAGACCTTTGTCTCCAATAAGCTAGAAGGTAGAGATAGACACCCTAGGTTCTCCTATCTCCACATATTCACTGTGGGATATGTATACCCCATTAACACATACACAGCAGTACACACACACACACACACACACACGCACAGAGGGAGAGACAGACAGACAGATAGACAGACATGGAGATGAGGGCCTTGACTTTGAGGAGCTAGAAAGCTTATATTAATAATAATAATTATCTAGCTCCTCCGTTGGGGGACCTGTGTTCCATCCAATAGATAACTGTGAGCATCCACTTCTGTATTTGCCAGGCACTGGCATAGCCTCACAAGAGACAGCTATATCAGGGTCCTTTCAGCAAAATCTTGCTGGCATATGCAATAGTGTCTGCGTTTGGTGGCTGATTATCGGATGGATCCCAGGTTGGGGCAGTCACTGGATGGTCCATCCTTTCGTCTCAGCTCCAAACTTTGGGTCTGCAACCCTATAGGCGGAACAACAATATGATCTAACCAGTACCCACAGAGCTCGTGTCTCTAGCTGCATATGTAGCAGAAGATGGCCTAGTCGGCCATCATTGGGAAGAGAGGCCTCTTGGTCTTGCAAACTTTATATGACCCATACAGGGGAACGACAGGGCCAAGAAGTGGGAGTGGGTGGGTAGGGAAGCAGGGCAGGGAGAGGGTGTAGGGGACTTTTGGGATAGCATTTGAAATGTAAATGAAGAAAATATCTAAAAAAATTGAAAAAAAGAAATTTATAAAATAATAATAATTATTTATAACAATAAATGCATTGCTATTAATAGTGAACACGATAATCCCTCTGAGATAGATGGTGGAAGGAAGAAGTAAATTTTGTATGTGTGTGTAAATTGTACAGTACATCAGTTAACACCTGCACAGGAAATGGGTTTGAGTGGAGAAAAGGATCCTTGCCAGAGGGAGCCCAACCCTTTCATAGTGGGCAGAAGGCATGCTTGACCCACATTCCAAAGGAAAGCACTGGCTTTTTCTTCCAAGACTGTTCACCAGACAGATGTCTGCAGAAAGATTCCCTGAGCCATGTTTAAAAACCATGAGAGAGCCACAGAGATACATCTCCTGAAACATCTCTGTGTTTCCCAGCTCAGAAGCATCTGGACTTTGATTAGAACCAACGCTGGATCAGAGCGTTAATTGTGGCCCTTTATCCCAGGCTCCCAGACTCAAATCTGTTACAGTTCTGGGACCCAAGAGCTTTTTGTTGTTGTTGTTGTTGTTGATGATGACCTGGCTCACCTGGGTATCCCCACACTGACATTAATGCTCTGTCTCCACTCTATGGGGACAAGGTCTAATCTTGGTTTCTACTGTGACATTCTTTGTCACACTCTCAGAATGAAGGGCTTGCTTTGGTCTTTGCCCCCTCCTACAGTTCCAATAAATCAGCTACCAATTTTCACCTCACTGGTGACCAGAATGGTTGCTGGACTTTTGTGTATTCAGTTCCAGATGTACCACTGTGCCTGGCCACTTGTCACACATGCAGCAATGCCTTGGTGTTCACTTGCCCACTATGACCTTTATCCTGCCCCTCCTTCTGCTGTCCTGTGACTTCTCCATAGGGCCAGGTGAACTGGAGAATTCCTTTCCCATCACGCATGCTCACACATACTCATTACCTCATACACCATGCTTCTTGCTAGGTCATTGTCTCGGTCTGTTTGGACAGCTATCACAGAAAGTTGTGGACAGAAGTTTTCCTTCTTGTAGTTCTGGGGACTGGGTACTAGAAGATTTGGTCACTTGTGAGAAGTTGTTTTCTTTCCATAGATGTTTTCCTTCTTCCTCTGTCCTCAGTAAATAGTAGTATGGACACGATGAGGGTCCCTGTATGTAGACATTAGTGTTGATGAGCTAATTACCTGTGGGCACTCTCTAATACTGTCATATTGTGGGTAAGGGTTTCAACATATAAATTTGGGCTGGGTACCAACATTCAGTCAGAAGCAGTTATTGTCCACTTGGCTTACTCGAGCTTATCACAGTGAGGGAGAGAGGTGGTGACTGGAAAGTCAAGGGAAGCGATATAAACAAAGTACTACAGTGAAATGTGGGTGTTCCCCAAATCTAGAAGCCAGTTTGATAAATTGATCCCCCTGCCCATTATGTAAGGAGAAGGATGGGAAGAATAAACTTTGCATGACACATTGAGGAAGCCAAGAAAACTCAGGTTAGCCCAAGGATGTCATGGGAGTCTTGATGGCTGGAGATAGCCCAGCACCTGGGTTTGAATCCTGGTTCTGCAGCTCATGGTAGGTGTGACCATGGAACTTTGGTTCCTTACCTCAGGGTTGCTCATTCAGAACACTGTGGTAATTATACTGACCTGGCAGTGTTATGGAGTTGTTGATGCACCATCTTGTTTAGTGGCTTCAAATTTCACACTCATGTGCCAGGCATACCAGCAGTTCATAGATGGGATAGATGTTAGGGTGGATGAACTCAGAGGCCTGGATCTGGGCCTGGGCAGTAGCTGCCAGCTCCCCTGACTCCTGTCACCACAAGGGTGAGCTCTCCAGCACTGCCCTAGCCAGTTCATTCAATGCTGTAGCCAGCCAGGAGTCAGGGTGGGGGCAGCTCCCAGGTCTCAGGCCCACAGGCCCGCTCACCTACACTTACCTCACCATTGCCAGCTGCACTGTGCAGTCCAGGAAAGATGCAGGGCTCGCGCTCCTGAGTGATGGAACCAGTGAGGGGCAGGGAAAACTGTCTGTATCATTGACCCTGGGCCAGCTATCCCGCGCCTACTGCCTCTGTGTGTGTGTGAGTGTGTGTGTGTGTATGTGTGTGTGTATGTGTGTGTGTGTGTGTGTGTGTGTGTGTGTGTGTGAGTACAGTTTCTGCTTCAATTATAAGGATCAAACTCAGGTCAATCTAGCATAAACCTTATTCTTTTAGACACGACAGAGAGAGAGAGAGAGAGAGAGAGAGAGAGAGAGAGAGAGAGAGAGAGAGAGAGAGAGAGAGAAACAAGTACAAACTAAACAAAACAACAACCCCCTCCCCCTTGAACCACGGAGTGGTTTGCAAAATGACCCCCTGCCCAGTCTTGCCAGTCTTGCCAGACTCTTACTCACAGAACCCCTGCCTCTTAACACACAGTGCTTGACAGAGCACAGACCAGCGTGCTGGTTGGTGATGGCTGCCAGCACCCAGCAACCTCCCCAGGACACAGACCACATGTGGGATTCTGGAGCATCCAGATGGCAGACATAGACCGGTGACATGATCCTGTGATATGGGCAGCCTGCCTGCCACCTCCAGCAGCTTCCAGCAGCCCCTCACTCTGTTGCCCTTTCACGTTGCTGTTTCCAGTTCCTGCTTGTCCTTGGGTCTCGGCTTACCCGACGTTTGCTCAGAGACTCCCCAGATGCCCTATTGAGGCAAGCGGACCTGCCACATGCATCTGTAGTGTTGAATGCTTCTCCTTTGTCATTGTCCTTTGGTTCCTTTACCCATCTCCCACTAGGTCATCTCTAAGCAGCGTGTAGTCTACCTTATTCACTAAGATGTCGCTCAGAGTCTGGTAGAGGGTAGATACTCATCAGTGCTGGTTAAACGACCAACAAGTTAGCTAAACGCAGTAGTTGGACGAGGAGTTCGGAGCCACAACTTGGCATATTAAAGAGTCAGGGGAGGAAGCAATGGAGAGATAGCTGTGGTGGCTCACAACTGTCCGTCCCTCCAGTTCCAGCTGCCCCATTATGGTCTCTGTGGGCTTCAGACATAGCTGTGGTGCAAGACATACACACAGGCAAAACACCCATTAAAAACATCTTAAAATGAAACAAAAAACCTAGCCAGGTTGTGGTGGTGCACACCTTCAATCCCAGCACTTAGGAGGCAGAAGCAGGCAGATCTCTGTAAGTTCAAGGTCAGCCTGGTCTACAGAGTGAATTTCAGAATAGCCAGGGCTACACAGAGAAATCTTGTCTCAAAAAACAAAACAAAACAAGAATCAAAAACAAACAAACAAACAAAATCCAAATGCAAAACAAAATCCAAAAAGCAAAACAAAACAAAACAAAAAACCAAAGGAAAACAACACACACACACACACACACACACACACACACACACCCTATTCCTAGAAATACAAAGGCAACATGCTCAAGTGACGACGCTGATCCCCCACATATATATGCACACGAACACACTTGCATGTGTGCTTGAAGGTACATATACCTACTGACAGTTACATTCACCACACACCACATGATGCTCAAGTAACTAAATGGTAAGACAATGGTCTCACAACGAAGGCAATTAGAAAATTGCTCTGTGTGTGTTGTGCTAGACATACTACATGCCTGACTGAGAGAGCATGCTTTGTTCCTCTACTTTTGGAATCCCATCTTTCATTAACACTTCATCAGGGACTTACTTAGTCCAAGGATGACATTTCCAAACTGCTCTCCTAAAAGTAACAGCCATCAATTAAGTGTGGCAATTGTCATTGCTCCACTATGCTGAGGAAGGAGATTTCTAAGTCCCAAAGGTTTCCATGACAGATTTACCAAATATGCATTCATATTTTATTGCTTCTTGGCTCAATTTTTATCCTCAGTTCCACTTTTTTTTTTTAAACTGAAAAGCTCTCCCTCATTTAGCAGACAGGGTGGCATGTGATGTCTAAGACAGGAAGATGTCAACACCTAGAGACAAAGGTCATTCCTTTGGAAAGTGTCATTTGACCAAAGTGGAACATGACCCTCGGTATTGTGGCTAAAATCCTCCCTGTAGAATGATGGCCCCTGTAGATTTACGTGCATGACCCTGTTTAGGTAAGTGGTGTGAAGAAAGAGAGACAGCTGTGAGGGGAAGTCCTGCCTTGACTCCCAGCTGAGCAATGGATACACTCTATCTCCAAGCCACAGGCTTAGGTGGGTCTGACTTGGTTACACAAAGCCACATGCTTCCAGTTGACACAAAGGGGACAGAGCTAGGGTTACAGTGCAGTGTCCCTTGAGGGTGTGGATTCATAGGATGGACTTTGCTATTGGACAGGGTTGCATCGGCCCCACTGTGCCTGTGACTTTGAGCAGTTTGTAAATCTCAGTTTTGTTAAGTAAATCTCAGTTTTGTTAAGGTAAGGGCAATGGCAACAATGTTGTCTAGTTCATAAAGCCATCCCGCAAGTGCCAGGGTATCTCTGGGTGGGGGTTGTTCATTTACAATTTGCCTGTGTCAACCTTGGCTTTGTGAGGAAAGCATCTATAATTAGTAATACATCTGAGTGTTTAGTAATACACCCATGTGTTTATTTACATAACTGCTTTACTATGAATTCAGAGAGCTTGACTTTGCAGCTTACCCACTACAGGAGCCAGAGTTTGAGTGTGTGCTAAGTAACATCCCTTCCTTCCTTCCTTCCTTCCTTCCTTCCTTCCTTCCTTCCTTCCTTCCTTCCTTCCTTCCTTCCTTCC
>NC_034591.1:150258356-150290331 GCF_900095145.1 Mus pahari
CTCTCTCTCTCTCTCTCTCTCTCTCTCTCTCTCTCTCTCTCTCTCTCTCTGTGTGCATGTTTGAATGTGCAAGCACTCAAGTGCAATGGCACACGTGTGGAGGAACAACTTTTAGGAGTTGGTCCTCACTTTGCATTTTTTTGAGGCATGGTCTCTCTTGTTCCTGCTGCTGCTGCGTGCACTCTGCCATAACTCTGGTCTTTGAGCTTCTGGACAATTCTGTTTATGCATCCCACCTCATCAACGTGGTGCTGAGGTGAGATGTGTGCCACCACGGGCTTTTATGTAGGGGAACTGACTCAGGTCACCAGGCTTTATGTGTAGTTAGATGTGAGGCTGGCACCTTTATGTGCTGAGCCATCTTCCTGCTCTC
The DNA here is from genome assembly GCF_900095145.1 of Mus pahari. Lineage (NCBI taxonomy): Eukaryota > Metazoa > Chordata > Mammalia > Rodentia > Muridae > Mus > Mus pahari. The sequence continues at coordinate 150,258,730 of NC_034591.1, forward strand.
CCCTCTATATGACAGGTTTTTTGTTTGTTTGTTTGTTTGTTTGTTTGTTTGTTTTTGAAGAACCTTCATGCTAACTTCCAGAGTGGCCGGGCTAATTCACATTTCCACCAATGAAGCATGAGCACTCCCTTTATTCCACGTCTTTGCCTGCATGTACTAGGGTTTCTTAGTGATAGTCATTCTCATGGATGAGATGGGATCTCAATGGGTTATGGAGCTTTCTTTCTTTAGAAAAGAAAAAAAAAAATACTAGGTCAAAGGACACATGCAGGAGCTTGTTTCTCTCCTTTCACCATATGGATTCTGGGAGACGAACTCAGGTTAGCAGGATTGGGAGAGTACCAATTAGCAGGATTGGTAGCCAGCACAGGTTAGCAGGATTGGTGGCAAGCGCCTTTCCTGCGGAGCCCTCTTGCCAGCTTCACCTTTCTTTCCTTTGCTGCCGTCAGTTTTTTAAAATCATATTAGTAAGAAAACAGCTAATACTTTGTATCTGCTATTATAGTATCGTAGTAAATAATTCACTACTCAAATCATCTGTAATTACCTATGCACCCCTTCTCCCTCCTAATTCCTAACTTTTGACTATCTTTACAAGTTTCGTTATCTTTACAAGTTTCGTCTTTTTCAAAACACCACACAGTTGGAATCACACACTCTGTGGGTTTTTTGATTTTGTTTTTGGACTGGCTTCTCTTATTTAGTCATATGTATTTAGTATTTAATACGTTTTCTTATGGCAAAAGAACTCCTCAAAGTGCTGAATAGTATTCCACTATCTGGATGTAGTCTAGTCTGTCCACTAATCTGGGGTGTGGGGAGGTTGAGGATATCTTGGTCGCTTCCAGGTTGTGGCAGTTATGAATAAAGCTGTTAGAACGCTTGTGTGCATGGTTTGCTGTAGACCAGCGGACCTCAACCTTCCCCATGCTGCGGCCCTTTAATATAGTTCCTCATGTTGTGGTGACTCCCCCCACCCCCCCACACACCGTAAAATTATTTTTGTTGTTACTTTGTGACTATTATTTTGCTACCGTTGTGAATTGTAATATAACAGCTATACAACGACACATGGGGTCGCGACCCACAGGTTGAGAACCACTGTGGTAAATGCGGTTTAAGCTTATATGGGTAACTACCAACAAATCCAGTTTCTGTGTCCTTTGGAAAAAGTGTGTTGGGTTCTGTGAGAAAGCACCAGACTTTCTTTAATGTACCTGGTCCGTTTTGCATTCACATCCTTGTCAGCACTTGATATTGACGCCATTTGAATGGTGTGCTAAGACGTGTACAGGGATGTTCCAGTTCAGGTCGCAGTTCTCCAGCGACACGACACGTGATGTAGAGTATTCTTTAAAATTCTTATCATCTCTGATCTTCTGCATCATATCAGCTCTGATATCAGGGCCATTTGTCTTCTTCTTTTTTTTTTTATTCTGCTCTTTGTATTTCTTTTGGAGACAAGACCTTTTGTAGCCCAGGCTGGCCTCAAACTCACTATGTAGCAGAGGTTGACCTTGAGCTTCTGATTCTTCCTCCTGAGTGCAGGGATTATAGGCATTTTCATCGTATCCGGCTTAGATTGTTTTATAACTGTTGAGTTTTAAGGGCTCTTTGTATGTGGTGGACAACAGTCCATTCAAATATATCTTTTGCATATATCTCTGGCCAGCCTGGGGTGTTGCCTTCTCTTAAGTACCTACTTACTTCTAAAGTCCAACTCAGAGGTGCTCTTCTGTGACACTCAGTCATCCTCTTCTCTCTCTTACTTCATTCCTGTAGACTTTGTGCTGTTATTCTGCCTTACACAAATATTTATTATACTGTAAATATTTATCTACTAGGTGGTGAGATTCTTCAGAAAAGGGTCATGCTTTCTATTTTTTTCATTCCCAGAGTTTGGCACAGTAGCTGACAGTAGTTATGTGCCTAATATACTTGCTCTGAATGAATAAAATGTGAAATAATGAGGAAGTCAGTCAGACCTGGTTCCCTGGAAAGCTTGGAGGGAGTCTTCCCTTAGTGGAGGGAGTGGGAGCTTGGCCCGGGAATAACAGCCTCCTCTTCTTGGCCGCGTTACTGTGCCTAGATACAAGCAGTTTTTGCTTGACTTCAGTCATTCCCTCCGAATGTCAGGGCAACAGGAGCCATGTTCTCATGCTCTCCGGGGTCAGAAGCACTTTCATCAGATATATTCAATCTTTTAAAGTCTGTATGAATGCACTCAGCTCTTTTTGCACCTCTCTCCCTTCTGTCCAGTCAGTCAGAGAATCTTCACTCTGTGGCACTATTTACTGCTCCATCTGCCTCCAAGGTCATATTGCTTTCCTGAAAGGAATTATTCGCCCATGAGCACACCCAGGCTAGGTGGGGAAGGGTCTCTAAGATTTTTGTCATAGGTTAGGATCTTGCAAACTTACTCTCCCTCCACCTCAGTCACCCTTCTGGCTGTCATCCCCACTGTCCTTGCATTTGGGTTGCAATGTTTCTGCAAAAATCTCCCCTCACTGACCCTACTGGCATTTAGCTCAGAATACACTCTATTATGTTTAAGATGACTTGGCTTCTATTGAGGCCAGACTCTGCATCCAGCATTGGGCTGAGCCCTGGGGGAAGGCAGTCCTGGGAGAAGCCCTGGGAGAAGAACAAATGTTCTCACATGATTTACAGGCTTGTGACCATTTGATTTGCAGACACGAGTGCTGAGGAGCTCACATGAAAAGTCAGGGAGGAGCTCATAAAAGAGCAGCAGATGCTCTGCCCGCAAGGCTGCAGCTTTTGATGTGAGCCAGGAAACCGTGGACGATTGGCTGAATTTTAATTGTTCACAAGGCATTTTAGAGATATTTAGGCAATCACCATTCTTGGTGTCTTGGGTCAGTTTAGACAATTTAAACTTACCAAAGTGCCTCACACTTGTAGTAAGAAAGTCCAAATAATGCTAAAGTTCACTGAGTAGCAGAGAAGTGATTCTCTTCTCTCTCACTGAACTAATACTCTGTTTGCCTGTCTTTCTTCTCCCTCCTCCCCCTCTTCCTCCTCTTCCTCCCCTTCTTCTTCTTTTTGACACTCCATTCTGTAGCCCTGGCCAGTTTGGAATTTACTGTGTGTGCAGACCAGACTGGCTTTGAACTCTCCCTGTACCTGCCTTCCAGATGCCGGTATTAAATGCACGCACCACCACAGTTACTCCATTTTTTTTTTTTTTTCATACAAAGTCTTGCTATATAGCCAAAACTGGCTTTGAGCTCATTATGTATGTAACTCGGGCTTTGAACTTGTAGCAATTCTCCTGCCTCAGCCTCTCCAGTGCTGGCATTATAGGCCATGTCCAGCGATTTTCTTTCTTGAGATGAGTTCATTGGCTGACTGTGTATGTTTGGGGACCTTTTTCTCCCTGTGCGTTTGCATCCACTCCTAAGTCTGATATTAACTTTTATGGAAATTTTCACGTGATCCACTTCAGTCTGTGATGTTCATTTTCAAAGAATTTGAATTTTTCAAATTTCAAAGAATTGAATTTGCTGGTCATTCACATCAGTATGAGCAGAGGCGCTGCCTTCCAACAGCTGGATGGAGTCTAGAAGTTTAAGCACACGTTATAATGCATATTATCACACATATAATGCATATACATTTAGTATATTACCATTTATGGCTGCCTCCTTTGGATTGCCTGCCTTCTTTCCCTTTTCCTTCTTCTCCTCTGTGTAGTTGTGTATATGTGTGTGTGTGTGTGTGTGTGTGTGTGTACATGCTCACACCACTGCACTTGCATGAAGGGAAGAGAACAATGTTCTGGTTTAGCTCTCCCTTCCATCTTTCTGTGGGTCCCAGGGATCTAACTTTCTCCCCTGAGCCATCATCCTGCTAACCCCTCCACTTTATTTTTTAGCCCAGGAGCTCATAAACTGGCCTGGCCAATTGGCCAATGAGCTTCTGGCGTCCTCTTGTTTCTGCCATCTCAAGACTGGGATTTCAGGCAAGTATCCCCACACTGGACGTTCTATGTGACTGCAGGGGCTCTGAACTCAGGTCCTCATGGTTGCACGGCAAACACTGACCAGTGAACCATATCACCACCCGCCTCTTTCCTCTTTCCTTTCTTTTTGTATTTTAAGGAATAGAGCAACACATATATTTACATAGGTATTTTTTGCCATGTCTCTGTGTGAGTATTGTTGAGATTTTAAAATTTGTGTCAATTCCAAGTAAGAATTTTTTTCATTAAATAAAACAGTTAAACTTGTTTTTACTTTTTATAGTTCTGAGATGTGTGTGTGTGTGTGTGTGTGTGTGTGTGTGTGTGTGTGTGTATGTGTAAATAATGCTTTTGGTTTTAGGGAGCTCCTTCCCCAGAACTTTTATCAAGAAGAATTTAATGCTGGGTTTGGGGTGCATCCCAGCATGGGGGCAGTAGAGGCAGGAGGATTCTTGGTCATCCTTGGATACACAGTAACTTTGAGCTACCATGGGCTACATGAGATCTTGTCGCAAAATATAAGTGAAGGAAAATTTGGAGGAAAAAACTGAATGAATGTGCCGGCTAACTTTATGTCAACTTGACATAAATAAACCGTAGCCATCAGAGAGGATGAAACCTTAAATGAGAAAACAGTCTCCATAAGATGCATCTGTAGGGCATTCTCTCTCTCTCTCTCTCTCTCTCTCTCTCTCTCTCTCTCTCTCTCTCTCTCTCTCCCCTTCCCTCCTTCCTTTTTTTCTGTTTTGTTTTCTCTGTGTAGCCCTGGCTGTCCTGGAATTCACTCTTTAGACCACCAGGCTAGCTTTGAACTCAGAGCTCCATCTGCCTCTGCGTCCTGAGTTCTGGGATTAAAGGTGTGCACAGGCTCTTCCCAGCATGATGTAGGGTATTTTAAAAATTAGTATTGATGTGGGAAGGCTCGACTCATGGTGGGTGGTGTCATCCCTGGGCTGGTGGTCCTAGGTTCTTAAAGAAAGCAGGCCGAGCAAGCCATGATAAGCAAGCCAGTGAGCTTCACCCCTCCATGACCTCTGCATCAGCTGCTGCCTCCAGCTTCCTGACCTGTTTGAGTTTCTGTCTTGAAGTCCTTTAATGATGAAAAGCGACATGGAAGTGTAAGCCAAATAAACCCTGACTTGCTTTGGTCATCACAGCATTAATAACCCTAACCAAGACACAGGAAACAGTTGGAAGTATTCCATAGTATGCATACCTGGCCATGTGGGATCCGTATCAACATTTTGCTATACGGATCAACTTTTTCTGTGCATTTTAGGATGAGTTGAAGATGTTGAAGCAGCAATTTCTTAGACGCTTAAAAGTAAAAGTAAAAGAATTATTAGATTATTGTTTGCAGGTTTTATTATTTTTTATTACTTTTATCTATTTTGTGTGTGTGTGAATATGAGAGAGAAAAAGACACACACACATACACACACACACACACACACACACACAGAGAGAGAGAGAGAGAGAGAGAGAGAGAGAGAGAGAGAGGCTTTAATATTGTCATCTTCCTACTTTAGTTTCCCTAGTTCTAGGACTGCAGAAGTGGGTCACTAGGTCACTATACCACTGTCTCTTTTCTTTCATTTATTTCTTATTTATTTGTTTACTCAGTGTGTGTGTGTGTGTGTGTGTGTGTGTGCTCATGTGTGTGTTCCTTGCCCATGTGTGGATGTCAGAGAACCACTTGTGCAAGTTGATTCTTTCCTTTTACTATGTGGAACCAACAGATTAAAGTTAAATTCTCTGCTTGGCAACAAGCATCTTTGTCCACTGAGCCATCTCACCTGCCCCCAACCTGGCAATTTTCTCTATGAATCCTAGGGTTTGTATCTTCTTTATGAAGACTTTCTCCAGCTTAGTATTATTTTCAAATTCTATTTCCCTCTACTTGCCTTGATAATTCTATTTTTAATTTTAAAAATCCAAATGAAATTACATTACATGTAGGAGTTCATAAAATTTAATTGCTAGCAATGAGAAGCTAGCTGTCTCAAAGCCAAAGTCTCTTTAGAATTATGTGCTGTAGCTTTTCACTGAAAACGTTTCTAAAACACACAGGAAATGGGGAGTGTGGAGAAGGCAGTCAGCAGGGCGGAGAAGTCAGGGGTGGAAGCAGGGAGGGGACCAGGTCTAGAGCTGTGCGTGTTCTTAAGATTGTTTTATGTGTATGTGTGCCTAGAAGTGTGTATGTACACAGTGTATGTGCCTGATGCCCAAAGAGTCCAGAACAGGGTACAGGTTCCCTGGCACTGGAGTTACAGGCTATTCTGAGCTGCCATGTGGGTGCTGGGAATCGAACCCAGGTCCTCTGCAAGAACAGTCATCTCTCCAGCCCCCCCAGGTCTAGAGTTTTGAAGAGAAGAGTCTAAAGGTCTTATAGGAGGATTGTTTGTGAGACAGGATCTAATAAAGCCAGCCTGATGCCAAGTTAGAGGGTAGGTGAGGCTGACTTTGGACTTCTAACCCTTCTGAGTTAGGCTCTCAAGTGCTGGATTACAGGCATGTGCTACCATACCTGGCCATCACTAGAAGTCTTCTCCAACAATTAAATGAGGTTATTTTCGACAACAAACAGTACAAAATGCAGTTTTTCATCAGTAGTGCCCACCCTGTTTACTGTTTCTGAATGTAAGTAGCACGGGAAGGTGACTCAGTGCTTGGGAACTGGATGAACAGCTCTGGTATCTTTTTGGTGGAGTCTGACCTGCAAAGAGCTGGGTCTACAGATGGGAGGGGAAAAGAGGAGAGAGCAGCGCCCCTCCCCCAGCTGAATAGATGTTCTTGGTTCCACCTTGTTGATTTGCTTCTAAGGTGGGGTGGGATGCCCTTGACAAAAAAAAGGAAAAGCTGGGGTACATGAGAAACAAGAGAACAATTGGATACATAGTTCTTTTGCACACACTTCTAAAATATTTCCTTTAGGGATAAAAATGGAGCCCAGGTGGTAAAGTGCTTGCTTAGAAGCAAGCAGAAGATGTGTGGCATTCTTCGTTTGTTCCCGAGCACCAAAGAGACCAAATGATGGAGGAACATCTGTAATCCCAGCCCTTGGAGGGCTGGCAGTTCAATACAACCTTTGGCTCCATAGTGAGTTGGAGGCTAGCCCGAGATAAGAGACCCTGTCTACAGCAACCCCCCTGCAGCCTCAGAATGTAGCGTTTTGAATGAGAATGGCCCGCATGGGCTCACATACTTGAGTGTTTGGTACCCAGTTGGTGAGCTGGTTAGCAAGGATTAGGAGGTGTGGCCTTGTTGGAGGAGGTGTATCCTTGGAGGTGGGCTTTGAGGTACAAGGACAACACCAGGCCCTGTGTGTCTCCTTCTGTGCCTCCACTTTTCAGGTCAGATGTAAAGTCTCAGCTACTGCTGCAGCGCCATGCCCGCCTGCCTGCCTGCTATGCTTCCCACCATGATGGTCGTAGACTCAGCCTCTAAAACGGTAATCAAGTGCCCAATTAGATGCTTTCTTTTATACGTTGCCTTGGTCATGGTGTCTCTTCACAGCAATAGAATAGTAACTAAGACCACCAGGTTAAGTCAGAGACGGTGGAGGAAATTGCTCTTTAAGGGGTATGTTTAGGCACAATGAGCAAGAACACTTAAGAGGATGCATTGTGTAACAAAGAGGAGAATGTTTTCTATTATCATGATATAAGGAAATAGGAAGAAAATATAGCTTTGAATCTGTAAGGAACGACTGGTGGTACTGGAACAGTGTGGTGTCAGAGTCAGCATAGAACAAGCTCCTCTGCTCAAAGAGCAATCTGCGCCACATGCTTCCGCGTGTTCACCGAACAGGGATGGAAGCATCCATTTGTACAAACGACGTCCCTCCAAAGGTGAGCAGAAGAACAACTGTGACCCATCCACACACAGAGTACTAATCCCCAGAGTGAAGGAATTGAGGAGCGTGAACCCCCAAGTCACACCCAACACGGGGGCTAAATCACAGGGAACCCTGCCGAGGTAAGCAAGCCACACAAAGTGAGTACACGCTTTTTTTCTTTTTGTTCTGTTGTTTGTTAGTTAGTTTGTTTTGCTTTGTTTTGTTTTCAGACAGGGTTTCTCTGTGTAGGTCCTGGCTATCCTGGAACTCACTATGTAGACCAGGCTGGCTTTGAACTCACAGAGATCCACCTGCCTCTGTCTCTGGAGTGCTGGGACCCCAAGTGTGAGCCACCACTGCCCGGCTAGCACACACTTTTGTATCAATCAGATAGTTCCTAGAAAATGTTAACCGTGAAGGAACTAGAAACAGTGAAGGGCAACAGAGGGCAAGCAGGGTGGGAAGATGTGGATGCAGCCACTGTTTTGAATGTGGCTGCTTGGATGAATCCACATGCCCGAACTTTTCAAATTATGGTGGTTAAACAGTATTTTAATTGTGTGTCAATTTGACTCCTATATAGCTGTTAGAAGCAATAACGTCAGAGCACCATTTTTTTTCCTCAAAGATTCAAAACTAAAATTTTAGGCTTAGCAAGGGTAGTTTACATTCAATCCACAATTCAATTTGGGAAAATCCTGTTTGCCTGGGTATAGTGGCACACATTTGTAACGCCAGCACATGGGACATATTGGCTATAGGATCAGGAGTTCGAGGTCATCCTCAGTTACTTAGGGAGAGCAAGGGCAATCTGGATTACAAGACTCTGCCTCAAAAATCTTAGTTAGGGGCCAGAAATGGTGGTTCATGACTTAAGTTCTAATACTGAGGAATCAGGCTGATTTCTGTAATGTTGAGGCTGGCCTGGTTTACATAGTTCCAGACTATCCAGGGAGACACAATGAAACTCTGTTTTTAAAAGAAATCCAATTTACATCTAATAATTTTAGAATTGCTAACACACCAGGAACAGAGGCTAACGCCTGTAATCCCAGTACTTCAAAGGCTGAGGCAGGAAGATTGTCAGGCGTTCCAGCCTGAGCTATAGAGTGAAAGATCTTGTCTTAACACCCCTTACCCCTACCCACAGCAAAGAAGAAGAGAAATAGCTCAGTGGGCTAAGGGCTTGCTGTACAAGGTGAGGTCCTGAGCTCAGATTCCCTGGACCCACCTAGAGTTGGATGTCGTAGCATGGGCTTCTTGTCCCAAGGATCCTGAACAGTAGAATCCCTGAAAGTGAGCAGCTCTCCTGAAGTACACAGGGGCAAACGAGAGATCCCATCTGAAAGCAAGAATTGACACCCGAGGTTGTCTTCAGATACCTGTCCTTGTCATATACACATGTTTAAAGGATGAGATCTTTATCAGTTGCTGGCTAGGAGAAATTTTATCTCCAGATGAAGCTGTTTAGAAGCTCTGAGCATTGCTCTTTGCTGAGTTCTTTGTACAGCTGGCTTTTATGAAGAATGACAATGGGTTTCTCTATAATCAGGTATATCATATACTATTACATGACATATACACGCACGCACACACATATACACACATACACACGCACACGCACGCACGTGCACACACACACACACACACACACACACACACACACACACACACACACTCATACTCAAACGCACACAGCCCACCACCACACACACATAACATATAAACCCAAGATTTTATAAAGAAATTTTCTTAAAATTTTTACTGTGGTGTGTGTGTGCACGCTAACATGCCATGCAATGCATGTGGAGTTCAGAGGAGAATTCATAGGATTCTGTTCGCTTCTTCTACCATGTAGGTCCCTGGGGTTGAATGCAGGCTGTCAGACCTGGTGGCAAGCACCCTCACGTCCCGAGCCACCTCTGTGGCCTAAGAATTGTTCTTAGGGTTGGAGGAATCTGAGTCGATGGTGTATGAGATGGAGACCAAGTCAGAAGAAAAAAAATCTAAGCTATTTTAAAACATACCCAGTGCCCTGGAGGAGGATAAATGACATTATGGAATTGTTTCCCCAAAGGAAAATTATTGTCAGTAAAACCCCTCTGTACCAAGACCCCCACTAAGAACAGAGCTCAGAACTCCTCAGTTCTTTCATCTGGAGATGTAAGTCTTTCCACACACTGGCTAGCAAAATCCCTCCCTGTGCCATGAGCAGAGGATTGTAGTCATTGGTTGTTTTATAGCTACAAATTGGAACCTGAAAGGGCTCAGGCAGCCCAGCTAAGGTCACCGGTGAGGCATTTGCTGACTCAAGCACAAGGCCCAAGAATTCTGTTCCCTGGCCCTGCCCTGACTTACTCTAGTCAACAAAGGAACTCTGGCTCCCTAGACCTGGAAGAGGGGAGAAAATGGGTTTGCTTTGAGTCTGAGATGGTCTCAGGTCTCACCCAATAGTAGGAGTCCTGGATCCAAGGCTAGCCTACCTCATGTCCTCCCCCTTGCCTCCTGGATTGGATTACCATGTTAGCTTCTGGGGCGGATGGGATGCATGACGGCAGTGTAATTGTTTCTTGGTAAACTAGAAGAATCAGGGCTCTTTATTGTTACGATTAGTTAATAAACAAAGTGATGGGTTTCCTTGCGATACTTTTATATATGCAGATCCTTACGATATGATATAAAAGTATCCTTTCGATAGGATATAAAAATTTCCTTACGATACTTCTATATATACATATCATTGCACTTTGGTCATGTTTGACGTCCAGTACCCTTCCGATCTCACTCTCCTCCTCCTGCTGTCATGGCTGTCCTCAAACAGTCTCACCACAGCTTTTGTGCCTTGTATTTGTCAATACAGATTTTATGTGTGTCAGGAAACAAATGATGATTGTCTTCCTTTTTTCCATTACCCTCTTCCCTTTCCCCTCTTTCTCCGCTTACACTTCTTCCACCTCAAAATACAAATCAAAATTTCTATGGGTTTGTTCATTTGTATCTCAAGCCCTGTAGCATGAAGATGAGAGACTCAGATTCTTATAGCTCTGTCGGGACTCTGGGAACTCAGCTCTGCTAGACTGATTCTGCAATAAATACCGCCACTCATGGATCCAGACGGGAAGGACTTTTAGACCCAGGGCACCAGTAAGTGTGGCACATGACGTAATCTGGGGAGGCACACCCCTGTAATTTGAGAATTGTTGAGCTTCTCTTTGCCTGGCTGGCTTTGTCTTACAAGTGTCAGCTTCTATCATCAGGAGCCATCTTTCTGGGTGACACATGGTGAGATAAGTCTCCCCATCGTGGGACACATTTATATGAGTTCTGTTGTGACTCTTAGGACAGTTGGCTTATCTGGGGAGTATGCGTATAGCAGGCTCAGTCATCTTCAACTCAGATATCAGAGACAAGGGCAAGTTCTTAGGGAGGTCAACATGACCATCAACAATGAGCTGGGGCTGGTGGTGGCTCATGCCTGTAACTCCAGTACTTGGAATACTGAGGCAGGAGGATTTCTGTGAGTCTGAGGCTCAGCTGAGCTACATTCCAAGGCAACCTGACCACAGAATGAGATCTTAGATCATAAAATGATTCCCCATACCCCTCCTATAAGGAAGCCTAATTAAACTCACAGTTCACTGGTGATAATGATAATAATAAATTACTAAAAAAATTAGAAGACATGAAAATAGAATACGGAGTGATAGGGAAGAGAAAGGGGATTGATTATCAGGGATATATATATATATATATATATATACATATATACATATATATATGAAAATATATCTTAATTAAACCTCTTATCATGTATAATTAATATCCATCTTTTTTGTGAGACAAGTTCTGTCTATGTAACCTTGGCTGTCTTGGAACTTACTATGTAGACTAGGCTGCCCTTGAACTCACGGAGATCCCCTTGCCTCTGGAGTGCTGATATTAGAGGTGTATGCCACCACATATAGCTTAATATCTGTCTATGTGAAACTCAAAGCAAACAAACAGAATGAGAGAAGCATTCCTGATAGCATTCTGCTCTTCTTAAACATGGAGAGGCGCTTCAGATTCCAGCTTTACTGGCTACACTTACCAGATCTTCAGCAAACTAGAATAAATGGCGGAGGACTTCAGAAACCGTGACAAGGTACAGGAGGGTTGAAAAGCACAAATAGGAATGCAAGAGACAAATAAAGAATATCCCAGATCCTCTAAACTCAGGGGCTTGTCGGTTTTCTTTACCAAAGTTCAATCTTGGATATTATAAATATCTGTTCCACAAACAGAGCAGGAGCCAGCATCTTCCATGTGTATGCTCACCTGCACACTCCACCTGCACTCTCCACCTGCACACCCCACCTGCACACTCCACCTCCACACCCCACCTGCACACTCCACCTGCACACCCCACCTGCACACTACACCTGCATCCTCCACCTGCACACTCTACCTGTACCCTCCACCCTCCACCTGCACACCCCACCTGCATACCTCACCTGCACCCTCCACCTGCATACTCCACCTGCACACTACACCTGCACACCCCACCTGCACCCTCCACCTGCACCCTCCACTTGCACTCTCCACCTGCACCCTCCACCCTCCACCTGCATACTCCACCTGCACACCCCACCTGCACACTCCATCTGCACACCCCACCTCACACCCCACCTGCACACTCTACCTGCATACCCCATCTGCACACCCCACCTGCACACTGCACTTGCATGTTCCCCCAGGCCCTTGGCTACAGAGTCGTGTCCTCACAAAGGGTAATGAATTAAGCTGCCTACACTTCACTTAGCAAAGCAGAGAATAACACTATATATTTAGAAAGAGTTCCATAAAAAAATGAAGAAGACTTAAAAGATTTGAACAGAAGATGTAATCCCCATGAATTTAGGGTACGCAATAACTCTTTCTCCACAAGCCCTAACAAACAAGGCATCAGTTACATTAGCATGACATGGTTATTAGTTTTAAATCAAGAGCAGTGTGCACATGTGTTATTGTCTGAAGACACAGATGTCTGCCTCACCCTTTAATTATTGCCAGCCCTTGTGTGTGGCACTATGTATTTTAGCTCAGTTAATACAGCCTGTACTTCTTGCAGTGGGAAGACTGGGCACCGGCTTAACTGGGTTTGGTGACTAGAGGTGACATGTTTGAGGTAGAAGGAGAGACACAGAATGGGGAGGCACAGGACCCTTTATTTTCTCTTCAGCTTCTCACAGGGCGAGCCCCATCTTGCCAACTTCTCTCCACGCCCTCCCTCCTGCTTCTCATGTGTGAAAATATAGGCCCAAGAGGACTAGGTTTAATGGAATTAGAGAGGAGGGTGGAGCTGCCTGGGAATGTACTGAGCATTTAAAATAAAACAAAATGAAATGCTTCTTGGTTGCCAGAACAGGAAATTTCTGCCCGACTGGAAGGGCTGGTTGCTGGAACTGGAGTCCTCCAGGGGCCTTTGTGGAAGTGGTGGAGGAGGTGTGGCTGAGAGATGGCTTCTGGGGTATTCACACCTTCTACAGACAGGCTGGGGACTGAGTCAGGCACCAGGGGGTTCAGGGCAGTGAGCTCTGACTCACACCAGGGATGAGGTCAGAATGTGGCCGCCTTCCGGGGCAGGCACAAGAGGTCAATTGAACTGAGCAGCTGACACAGAACCCAAATCAACCCAGAGCCAGCATCGCGCTGTGTGAGCCTTACCCTCACCTCGCTGGCATAGTCAGATGGACAGAAGGACTGATGGACACGTAGACAACTTCGTTACTCTCCTCTTACAGATAACAAGACATGGTTTTGATATTGCTAGCTATTTTTTATTTATCTTTAGAATGCATAATTAAAACACAACTACCCACTCTGACCTGGAACCTCTCCCACAGTCAGATCCAAGGTGGTTAATCAGATGCTAAAAATGGGAAAAACGCTGAATCACACCTGCATTCCTTTGCCCACTGAGAGTCAACATTCTCCATCAACTGAACATAAATTATTTACTTATTTTCTTAGTGAAGGATTGGCTATTTTCCTGTTCTTCCTTTATTTCCCCTTAACAATGAAGGACGAAAGCAGAAGCTTACAGCTGGACAAGCTTTGCCTCGAGGAGTCAGTCCTCCAGTTATAAGGAAGACAAACAGGACTTCCTCAGGGTCCCCTCCAGGCAGGGGCTCTGAGCACTTCTGAGCACTACTGTGGCTTTGGGGAACTGTGGTGGAAGGGGAGCATTGGCTTTACCTTCTCCTAGCCTTGTGCTTTTAACCCGGGTCTTGAGGGGGCGGGGCGGGGAGGAGTCAGCAGATCCCTAGCGCTTGCTGAGCCCGGAGCCTAGCTTCCAGGTCAGTGAGAAACACTTTCAAAAAAAAAAAAAAACCAAAAAAAAAAAAAAAACGAGTCCTCCAGCCTTCGCAGCTTGCATGTTTTTGGGTCCACGGACTCTCACCCACGCATGTATAACATGCCACGTGCACACTCGCGCAAAGGCAGAAAAAGGAGAAGTCCATCACATGGCTGGGCGGAGGAACCGCATCCCATCAGGGATTTAGTCCAGTGTCAGCATGTACAGTAAGAAGGCTGCTCATCCAAACCCTTGAGTGAATTTTGGATAACTTTTCCCTCTGAATTTCAGCAAGAATTGCCTTTTAAAATTGTGTTTATTTATTGGCATTATTAGTTGGACCCTTAAAACAGGGTCTGAGTGGGTATCTAGGCTGTCCTTGAATTCAACCACAATCCTCCTGCTTCGTATTAGGAGTGCTGGGGTTGCAGGATAGGGTATGGAAGCTGTTGGAAGGAGGAGAACGGAAAGGAGCAGGGGATGAAAGGGGAAAGTAAGATAAGTAGTATATTTAAATTAAAAAAAAATGTGTAAAAATAAATTAAAAAAATTTTAAATTAAAAGAAAAAAAAAAACAGGATAAGATGTATTTTGTAGGGCTGGAGCGATGGCTCAGTGGATAAGAGCAGCCTTCCAAAAGTCCTGAGTTCAATTCCCAGCAACCACATGGTGGCTCACAACCATCTGTAAAGGGATCTGATGCCCTCTTTTGGTGTGTCTGGAAACAGCTACAGTGTACTCATATAAATAAAATAAATTTTTAAAAAAGGTGATGTATTCTGGGCTTGAGAGATGGCTCAGTGGTCAAGAGCACCGACTGCTCTTCTGAAGTTCCTGAGCTCAAATCCCAGCAACCACATGGTGGTTAAAAAAAAAAAAAATTGATGTGTTCTGTAGAAATGAAAATAAGAATGCTTCTCTTCTGGAACTTTCTTTTTACTGAGCTACTTGAAGTTAAACTCATTTCAGTTAGATTCGAAACTTGTAAGATGCTAGCCTGAAGCTTGCTTGAACATGTAGTTGTTTAGAAACAGAGAGGAGAAAAGCCAATACTGCCTGAGGAAATCTGGAAGGCTTCACTATGGAGGTGTCATTTGAATTGGTGCAGGCTGGGGTTGTACTTTTTTTAATTCATCAACTAGTTACATGAGAGACAGAGTGTCACTGTGGAGCCCTGGCTGGTCTGGTCTGAAATTCATCGTGTGGACAAGGCTGACAGCAAACGCAGAGATCTGCTAGCCTCTGCTGCCCCTGTGCTGGGATTAAAAGTGTATGGTACCACACCTTGCAGGCTGAGCTTTCTCAACACGGGGAGCAGCCCACAGACTTATTCAGGGAGTGATCTGCAGTTTGTGTTGGCTTGGAGGATGAAGGTAGAGGAAGCCATGTTGGACTTGAAGTCCATCACGGGGCTGGCACAGAGAAGAGAGCTCTGGAACGCTGCCCACCCTCCCTTCTTCTCACCCCTCCCTTCTCTCCCCTGCTAACTATTTCCTGAAATGGCCAGATGTGCTCTCTTCAAAAGTGCCTTGCTGGCTTCCATGTCTGTTTTCTAGCCAAAGACAAGGGCAGGCTTCTGTTTCCTGAGCCTTTTCCCACTGAAGCACCAGCGAGGAACCCGGAGACGTGGAACCCCTCCTGATCTCTCCATGGACTTGGGTTGCACAGTCTTGTATATCGGCTCAATCGTGGTTCAGCTGTTCCCAGAAACCCTTGCACGGGGATTGGAAATAGTGGTGACATTCCATTTTTTTATTTTGTCATTCAGCGTGAAGTGAAATGCAGTCTTCAAGGTCCCAGAAAGAAAGGGAAAGAGAATTCTGTGGTTAGATATCTCTAGAGAGATTAATGAAGCAATGGCGGAATTTCCAGAACTTATTCAATATAACTTACTTGTTGCACTCAAAGCCCCTGAAAAGATGCTTTGATGGATCCAGAAACACATAACAAAGCATTAAAACAAACAGTATTTTAAACAAGGTAGAAATTTGTTTTCTCTTCACCTGTAAGCAAGAAAAGCAGTTTAGGGATGGTATAGTCAGTCAACTGCTTAGAGCCTCAGACTTCAGTCCTAACACTGTTGTCTGTGTGGGTTCCATCCCATAGCCCCTCGAGAGGTTGCACCATCTCTAGCAATTACATCCACATTCTAAGCTACAGAAAGAAGGGAGACAATGAGGTGGGAGAGTGGTACCCAGCCACTGCCTGGTAGAATGTTCTTGGAAGCTTGTGAGTATTGGCTGGAATTCTGGTGATGTTATCTCTTCAGTCAAGAGGAGAGAAGAAAGACGATACAGTGGACCACTGGCAGCCTCCCTTACAACTGCCAAGAGCAAGAGCCTAGTGCTGTGTGAGCTCGGACCGTAGAAATGCCCTTCTTTCTCTCCTGCACAATCCATATCCACGTTAGGATCCCAAGCAAAGTCGCTCACCCTATTCCAGAGATCTAATCGTTATGACCTGATTCTCAGTTCTCACATGAGTCTAAGGAGAGGAGAGTGCACCCTATTTGTTGTCACTATGGTCCTCCAGATTGTTTGTGACCATCACCAAGAGTGGATTTCACTGTCACCACGAGTGGATCTCGCCTGTCAGGATCTCATCCACATCATGCCCACTGATTGCAGGCAAAGCATGAATGTCAAGGCCCTTCTGAAAGAACTTTCTCTGGTTCCCTAAACACAGGAAACAGCCTGTAGCTGTCTGACTCTGACCCAAGAAGTATCCGGTGTGCTCTCTGACGACAGGGAGCATGCATTTCCTCTGTAACCTACAGAGCATAAATGTGGAGACTGAGGAAAGAGACGGAGGAGGAAGAGGAGCAGGAGGAAGCCAACCATGAGGGGAAGTCACGGTGGCTGAAGTGGAAAGAGGAAAGGGTGGGAACAGGCCAGTTCTGTGTAAATATTCAACCATCCTGTTTCTTTTCAGGACTCTTCCTAGTCTGTGGGCACTGTCCCCTCTACTGCCCGCATGACCTCATTACCTGCTAGTCACCACCCTTGACTCAAATCAAGCGCTATTGTGACTAAGTTTCTCTTTCACCCCAATCAAAAGCAACGTGGATGACTATCTTTAGACATTCACAAGGCGACTGCTATGCTTAAGCAATGAGCAATACTTTGTAGGAAGTCTCTCTCTCTCTCTCTCTCTCTCTCTCTCTCTCTCTCTCTCTCTCTCTCTCTTTTTTTTTTTTTCTTGAGACAGGGTTTCTATGTGTAGTTCTGACTGTCCTGGAACTCACTCTACAGACCAGGTTGGCCGGCCTTGAACTCAGAGATCTGCCTGCCTCTGCACCCTGAGTACTAGGATCAAAGGCATGTGCCACCACTCCCAGCTTCTGTAGGTTCTTACAAGATGCTTGATTAACCAACTCTTTCCTTCCACTCTAATGACTTTATCCACCCCATCGTTGAGGTAAGACCTAGTGTTTCCTAGAAGTCACATTTATGTAGCAATAGAACCCACTTTCCTCTTCTCCCTCTCTACTTTCTCCTTCCCCCCTCCCTCTCTCCCTCCCTCCTTATCTCCCTCCCTCCCTCCCTCCCTCCTTTTCTCCCTCTCTTGGATTTTTGGAGACCTTACAATGCAGTGGTGTATCCCTGGCTGGCCTAGAACTAACTTTGTATACCAGGCTGACCTTGAATTTGCAGCAATCCTCCTGCCTCTGCTTCCTGATGGCTGGCGACACAGGCATGTCCTACCAAGCTAGGCTTGAAGGAGAGATGTCTAAGTCTAAACTTGAAGATGTATTAGTTGCTTTTGGTAAAACCCCAGCAAAAAATTGGGTGGGAGCTAGGAGATGGTGGGAGGCAGTTCTGCAGTGAAGGGGCTATAGGGCCCTAGAGAGAAAGATGGAGAGAGATGCAGGCAGGGTTCACTACCTCCATAAAGCTGGTAGATGTCTAGAGCACTGTCCATCCACACTAAGTGGTTAATATAGAGTGAGTCATCTCATGACAGGAAGTACAATGAACTTCACAAAACCATAGGGTGAGCCTGATCTACACAGTGAGGTCTAGGCCAGCCTGGGGTGTAGAGTGGACCAAGGTTTTTTTTTTTTTTTTGGCAATACACAGTGGTTTTCACAGTGGTGGAAAACACTACCTTTCAGGCTTAATAGGAAAGAGGAGGAGTGGCTTTAAATCCCATAGAACTATAGCTATGGGGTGGGAAGGAAGAAATGTGCAGATCTCTCGCTTCCCACCCTCCAGTCGTTCACCCTTGCCTTCTGTGGTCCATGCTCGCAGTAGCCCAAAGCTTAAACTACAGGGAAGCCAGGGTACCTTGGTTCAAAGCCTCTCATGTTCAAGTGTGGAAGAATAGGAAGTGGCCCAGGGAACAAACAACAGAAGTTAACATGCACTCTTCAGCTTATCTTTTGATTCCAGAGGCAGATAACGTGTGTGTGTGGGGGGGGGGGGGGGAACTCCAATCAAAGGCAGCGAATGCATACAGATAAAATGACTTCATTGGTAGAGGATTATCTTAGGAAGCCCAGGTACAGGAAATGGGATAGGCCCACTCACTGGCAAGAGAGTAATGGCAGTAGAAGGAGGCAGAGAGGCTACCAGGGTCCTCAGCCTCAGTGACATCTGATTCATTTTATTAAAAGTTTCTTTTTTTCCCCAAGAGCTGGTGGCCAGCCCTGAGTGTGGTGCATAGGTTTGAAATCCTCAGATTAGATGTATCTGCCAATTAGGTCACCCTCCCTCCCCGCCCTTCTTTTCTTGCAGCAAATATTAGTTGGATCTGCTACACGCGCCAGGCAGCGCACCTTTGATCATCTGCTTTTGAGTGGTTTGGCTTCTTCCCAGTGCTTCATCCTCTTCCTTCTGTGGAATAGCCTTCCCACATCCTTTCTCAGCACAGTGACACTTCCTGGTTCCTGCTGCTATTATTGCCTAGTGATGTGAGGAAGGAGATGGGGATTCGGAAGGAACAAGACACAAGGATGGGAGAGCAGAAGGGAAGACCGTGATTGCAGAAGTCCCGTAGGAGAACAGAAACGTTCCAGGCATCAGGGAAGAGGGATCTCTGGCACACTGAGTCCGGGCCCCTGTCTCTTTTCACAAGGAGCCAGAACAGACACGGAGGTAAGAGAACCTCAGACATGGGACTGGAGAGAGTCCACACTCAGTTTCTTTGACTCCCTTTGAGATTTATACCAGGAAGTTAGCTGTGTACAAGATCTGTCCCAGCCTTAGGAGCCTGGTTGCATAGCCCCCCCCACCCAACCCCTTCCTCAGCCTGTCCCAGCTAGCAGAGAGGCTGAAGCAGGAGGATCAAACTTTTCTAGTCAACCTGGACTACCAAGTGAGCTCAAGGCTAGCTTAGTGAGACCCTGTCTGCTCCCTCTCCCCTCCCTAAAGTAAAAAGAGGGTCGAGGGGGTTAGAGAGATGGTTCAGTCAATCCAGTACTTGCTGCACAGCATCTAGATCCCCCCGCACCTATACAAAGAGCTGGGAGCCACAGCATGCACTGAGTCCCAGTCCTGGGGCGGCTGTGACAAGATGGTCCCCATGGCTTGCGTACACACACGTTAGTCTAGAGGAACCAGTGAGCTCCAGGTTTCCTGGGACACCCCCAAGTGCTAAGGTTAAGATTGAAAAAGGCCACTGTTGATCTCCAGCCTCTATACATGTGTGTACACATGCACTCCCTACATGAACACAAACATATGCCACACATCCCACACCTGTATACTTCTTTCCTCTCATGATCCCCCCCCCCAAAAAAAAAAAGGCTGGGAAGGTAATTCAGTGATAGACAACTTGCCCAGTAGACATGAGATCTTAGGCTCAAATCCCAATTTTCCCTCAGCTTGCCCGCCCCTCAAAGTCACACAGTAGTAGGACTATGGAGCAACATAGAAAAACTGTGGGACATTTGGCAAGAATTTCTGACTACTTATCTTGCTCAATTGCCTCCCTCCCTCTGTCTCGGGGGCAGAGTGTTTATCTTTCCCTGGTCAGGGACCTATTTCACCATTTCTCAAGGGAGATGTTTTTCAGTCTGCTTTGCCTCTGACCCTTGGAGTCAGCACTCCTTATCGGCGGTACGTGTGTCTCGTCTCTCTGCGACATTACTTAATGTCCCCGTTCTTGCTGCTGTGAGCTACACCATGCATCTCAGTGCATTCACAGCTTCTCTTCAAGCCCTCATAGGTCTCCTGATATCAGCAGAATTCCCACTGTGCCTCCTTTCACAACATGGGGTAGGCGTTGAAGTTGGCTTCTGCTATTGCCTGTGATGGGACGTCCAGTAAGCTTGGGAAAGCATCTAGGCTCTAGTTTCCTATTTGTAAAATGAGAATGATACCTAGTTCCATTTTTGCAAAGTTTGTGCAGATTAAGTGAGAATCTGTGTAAAACACTGGCCCACATGTCTGACTCTGTGTGCTTTTTGTATTGACATGGTTGGGCACTAGCTTAGTACTATCAAGTATTAGTAGGACGTATTAATATTAGTATAACAAGGCTTAGTGTAGACTTTGGAGTCCCGGTGCTGATTTTGTTTCTACGTCACTCTCTGTGCTTGGTCACATGGTTCTTCTAGCATGGCAAGGACCTATCAGGTCTCGTCTTTCGTGCAAATGAAGAATCATGTTCCCATGAGAATGAGATGAGGGCAGGTGCCAAGCCTGTCGTAGGCAACCATGGGCTCCTTCTGGGCCTTTCTCACAGTTAGAGAACCAACTAGTGTTGGGATGAGAGGTCCTTCCAGATAGTTTAACTCACATGGAGAATCACCAGATTGAGAAAAGGAGAATCTTACAGGCTAGGTTCACATCAGGACCAGTGGCAGCATAAACAAGAAGGCATTTAACTCCCACTGCAGTGATCTTGCTGCCCAATGGTGTTCCCCAAGCTGTGCTTTCTATCTTCTCTCCCTTTCCATTTTATTTTCATCTTTCTATCTATCTACCCATATTTATATATTTATATATGGGTAGATAGATGGAAATTATTTATCTATCTATCTATCTATCTATCTATCTAACCATATTTATATATTTATATATGGGCAGATAGATGGAAATTATCTATCTATCTGTCTATCTATCTATCTATCTATCCATCTACCCATACATTTCCCATCTATCTTGCCTATCTTTCCATCTATTTATCCACCCATATTTATATAATTATATAAATTACATATGGGTAGATAGATGGAAATATCTATCTATCTAATCACCTTTCTATCTACTTATCCATCCAGCTGTCCTCTGTCTAGCTTTATAGCTGTTTTCAACACTGTATTTTCATTGCTATGACCAAATAACCTGACAAGAGGCAATTAAAGGGTAAAGTGGTAGCTCTGGTTCACATTTAGAGAGCGCCAGCCATCGTGATAAGGAAGGCATGATGGAGCAGGTCAAGGCATGGCAGTAAGAATGTGTGGCAAATGCTGCTGATACCACAGTAGACCAGGGAACAGAGTAAGGGGATTGCCAATCTTCTACTTTCTCCCTCGTATTCCATGCTGCTCCTGGTATGTGGCACGGTCCTCCTTCATTCAGGACAGGTCTGCCCTCCTTGGTTAATCCTGCTGGGAAACACTCTCACGGGTACATACAAAGGCAGGCTTCACTCATGCCTTAATTCCTCCTTTAGTTTTAATGTCTGTGTGCAGGCATGTGTGTGGGTGAGTGTTTGGGTGCCTGTATGTAGGTGCACACATGAGACCAGAGTTCATTTCCACGTCTCACCCTCAGACATGCCATCCTCTCTCACTGTCATTGAGTTCAACTAAAGTCAACTAAACCAAGGGGCAGTGATGCCTCTTCCCTCCATCTCCTCCTCCTCTAGCTCTCCTCCTCCTCCTTTGTCTTCCTTGCCTCCCCAGTGCTGGTAACGCAGTGGCTCACCACCTCACCCTGTCATTTTCACATGGGTTTTGGGGCTCAAACTTAGGCCCGGTTGGTTGCAAGGCAAGCACTTAATAGACTGAGTTGTCTTTATTCCCTACTGATTTCTTAACCCCAATTGACTTGGCAGTGCAGCTGGCAGTACAGATTGCCGTCATCACCACTAATGCCACGCTGACCACCTTTCTGCCTTGTTTAACCAATCGTTCAGAATCTTTTCCCAAGACTTTCAGATCCCTGAGTTATGAAGAGTGGGGTGGCTTCACGACTTTTCTGTGTCTCCTCTGTTCAGACACTGCCTGCATGGCTGCCCTATCTGTACTCTGCATCAGTTTCTTTCCCAGGGTTTCCAATCCCATTGTCGTCTAACCAGTTCTCCTGGTTAGTTTGTAGAGTTTGCCTGTCTTACAGAGGGGACTGTTAGTCTCTGTAGGGTGCACTGTGAGGGTCCTGGACAGCTTTGTTCTTTCCCAGGGGCCTGAAGCCAGCCTGACCCTGTCATACCAGCTCGCAGGGAGAGCGAAGTACCTTAGCAAACAGACACAAGCCCTGCTTTTATCAACACAAATATTTCTGCCCTCAGCTCCTAGCACACCAGGATCAAGTTCCCCAAATTCCATTTAATTTCCTTGGCTTCTGTATTGAGTTACAGCCGGGCCACAACGGATCTTGGCACCAAAAACCTGCAAGGAAAAGGAAAAGGCTCTTGTTCAGTCGAACTTTGTTGTTCTGCAGACATTGTAGGTTCAGATAAGGGTGTGGGTGGCCCGTTAATTCTCTCTTCATGCTGCTCTGAAGTGAACCTAAACTCCGTCACACTCTGAGGTTCCCTGCTATAACTGTAGTAATAACCAGCAGCCATCCTGAGTCCACGCTGAGCTTTCCTTGAGAGCTGTCTCTTCTCACGTTCTTCCTTCCAGCCATACCCTTCTGTAAGAAAAAATAGTTCCAGCCTCTCGGAAGACTGTAGTCACTAGGCAGTTGCTTGGAGGCATATGTGTGTATGCTCTGGTTGTTCACATACAACGGTGAGAAAAAGTTTTGAATCCCATTCTTAAGTCACAGAGCCTTTCGCTGCAGGGGTTTCAGTGAGAGCTGCATGCAGTTTCTTTCCTGTTGCATGTAGTCTTGCTACCCTGCTTTATGCTCCAGGCAGACCATGCCCCACCCAGGTTCTCTCAGATCTGTGGATGAAACACACACACACACACACACACACACACACACACACACGCGCACGCACACAAGCTTATTTTTCAACCTGCCTTATTGACTCAATTGCTGGGCACTTCTAACCTCCCTTGGCTACCATGCCCATCCCAATACTCTTAGTTCAGCACCCTAAATCTGCCCTCAACTTTAGTTGCTTAGTTACCTTCTCCTTGTTCAGCAACCCACAACTGCCCTCAGCCTAGTTGCATTTCTAATCTCCCACCTGGGGAAGTGGCCCCTGGCATTTTTATTGATTGATTAAAAACCAGTTGGGGAACAGGACCTTAGCATCAGAACCGACTCCTACACTTTATTACTTTATATAGCCTTGAGTCACTTTAGAGAAAAGCTTGTATTGAGTAATTGCCTAGATTACATGGGTCTGTGGGTGTGTTTGTGGAGCATCAAGTGGCCCAGCCCACTGTGGGCAACATCAGTCCCTTTCAAAGTGATCTTGGGCTGTATAAGAAAACAAACTCACCATGAGCCCCAAAGCAGTCTTTTTTCAGGAAGCAGTCTTTTTCTGTGGCTTCTGCTTCAAGTTCTTGCTTGGGTTCCTTCCCTTAATGATGGACTGAGGCCTGGAAGTATAAGCCTTTCTTTCCCTGAATTGCTTTTGGTCATAATAAGAGTGTTTTATTATAAAACTAAGAAACCTAGCACACTCAGGTAACTGTGTGCTTTGAGTTGTACTGTGTGTGCGTACATGTTTATGTATGAATGTGTGCATACATGTTACTGTATGTGTGTGCATAGTGTATGAATGTATGTTCATATATGTGTGTTCCTATGCATGCATATGTGGAGGCCAAGGGCTGCTCTTGGTGTCCCCCTCTATTGGTCTGCATTTTGCGTTTTGAGACAGGAAGAGGAGGAAGAAAGATGTGCTGGGTTACTTTCCCAGCCTCTGGGAGATTTTTTTTCCTGACTCTTCTGTTTCCTAAGAACCAGGCTCGAGGGAAGAAACGGATGTGGCCAAGGGGAGCATGGGTAACGGCAAACAGACTAGAGAGGCATGATAATGAATCTTACAGATTTAAATTTTTGTCTCTGATGAGTCACATTGATGAATATTGCTTGACTGTCATTTAAAACTAGGCATGGGTGAAAAGATGGCCCTTTTTCCCTACATCACTTGAACTTTATACAGAACTCTTGTGAAGAGTTGAAAGGCATCAGCCTCAGGGGCTTGGCCATCAGACTGTGGCTTTGGGCACTTTTGAAAAGGAAGCATTTCTTTCAGAAAGATGCCACTGTGAGCCCAGGCATACTCTTTAGTCCCTACTTGCACCCCAGCCATGTATCCCAAGGCGATGAACCTGCCAACCCATAAGCTACAATGTGTAGTAAACTTGGGCTGAGCTGTTGAAGGTGGTAGAAATGTGTGAAGAGTCTTGCTAATTAAGCCAAGTTCAAATAGATCACATATATTCTAACCCAGGATGAGCTTAGGAGACAGTTAAACACTTGAGTCTCAGTTTCCCCGTCTATAAAACAGTGACAGCAGTGTAAGGTTAGTTAACTTTTTCTGTATTAAAAATTACCCTGAAAAATCTGCATCTTATAAACAGACAAGCATTTGTCACATACAGATTCTGTGGACTGAGAACTCCAACGCAAGGAGCACATTGGCAGGGCAGCTGTGGCTCTGGATCTCCTGTAAGGTCATGGTTTACATTTGTGACCCAATGGATGCAACTCAGTAATCAAGGGAATAAAAAAATTGTGACCATCCCAACAGAGGAGGAGAAAACACTGCACAAATCGACACACTTTGGGGCTCAAGTAATGCGCAAACCAGGACTAGATGGGACCTCCCTCACTAAGGTACAAGGCATCTCTGAAAACCCACTGATAGAATCCAATTAACAGAAGGGACTGGGTGGTTCCACAGGTCAGACACACGACAAAGGTGCTGTCCTGGCTCTTTTGAGCTCACATTCTATTGGTGGATCTAGTTAGGACAATCAGAAAGGAGCTGGATCAAAGAGAAAGGAAACCATCTCTACTCACAGAGGGAATGATCCTTTACACACACACGCAAACATGCACACACACAATAATAATAAAAAAAAAATCAAGAAAAGCCAGTTGTCATGGTCTGACTCTATAAGCTCAGTACTTGGAAAGCTGAGACTGGAGAATTGCTGTGAGTTCAAGGCCAGCCTGGGCTACATAGTGCATACCAGGCTAATGTAGCAAGACCCTGTGTCTTAGTTAGGGTTTTACTTCTGTGAACAGGCACCATGACCAAGGCAACTCTTGTAAAGACTACATTTAATTGGGGCTGGCTTACAGGTTCAGAGGTTCAGTCCCAAGTTCACCAAGGCACACGCATGGCAGTGTCCAGGCAGGCATGGCGCAGAAAGAGCTGAGAGTTCTATATCTTTATCTGAAGTCCACCATAAGACTGACTCCTACATGGTTAGGAGGAGGGTCTCATTGCCCACCCCACAGTGACACACTTCCTCCAACAAGACCATATCTACTCCAGCAAGGCAATACCTCCTAATAGTGCCACTCCCTGGGCCAAGCATTTTCAAACCACCACACTCTGCCTCAAAACCCAAAGAAAAACAATAGAAACCCTCACAAAACCAACAAGCATGATGGTGCATGCCTACAATCCCAGCACTAGGGGGATAGAAGTAGGAAGGTTAGAAGTCAGAGACTAGCCTGGGCTACATGAGACACTGTTTCAAACAAACAAACAAACAAACAAACAACTAATAAAACCCCAGAAAACTTTTAAGAAATCCAACCAACCAACCAACCAACCAACCAACCAACCAACCAACCGAAGTAGTGAAACAATTAAGATCCAACAAATGAGTTCAATAAGATCAACACACAAAAGTTCATCAGATAGTTTGATTTTTTGCTTTAAAATTTTTATTTGACAATAAACAATCAGCATTAATATCAGCAACTCCCAGATTAACTATTCTTGTTCAGGACTGCAGTCAGGCTCATGCCAAGTCAGTGCACAGCAGAGGCATCTTCCTGATTATTTGAAACAGGAAGCTTTTTCACAGAGCTCTGCTCTTTAATGGAAGCATAAGACACAGATACTTGTCCAACCAAATGCCTAGGATTACCCAGATACAAAGTCTCTGGTTGTGCACGTGGGAGACGGGACCTTCAAACAACTCTAAGAACTGGAGCCATTGTGCACAGCTCCCGATTCAGAACAGAGGCAGAGCCATCACATCCGTGTCTTCTTAAGGACTGAGGTGATCTTTGCTTTCTTCCTGTAGGCCTGGTCTTTTCACTTGGATTTTGCCTTCTTTACTTTCAGAGTTACTGTTCTTTTATTAACAATATAACGAGCCCAGCACAGTGCCAGATCTCCACCCTATGGATCTTAAATTTGATCAAAACCAACTGGGTGCAACTATTTGGAATCTTTAGGATGAGAAAAAGTCATCTTAAACTACGGCCCTACAACAGCTCAAGAATCCCTTATGCAGGTGGGAATGGGAAAAGGAAAGACATGCCACGCATTGTTGAACCCCATAAATAATATGGCAGGGGTGGCCATGAACATCGAGTGATCCTCCTATTTCCCAGACAGCTGTTTGTACAGCTTTGGTACATAGCTGTCCCATTCGGCCTGGTAACACGTGCCAGCCACCGGGGCTCCCAGGTGATACTTCTTGCGGAAGGCTACAGTTTTGAACTTCCCACGATGATCTCCAGACCGGTTGGTGAGGATGGGTTCGTCACATCTCAGTGGCTTGTCCTGCTGGTACACTAGCCAGACATAGCGATGGAGGCCAGTGCCCTTGGGAGGTCCGGAACCCACATAATCCGAGAGGACCTTCCCACTGCTGATGTCGTTGCCTTTCATGTTGACCACCAGAAAATGGTGCCATTCCCTGTACACGGGTTCCTTCCTACTGGGAGCATCCGGGTCTGTGAGGATCAAGGTGTAGAGTTTCCCTGGGTCAAGGCCGTCCCATGAAATGCTGCTGGGTCTGTGCTTAACCTGGGTGGGTGTCAGCACTTGGCCCAGCTCACCCACCTCCGCCCCAGCGGCGTAGGTGACCCGCAGTAGGTGCTGGGGCTGCTCGTCTACATCCTGGAGGCTCAGCGACCCGGCCCACATGCTCATGTCTGTAGGCATGGTGAGAGGCTGGAGTGGCGGTTGGGTGCTGAAGGCGCATGCGCGGAGAACTGGCCGTGACCACACAAGCTCTGCAGCAGCGAGAGCACACACTTTCATATTTTTATATTCCTCAATGAGTGACTTCCAAAGTTCATTTTTTTTTAGTGCTAAAATTAAAATACTCAAGAACAAATTTTTACCAAAAATTATGAAAACCATAGTTTGAAAAGTACAAGAAATTGTTGAACAGGATCTAAATAAATAAATAGAAATCACTCCATGTTTGTGGATAAGACTTAGGAATTAACAAGAAATTACTATCCTCTAACTAAGACAGTGTGTAGATTCAATGAAAGGCCTGTCCAAATCGCACCGTCTTTGTAGAAACTGCTGAGTTTAGAATTTGTAAATACAGATTTGCAAGGAGCCAGAATAGTCAAAGCTATCTTGGTAAAAAGAAAAAGCAAGTTGGAAGATGCCCACGTTTTCTAGTTTAAAGAGAACACCAACCATACTAATGGAGACACTGCAGACTCGCACAGTATGGGGGATCTGCGCCGGTACATCCAGATGTACAGCCATGCGAAGGGATGTTTCAACAAAGACGGCAAGCACTCAACAGGGGAGAGAATAGTTCTTCCAGCTGTGGTTCTGAAACCACTGGACATTCACAGGCAAAAGAGTAATGTCTGTCCCAAACCTAGCACCAGATATAAGTTAATCAGAGCAGAGTAAGTTAATCAAGTCAGTGACCTAAATGTAAGAGTTTAAAAGACTATTAGGAGAAAACACAGGGCTAAATATTTATGACTTTGGATTTGATAATGGATCTTAAGCTATAACACTGAAATGTGGGCTGGCTCAGCGGATAAAGGCACCCGTTGACAAGCCTCATGACCCAGGCCCTATGTGGTAGAATTTATTCTCTCATATATGCACACATGTACTCTCTTATGCACTCACACATGCACACACTCACACACCCACGCACCGACGCATGCACACACCCACACACTTGTGCACCCCAACCATCCAACTAACCAACCAAATAAACAAATAAAGTAATGT
The DNA here is from genome assembly GCF_900095145.1 of Mus pahari. Taxonomy (NCBI): domain Eukaryota; kingdom Metazoa; phylum Chordata; class Mammalia; order Rodentia; family Muridae; genus Mus; species Mus pahari. Next base: position 150,287,149 of record NC_034591.1, read on the forward strand.
AACAAATCAAAACCAATCAAATAAAAGATACCAAGATATAAGCCATAAAAGAAAAAGACAAATTGGATTTCATTAAAATTAAAATATATACTGTGTTCCCCAAAGTATTATTATTAACGATGAGAAGAGGCTGGGATGGGCCAGCAAGATGGCTCAGTAGGTAAAACAACTTGACTATCTGAATTTGATGCCTGGGCCCCACAGGTTGTTCTCTGAACTCTGCACACATGTAGTAGAACACCCCCTCCCTTAATATCCACATTAAATATTTTTAAAGTACTTAAAATATAAGAGAAGGTGATATATGAAGTGGATTTTTAAACATTTTTGCAGATCATATACTTGGGAAATGACTTGAGTCTATAAATAATATTCACAATTTAATGATACATTTCAACTCATCTTAACAATGGGGCTAGGCTTTGAGCAGACATTTCTCTTAAGAAAATACACACACGGCCAAGAGAGCATGAAGAAATGATAGACGTTGTAGGTCATCAGGAAAAAGCATATCAACATCATACCCACCCAGGGAGGCCAGCACAGAGAGTCAAATTCAACAGGTACCACTGGGCACATGGGAAATAGAAGCCCTCATAGACTTGGTGACGATGAGAAATGGTACTGTTTGCTCCTCAAGTGACTGCCCGTAAAAGTTACTTTACTACCCAGCATCAGTTTCTGGATATATACCCAAGAGAAGTTAGAATAAATGCCCACATAAAAACCTGTTATCAGTGTTTATAGTAACAGTGTTCACAATAGCCCAAAGTTGGAAGCAACCCAATGTCCACGAATGCATAAGCAAAATGCACGTATAAACGATGGAAACAGAATTCTATTCAGCCATAAAAGGAAATGAGGTTCTGACACATGCTATAACAGGGACTGACTTTGAAAACATAACGGTAAATACCTGTCAGTCAGAAACTACTACACCCTGGCCCAGTGGAAAGACTCAGTGGGTGAAGGTGTTTTCCAGGCAAGCCTAGTGACCCAGGCTTCATTCCCAGAACCCACCTAGAGTAGGAGAGTGAAGGCTGATAAAGCTGTCCTCTGACCCCCCAATCACACCATGGCATGTATGTCCCTGCCTCCCTGAATCATGCACATAAACATACAGTAATAAATAAACTGAAAAAAAAAAACCTAGTCTAAAGGAGTCTACTTCTTCAAATATCTCTAAGTGGCAAATTGACAGAGGTGAATCTAGATGGATCTAGAAGTTGTTTGGTGGTTGCTTTGTGAGGCAGGCTGGGGAAATGAGGAGCTGACAGCTAAAGGGCTCAGGTGTTGATGGCTTACGTGTATCTGCCACTGTTCTAAAATGCCGCCAAACCGTACCTTTTAAGTGGTTGAATTATATGGCACGTGAATTATATTTCAAGAAAGACATTATATAAAACAAGCAAAAAACCCAAATGGTATTAGCAGTGACTGCAGGTATCCGAAGGCTCCCAGGGGGAACGGATGCTCTTCTTTCTAGTTATTCTCGCCTGTTGTCACTTATGTGGGCTTCTCCACGGAGACTTGAACGTACTTACAGACATCCGCTTTCTTGCCCAGAGGGAGTGACCCAAGACAGAATGAGGTGAGAATCGAAATGTCCACGACTGTCTAACCCTGGAGACTGTACCCGCCATTCTTGCAGAGTCTATTGGTGACACAGGTCAGTCCTACAGTGTGGAGTGGCGCACCAAGGGGGACAGTACCAAGGATGACAATGCTTTGGAGCCAGTTAGAGCCTGGCTGGCACCAGCCTGCAGGAAGCTTTCATTATGAACTGGGGCATTAAATATAAGACACCCGGTAAATGTTAACCTGCTAAGTAAACATTAAATATCCAATTTAATGTTGACCTAGATTTGCAAAGCGAGATGTGACATATTCATATTTACTGCTTTATTCACTCAGAACTCTCACAGAGTCATCCAGGATCCTTCAGTATGACAATTACTGTCACTCATTTCAAGGTCCATGCTAGCGTCCTAGCTCTTCTGGCCTCCTCTCCTACCCAAAGTTTCCCAGCTCATAGACATCCCCCAGCTATTCCTTATAACCCTGCTATTTCTGCGATAGTCTCTCTCTGTCTCCATCTCTCCTCTTTTTTCTCTCTGTCTTTCTCCTCTCTCTCTCTCTCTCTCTCTCTCTCTCTCTCTCTCTCTCCTCCCCCTCCCCATCTCTCTTGTGAAGCTCCTGCTTCTCTTGTGGCCTGATCCAGTCTTCTGGCTATGTTCAGTCTACTTTCTCTCTCCACTCTGGACTCGTTCCGATGCTTCTGGCTGTTCTCTCTCATATCTACAGTAAAAATCTTCCCCTTGACCAGACTACGGAGCCATAACACTACTGGTTTGCATACTTCTTTCCACCATGTGTGCCCTAGGGGTTGACCTCAGGTGTTTTTGTCAAACACCTTCACTTGCTGAGCCACTTTACTAGCCCCCTTAAGGTATATTTTTGAGACCGTGTTTGTGTCTCCTTTGTCATATATTGACAGGAGGAAAAGCAGATCCGAGGGGGAAGCCATGACTCTAGAGTTTACCAGGAGCAAGACCCAGAGTTCTTTGGTCTCTTGGACTTGCTTGTGAAGTCAACATGGCTTTATCTCCTCGCAGCTGAAAGGTATGCTGCAAAATTAGCACAGAGAGCCGGGCGTGGTGGCTCACGCCTTTAATCCCAGCCCTCGGGAGGCAGAGGCAGGCGGATTTCTGAGTTCCAGGCCAGCCTGGTCTACAAAGTGAGTTCCAGGACAGCCAGGGCTACACAGAGAAACCCTGTCTTGAAAACAACAACAACAAAAAAATTAGCACAGAGAAGAGAAAACAAGCCCAGGATGGACGTGCAGGGTGAGACCGGGGAGAATCATTTTACACCCTCGCTTGTCTGGGCTGTGCTTCAGGCCAGCCCCAGGGGTGTGATTTCAGACAGGATGGAGATGAGGGTGTGGTAGCCAGATGTCTGTGATCCACTTGCTCCCTGTCCTTTCAGTCACCTCTTCCTCCCATTCCAACAGCTTAGAAACACAGCCAGCCTCAACGGCCACTTCAGATGTTTCCTGGGGTCTTTCGCTTAGATTCCTTTCGCAGGCAGCCCATAGAATTCAGCACAGTTATAAACACAGCTTCTGGACAGCTAGGAAAAGTTTTTTTTTTTTTTTTTTTTTTTTTTTTTTTTTTTTTTTTT
>NC_034591.1:150293077-150300874 GCF_900095145.1 Mus pahari
CTCTCCTCTCCTCTCCTCTCCTCTCCCCCCCCCTCTCTCTCTCTCTCTTTTTCTGCGTGTGTTCTGGAATCATTCTCACCTTCCAAGACTCCCTTAGGTTGGACTTGTTCAGAAGGCCTAGCTTACCTTTGGCTCCATCGTGGTACAGGCTCCTGCCCCTGTCCTATGAGTGGAAAGTGCTGTTCCTCCGAGGGCAAGCGTAGGCCAGAGAATTTGCCTTATGTAGTGACATAGTTGCTCTTGTCTTGTGTGGCCTCTTTCTTACCCAATAGTCCTTATTGTCTAAATTCAATCAAATTATAACACATATCCTCTCCTTCTTCTGGCAAATGTATTATAAAAATTAAATACACTGGAATGAAGTCCCCCGCCTCCCACTTCTCCCCTGCTTCATTCTCCCCTGCTTGGCTTTCTTTTCAGCCTTTGTGATCTCTGGAGCACTTGTGTAGCATGTTAATATTTGAAGGCTGCCTGTGCCCTTCCCACAGTCCTACACAGAGCAGTGAAGGCTGAACAACTAAGACCTCTGCCGGACAGTCACACCTGACCTCTGGCTTCTCCACTGTCATACGGAGCCCACGCAGAACACAACGGACCATTACTTTTACCTCAGATCTTAAGTGGGAAATTTTATTTTCCCACTTCCTGAATTTAAAAGCTATTATTCATAGCTCTCCACTCCCACTCCCTGAAACACCACAGTCTTAGCTTCCTGTGGGTGGCCTGGAAGGGTTCCTGAGTATTCGCTTTCAGCATCTGGAGACTTGAGCCTGGTTTGCCTGAGTAGCTGAAAGTTTAATAAATAAGTTGTCACCTAGGGATCAATATTCTCAGGGCTTTCTAATATATATATGTATTTTGTGTGTGTGTGTGTTGTGGTATGTGCACATGGGTGGGCATATGGAGGGTGGAGGAGGACATCTGCTGCCCTTTTCTATCACTGTCCACAGTAATGCCCTGACACAGCCTCTCACCGAATGTGGAGTTATAATTCAGCCATCAAGCCCCAGTAGCCCTCCTGCCTCTGCCCCTCTGCACGCCTGCCCCAGTACTGGGGGTCACACCTGGCTTGTTACGAGAGTGTTGGGATCTGAGCTCAGGTGCCCTTCCCAGGTAGCAAGCAAGTGTTCTTGCTTTGCCATCTCTCCAAGGAAGCCCAAGAGAACTGTCTGTTCCCTAAGAAAGCAGTGCTTTCCAATGACATAAGTAAAGACAGTCCGATCCATGAGAAAGCAGCAGAGGGTGGATCATTAAATGAACTCGACTGGATCAAGAGCAACTGTGAAATGATCTCAGATGCAGAAACTTCATCAAGATATCAGCGAGCAGGGTGGAAAAAGTTTCCATGATTCAATGAGAAAATCAGAAAAGCTAAAACAAATGAAATGCAGTAGATATTCAGAGTAAAAAAAGGAAAAGTACTATTTGAATATTTAAAATGAACATGAAAGATACAGAAAAATGTTACTTTTCCAAAGTTAAAAGAAGCTAAAAATTTGGGATATTTGAGTGCTATATTTTCAAGTAATTGTCATTGTTGCTGTTGTTATTATTATTATTGCAGTGGTGGTGGTGATGGTAGTGATGGGAGTGGTGGTGATGACATTGTCAGGGTCTCATGTAGCCAGGCTGGCCTCACATTCTTACTAAGACTGTCATGGAGACATTTTGAAGCCACACTCTGTTCTGTTCCTAAGGTTGATTGTATGTATGTATGTATGTATGTATGTATGTATGTATGTATGTATGTACATATGTATGTTTTTTGAGACAGGGCTTCTTTGTGTAGCTCTGACTGTCCTGGAACTCTCTGTAGACCAGTCTGGCCTACAGAGAACTCACAGAAATCTGCCAGTGTCTGTCTCCCAAGCACTGGGATTAAAGCCGTGCGCCATCATGCCCAGCATGCTCCTGAGATTCCTAGTAAGAGAGGAGGCATAGGAGGTCGTGGCTCTGAACTCAGATTCCCTTATAGCCTCTGTCGAGAGTCTGTGGACACATCTTGAAGAGAGAATCTCAGAGCCCCACAGAGGAACTGAGCAGTGCTGGGAATGAAAACAAGCTCCAGACCTAAGGCAAGAGAGCTAGTGAGTCCAGACTGAGGCTCTCAGCCAGTAAAATTGTACCTGCCCCGTGATTAATGAGATTCTCTAGGGACCCAGTGTGGACTCAGAGATTCTATGTTTGGAATCGTATCCCAACAGGAAAGGTGGTGAGGTGTAGAGAGATGATGGCTCAGTGGTTAAAAGTTTTTATATTGGCTAGCAGATGATCTGAGTTTGGTTCCAGTATCCACACCAGATAGTTCACAACCGTCTGTGACTTCAGCTGCAGGGAATCTCATTTGTCTGACCTACTAGGAAACTTAAAAACACACACAGACACAGAGTCACAGACAGACAGACACACAATTAAAAATATCTAACAAACAAAAAAGCAACAGCAGATAAACATAGTGGAAATGTAGCCCAACAGAGGCCCAGATAGAAATCCTGGATGAATCTCTAAAGAATATGTGGACTTGTTAGATAGGAACCATGCTAACTTATGACCTCAACAGAGACCCAGACGAGGGTAGGTAGACTTAGCCACAGGTTTGGATCCTCTTGCTGTTAGAGTCATAGAAATGCCTTTGGGCACCTCTAGTTCAGAGGTGGCTGGAGGTATAGGGCAGGGGAATTGGGTGTGTCTCGGGAGCTGGGTTCAGTATCTCTGGCTTCTCTGAGCATCTTCCTGGTGTGGGGGGCTTTTGTCTACATTTCATGACCTATGAGGACTCAGAGTCGGAAGCTGGCTACTGAGTCAGATATGGTGATAACACACCTGTAAATTATAGTGCCCCGGAGTCCAAGACAGATGGATTGCTTCAAATTCTCTAGCTTGGGCTACAAAGTGAATTCCAAACCAGGCTACACAACAAAACCCTGCCTCAACATCGACAATAATAACCACAGTACCCCCATAAACAAAACGAAAGAAACAAAGCAGGGGCACAGGAAACAGCTCGGTCTGTAGGGTGCTTGCCGAGGACCCACATTTGTACCTCTAGCACTCACAAGGGGTAACATACACCTATAGTCATGCCAGTGGGAAGGCAGAGGCAGGAAGACCCCTTGGAACTTGCTAGCCAGCTGGGCTGGCCAAATAGAGGGTCTCCACTGAGAGATCTTGTCTCAAAAATACAGCTTATGGAGAAGATTTGGTAGGCAAAGCACCTGCTATGCAAGCATGGGGACCAGAGTTCATATCCCTGCAAACCAAGTAAGATTTGGGCACGGTGGCCTGCGTCTACAATTACAACCCAGGGGCCAGAGACAGGCAGATCTTGGTGGTCACCAGCCAGTCAATGATACCAAAACAGTGATTGTCAAGTTCTCTGAGAGACTTGTCTCAAAATTTAAGGCGGAGAAGTAATTCAGGAAGACATCCCATTGACCTCTGATTGTTAGTTCTGTCATGTACACAAGTACGTGTGACACACAGGCACAGAGACACACACACACTCACACACAGTCACACACAAGACATACACATGCAGAGACATACATAAGACATAAACATGCAGAGACACACACAGGACACACATACAAACACATGCTCAGACACCCCCAAACATCCACAGACCCCCCCCCACAGACACACAGACCCACACAGACCCACAAACCTCCTCCTCCCATGGGCTTTGTTGAGTCTGAAGTCTTATCACGTTTTTCAGTAGACATCCCAGGGGCAAACAAATTCCAGCAGAGCTGGAGCCAGGTCAACCTCTCACCAAGAGATGTGTCATTTATGGCCTTGCGGGTGTCACCCTGAAATTCTTGGATGTCAGTGTCGCCGTTGAAAAGTCTGACACAACCACCTCTCCCTCAGATACCCTAGGTAAGTCCCAGAGGAGTTATTCACACATTCTTTGAGTGTTAGGAGAGTTACTCAGAAAACCAGTCAGACGCCTAAGTCTCCAGCCAGGCTATAGTTCACCGGGTTCAGTGGCTCAATTCTCCCTCACATTCTGTTTCCTTCTGTAGCAGGTGACAGGGACATATGAACCAATTGGTTGCATACCCATTTACATACATACACACACACACACACACACACACACACACAATATCTTGTTTTTGAAAGTGTCAATGAATACAGACTTCGCGTAGATTGGGAGGGGGATTTATCTAAGAAAATAAAGCTTAACACACCTTTTGATTCATTGGAGGCTTTGGAACACAATCGTAATGAGGAACACCTTTGTGAACATGTTTGAATTGTTGTTCGGTTTCCTTAATGGCTCTAGTAAGGCGTTCACTGTCTTATTGTTCATATCAGGCTCATTTATCATAGTCTCTACTGTCTTTCTAAATTGTTACATTGCATTTAGTGTGTGTGTGTGTGTGTGTGTGTGTGTGTGTGTGTGTGTGAGAGAGAGAGAGAGAGAGAGAGAGAGAGAGAGAGAGAGAGAGAGNGAGAGAGAGAGAGAGAGAGAGAGAGAGAGAGAGAGAGAGAGAGAGCATGCATGCTACGGCTCACATCTGGAGGTCATAAGACATAAGGGAGTGGGTTTTCTCCTTCTGTCATGGGCTCCAAAGCTCCAACTGGTGTTGTCAGGTTGGGTAGCAAGTGCCTTCATCCTCTGGGATGTTTGTGTGGCCTCTTCTGTCTTTCTTGCTGGGAATTTGGTGATCACTGCAGATCCTCATTCGATGGTGTTTATGTATATGTTTGTGCAACTCACAAACTCCTTCTCATGTTCCACGAAACCTTAGATGATGAGGATATTGGTAAATGGAACCCTCTGTGTATTTCCATAGTGGGCATAGCACTGTAGTGAAAGCCCATATGGTGTATGACAACTTACAGCCACATCACAGAGTTTTCAGTCTAAGGATTTCTTAGAAACATCTAAGTAAAGGACTACAGGAGCTCTGTCATGCATAAATCCTAGCTTGTAACTGACCGCTGGAAGCTGGTTCTCCTGTTCCTGGGTGGCTCTGTCATGTTTTCTCTCTTCCCTTTGTCGCATTTATAAACAGTGTACCAAATGCTTCCACAACTCCAAGCCTTCATTAGGTTCCTGCCTTTGTATCTGCTGCCTCCCCAGAGGTTCGCTTAATTACTAAGTACAAAATTATAGAGGCTTTTATACCAACTGCAAGATAGTTTTCCTGAATGCTACTAGTAATTTGTACTTTTACTGGCAGTATATGAATTCATGAAATCCTAGTTTTGCCCATGTAGAATATCACCAAAAACACCCAAACCAAAACAAAACAAAACTTTTGATAAGTTAATCTGTGTGAATGATATGAGCCAAATGCTGGCTGCTCTGCAGCTATGAGGATGATCAGATTAACGCCTTAAACCTCTTAATATGGTGTGGTAATTCAAAAAGAAAATTAAAGCTGTCTGTGGCGGTGAATAGCTGTCAACTCAGCTCTTGGGAGCAGAAGACAGGTGACTAAGGCATTAGGAGCAGCCTGAGCGCCCAGGCCAGTCTGAGGTCAGCCTGGGCTATATGGTATTCTGTCTTTGGATTTCTTTTCTTTTTAGCACACTGAAATAACTTGATTTTTAAAAGCATAATTAATTATTTTAAATGTTTTATTACAGTCAACTAAGAAAAATTTCAGCATTGTTCAACATTTTTGACTAGATACTTTTTATACCAGGTACCAAGTAGAAGGGTAAGAAATACAAAGTCAAAAAGCACAAACTCCCCCTTTTCTAAAAACCCTACTATCTCCTTAGGATAGCAAGAGCAGGTGAAGGAGGCAGATGGACAGCAAGTGTTCTATGTCCATGATGTACCGTACAGTCTTTGAGATACTTAAAAAGTGTATTTTCCAACAGCTTTACAAGAACAATGATTTTATCCACTAGATAGCTAAGGTTTCTGAAATGAAATAATTTGTTCAAACCGTGAGTTTAAAGGCCAGCTTTTCAGCTCTGCAGCCCCTTCATTGAGAGAGCCTGCAGATTACAACAGGGAAGATAGGAGGAGGACCATAGTATAGATTCACTGCCTGTGACGCACAGGTGGTTGAAGACCATTGGCTGAAGAGTCTAGAGGGAGTCTTGTGATGAGCGAGGCAGAGGTGGAGAGTTAGGAAAAACAGAAGCTCAAGCAGAGGCCACTGTTAGAGTCAGAGCTCCTCAGGGGTCCTAGGGTACAACCCTGGCAAGTCACAGACCTGCTCAGCCAAGCTGACCCGGCTCTCATCAGCCTCTTCCTATGTCCTGTCCCCCCACCCCCACCAGCTCCAGTCTTATTGAGCGCTTCTGGTGTTTTGAGTCTCAGCCAAGCTGACACGCCCCCCTTGCTATGTCAGTGTTTTGAGTGCCTGTCATCCATGTTCCTTTTTGACTAAATAGGCTGTGTGTCAGTGATTGTGACAGTGAGCAACTCCTTCCTCCCCTCGGTGACCACTTCCGTTCATTCAGCCAATTTCCCACTTATCGTTTTTTTTTTTTTTTTTTTGTGGGGTCTCACTCTATAATCCAAGTTACATTAGAACTCACTGTGCAGCCCAGGCTGGGACTGCAGGCAAGAGCCACCATCCCTGGCCCATGCTTCTTTTCTCTTAACTGTGTTTTGTCTTCTACATTGCTCACGTCTACTTGTATATAATATATCCATTAGTGTTTCCTTGTGCAAGGCCGGTCTCCTCTAACAGCTGTAAGTTGCGTTGGTGGAGCAAGGTGAGGCTGCATCTGTTTTGCTCTCCCAGTTTGTGGCCCACAGTCTAGTATGTATGCACTTAAAACATATTTATTTGATGGAGGATGGCAGAATGATCAACCTGAGCCAGGGATAATGTTAGTGGGAATGAAGTATGTAAGGAGGAAGAGGTTGTGAAAGGTTTTAGAAAGAACTAACTTCCTTGGTAATATAACTATACATAGGGAGGAGAGGCTGGGGAGCCAGGATGGACCTCAAGCTTAGTGTTTGAATAATCAATTACAAGAGAAGTTTTACCATTCACTAGTAATAGAGAATCCAGAAAGACTATGGATTTAAGCTTAGATGATCAGATCGCCATGACAACCCAGAGGAAGACACTATCACACGGACGTTGTCTGCTGAGAGTACTTATAAAAGAAACAACAGAATTTAGGCACATTTTCAAAGAGAAACAACCACTTAGTTATGGAAGCAGATGTGTGGACTGGGGAGATGGGCTCAGCAGTTAAGAGGATGCACTGTTCTTGTAGAGGACCTGAGATCAGTTCCTACAACATAGACTGAGTGGCTCACAACTGCCTATAAACCCTAGCTCCAGGGGCATCTGATGTCTGTGGCATCTGTGGGCACCAGCACCTGTGTGAATACACACACACACACACACACACACACACACACACACACACACACACACAAGGGGGAAGGGAAGGAAGGAGGAAGAAAAGGAGGAGGAGAGAGGGAGCGATAGATAGATAGATAGATAGATAGATAGATAGATAGATAGATAGATAGATAGATAGAGAAAGAGAAGCCATTTGGGAATAGAATAGAATGGTGATGGTCCAGAGACATTTACAGAAGAACTGACTGAGACTATGAGACTAGACTGTGTGGGAACAGAGGGCAAGATGGAGACAGGGAGGCCATGTTGCCTGTTGCCACAGAAGCTCCGGAAGAGGTGGCTTCCCCTCCAGGGAACACCAGTACCTCAGAGGAAGAATGCGGAGCACAAAGCAGGCAGNGCCTTTTTACAATCCTGTGGTGACCTTTGTTTGCAGTGAAGCTTCCACAGAGCAAGACCTGTAACTGCTGACCCAAGGGCGTGGCGTGGCAGGACAATAGCG
>NC_034591.1:150310661-150313072 GCF_900095145.1 Mus pahari
AAAAAATAATAAAATGGGGGAAAATGAACACTTTTATGCTTCTAGCCTCTTGCTTTCTAGGCTCACACCCACTGGTACCTCCCTTGGAGACTTATTAACATTTCACCCTCTGGGCGTGTGGCTGGGAGGAGCTCTCCAGAGCTTCAGCCTGGCTCCCCAGAACCATTATTTCCTTCTTGCCTCCCTCCTTTCCTCCCTCCTCTCCTTTCATCCCTTCCTCACTTCCTCCCCTTCTCCCTCCCTCCCTTTTCCCCTCGCCCCTTCTACCTCCTGGTTGCTAGGCAACATAGCTCCGGGATAGAGCCCGGCCCCTGATCCGCCCCCCAATCTGTAGTCTGGCCAAGCATCAGGCCACGTGCTTCTGGTTTATGGCAGCCATCCTTCACCCTGGCACAAACCTGACTCAAGAAGGGAAGCACTGGAGGCCTTCAGTGGGTGAAGTGGGGCGATTCCTTTTTGCTCCCTACTCAGGAGGCCAGGCAGTTCCTGCCTGGAGGCAGGAGAATGCAAGGCTGGAGCAGCCTTGGGCATGGTGTAGTTGAGGAATCTGAATTTCATCTCACTTCCCTCCTACTCTTCCTCCGCCCCAACCCCCACCCCCACCCCCCATCCCCGCACTGGCCCTGCTGGAGAATTATCCTCNACAAGGCAGAATGACAAGCTCATGTGTTAGTGGAGGTTGAGGTTTGTTGTTGCCGTTGTTGTATACTTTTGTAGTAGGAGTTTATCTCTCTAATGCCGAATTAGTGGCTGTCTCTGGGAATGCTGACACCAGCCCCCTTTCAGACCATCAGATGAGAAGCTGCATTTTGTCAGGGCCACTGATCAAATAACCTTTTACTGGCTTGGTGAGGTTGAGCACACAAGTCTGTCAGCAGCCTCTGGTGTTCTAGAAATTTCTGCCTTTCTCTGCTCAGTGGTAAGGGGTGTGCAAACGCAGAGACTACCCCAGCCCAACCTAACCCCCTGCCCTGTCTCCATCTGTCCTTCTGTCTTTTGATATTATTCCCTTGGGATCATAAAGCATGTTTTATAAAGATCAATTCTATTGATGAGGGAATGTCCTATTTGCTCAAGGTCACCAACTTACCAATCGGTCCCACCCAGGTAACTGCTAAACCTGTGATTTTCCANCTTCCCTGTACATGTGACCCAGACTAGAACTTTCAGTTCTTTTAAACATGAAGCTCAAAAAAGTAATTTTATTTTTTAAAAAAAAAAGGAAGAAGAAAGAAAGACATCAGAAACATAACGCCGGGCTTGGTTTGAGTCATAAATTCCACCACAGAGGCTGAAATAAGGACATTTTCCCGAATCTCTGCAAAGATTCCAGTAGTTGAGAGGCCCTTTTGAACAAGAGGTTACATGGCTTGAGTTTCAAAGAAAAGAATGTTGAAAGGAACCTTCCAGATGAGAATGGTCTCCAGATGTGAACATGGCTCTTCCAGATGTGTGGATGGGCGAATGGGGCGGGAGAAATGGGGGGAGTCAGATGCCTCACATGTCTGCAGAATGAAATGGAAAAATCTCTCTCAGCCACAGGGGAAAGTAGGACAAGAGGAAGAGAGATGGCNTCTACCCGAGCTANACTCTTTACTGAGGGGCTGAGCCAAAGGCTGAAGCAGAGTCGCTGTAGTGGACTGCAGGCTGCTATTTTAAACACACAGTAGGCACAGAGGCCACACCTCACAGAAGGGTTGGAGAGTGCTTGTAGGAACTCACTGTTCTTAGACCTGAGCAGACCTGCTTCAGGCCTCTGGGAGGAGCCTCCCTGCCCTGTGCAAAGCCATCAGGCTGCAGAGCCAGCCAGACAGGCTAAGAGAGACACAGCCAGGGGAGAAGGGAACTGAGCCCAGAATGCAGCAGGAGAAAGAGCCAGGATCACACAGTGCTCTCTCTCTTCAGCTTCTGAATCTGCAGCCATTCTCTCAGAGATCATTGAGTTTGTCCCTCTGCACTGGCTGCAACGTCCCATGATTCTCAGACAAGTAAATCACAAACTACACAAAAAGGAGGCCTGTGACCGGCTCAACTGGGTTTGTCACAGTTTTGCAACGCTGAGCTGTTGTCCGGCTTCTGTATGCCTGCAATTAGCTGGTTTGCTTTCCCCTACCAGGTTCTTCACCTTCTGCCAGATAATGGATCTAGGGTTTAATCTACCTGTGTGACCATCTTTCCATTTCTTCCATTTAGAGACCATTTAGCAGTCCCCATTTCCCCAACACCCTAAAAACCCCCTATTTTATTTATTTAAGCACTTTCTCTCACACACACCTGTGTGTGTGTGTGTGTGTGTGTGTGTGTGTGTGTGTGTGTGTTGGGAGTCTGTTCCTCCTTTCCACCATATGATCTGGGGTTGGACCTCATGCCATCTGGCTTGTCCCACAATTGCTTTTACATGATGAGCCAGC
>NC_034591.1:150315191-150319853 GCF_900095145.1 Mus pahari
AGCCTCCTGGTTGACTTTTGCCATTGCTCTGTGAACTCGGCACTACCCGTTTAATTTGGTGGGTTGATTTAACCCTGTAGCACAATATGACCAAAGAGATTCCCTTCCCGGTTCATGACCCTGCTGTTGGAGAGGCAGAATCTCTACCCGGTAGCCTCTGAGTAAGAAAAGGAAGAGCTGGAGGAGTTGGGGTGAGACAAGGTAGTGGTGGGAACCGGATCAGCTGGTGGAGTTAGGTTAAGACACAGCCGTGACGGATCCCAGTCATCCTTTGATCAGACCACTGAGTGGATAGAACTTTATCCTGACAGAGAAGTATTTTCTGTAGGAAAAAAAAAAGATTAAAAACCATTTCACCTCCAGTCTTTCTTGTGCCCACCCTCTCCCCTAATACTTTGAATAGCTACCAGTCTGTGCCACAAGAAGACCAACCTACACGTTAGTTAGAAATGTGCTTGGTTGTGCATTTGCACCTCATTATGACTCTTCCCTGCTCCCCAAAAAGGACAACTGAAGTCTTTGCTGTGCCCCAGGCACTTAGCAGACAGACAGGTACTCTCTGTAGACAGACACTCTCTGTAGACAGGCACTCTTTACAGACAGGCACTCTGCAGCCATCAAAACACCTTTTCAGAGAAGCACCTACTCATTCTTCCTTCATCAATGACAAACAAGAGATGAAGACACACCCTTTTCTGTTCTCTTCTTTTGCCCTCCCACCCTTATTTAGGAAAAAGGTGGTATATGGAGGGAGGGCAACTTGTCTTATTCCTCACTTGTATGCAGCGCTTGCTCAGGAAATATGACCAAGCATCTTGTCATCTTTATCATGATCTATTAACTGTCTTACAGCTGACTCTTCAGAGACCGTCATGCTTATGAAGATAAGATGGTACCTGTGTGCAGTCTCTCATCATGAGATTTAATGGCCAAGTCACCTACTTCCTGATTCGCAGAGCTGGGAATAAAAACACGGAGAGGCCATTGGTTAAAGACGTCATTGGCAGAGCAAGCTGAATGCTCTGCTTCCTTCAGCGTTGGCCTGTGACCAAGCAACAGGCTCAGGGCATGAGCCTGAACTTCAGGCTGTATATAGGCAAACTGTGATGGGCACAGAGAGCCAGGCTGAAAACAGAGGTAGGTTGAGGTAGTCAAGTCTAGCTACTGTTGGATTAGTAGCAACTCAAAGATGTTACCTTCCTTCATCATTGACAATCATCCTTTGCATGTTAGATACAGCACTTGACATCTGAGAGGATACAATCCACAGGGCATTCTAACACACTGAGTGCAGGACAAAAGGTAAGGTAGGAATAATTGTGANTTCTGCATAAGCATCAAGTCACTGAAGACCAATGTAGGGAATCATCACCAAAATGGCACAGGAAAGAGGATGATGGGAAATCTGCAGGACTGGCAGTGTCACGGGTTATGAAGGGCAATGCCTTTCTTAAAAAAAATATTTGGCAAGAAGCAAGTGGTAAGGATGGCAGTGAGGGGCACCGTGCAAGTCAGTGAGGGGCACCATGGCTCTTAACAGTAGAAAGGGGAGGTGGATGCTTATATCCTGGTGACAGGAAGCAGGGCACGGCCAGAACCCAGGCAACTCTCTTACCTTCCGACATGCCACTACCTTACCACTGGACCTCATGTNCAAAGAATTCCACAACCTCCAGGAATATGGGTTTAAGTGCACGAGCCCATACGGGGCATCTCACATTCCTGCCACAGCAGTTAGATGGAAAAGATTGGTTCAGAGTCGAGNAAAGCCACACAGAAATACTAATGCAGCACAATGGGGCAGCAGTCTTCTAGTGAGTGAAGAACTCGATAAGGAAGAGACCTGAAGGCCGGGGAGATAGTTCAGTTGATGAACTGCTTGCTTTGCAAGCACAGGGATATATGCTTGATCCTCAGAACCCATGTAAACAGGTCAGGACATGATGCACATTTGTGACCAGTTCTGGGGAGGGAAAGAAAAGAGCCCCAAGGCTTGCTGAGTAGCTAGCTTAGCCGACTTAGTTCCAGGCCACGGCTTTGTCTAAAAACCAAAACAAACAAAGCAAAAATATCAGCCAGCCAAGCAAACCACNCAGGTAGGTGGTACCTGAGACATGACCCTGAGTTTGCCTTCTGGCTTCTATATGTATGCATANNGATGGACTATAACCTGAGCNTTTGGGTCATGCAGCGCTGTCACAGGTGTGAAGAGGGTTGAAGGATGCATAGTGAGACAGTAAAGAGCCACAGACAGATGCAGAGCCAGATGAAATGGCCTCTGAAGCCAGTTGTTCTCAGCGACTGCATGTGGCATGAATTAGCACAGAAGCTAAGCAAAACCAAACCAACTCGGAGGGCAGGGGGAGGCAGCAAGACAGAACTGATAACTGAGCACTGAGAACCTTAAAAAGTGAGCCACCGTGGATGCTTTTGTGGTGCCTGGAACAAAAGACTCCCACTCGGGAGGCAAGGAAACATACTAATTCCCTGAGCTCAGTCACGAAATACCTGTGGAGCCCTGGGTGGTGGCACATGCCTTTAATCCCAGCACTTGGGAGGCAGAGTCAGGTAGATCTCTGAGTATGAAGCCAGCTTGGGCTACATCGTGAGTTCCAAACCTGACAAGCTATATAGTGAGATAGTGAGACCCTTTCTCAAAAAAAAAAAAAAAAAAAAAAAAAAGATATAACACAGGTTTGGAGGAGTGAGATTTAATGAACTTCTGTTATTGTTTCTTGGGGGTGGGGTGCTTGAGTCAGAGTACTTAGTTCAATACCCTCATTTTTATCATTCGGAAAACCAAGGGCCAGAGAGGACGGTGAGGTTGTATCCCACAGACATCCACGTGGGCCTGTGAAGTTCTGGTTGGCCTATACTATATTTAGAAAACAGCAAGTATAGTTGATGTCTTAGGCACAATCCTGCAATGTGACCGTAGGATGAGTGGAAACAGAACCCTGGGGTTTGACTTTTGGCCTCTGCATTCTGATTTCAAAATCCTGACCTTGCTAACCTCAGTCCCCACAGACCTTGGTGGACAACGAGCTATATAGCACTAGGGCCGTCCAAAAGCTAAAAGAGTCCAAGAAAGCCACCTCATTCCAGAAAGTTGGAAACCACTGTAGGCGAAGGATAAGCGGGAACCTGCAACAACCCCCGGCTCCAAGATCTGGGAAGACTCCTGCTAGCTGGAGCCTCTGGCCCCTTTCCAGGACGTCCCACTCTGGTCTTGGCTATCTGACTTTTGCCCAGATTCACATCCTCTTTGAACCCCGTGATTATCCATAAAGCTTCATCCAGCACCATGTGTCCGTGCCACAGTTTGTCCCAATAAATTGAGAACAAATTGAGACTCTCGCATGGACCATGGATGCATTCCATTTAGCCTCATTTGAAATACATCTTTGGAGCTGTGCTCCACAAATCTGTCTGACACAATAAATATGTATGAAGCCCCAGCGGCCTCCTACACCCTGGGAGCGTCCAGCTCTGGGATGGATAACAGACAGGGAGAATTTTAAGTACATCCTGCTCCACCAAGGCTCAATTCTCTCCCATTTCCTTTTCCTTGCTTCTTTGCTCCCTGATGCTTGGCGTTCTCCTCCCAACCCAGCAGAAAGATAATTGCTTGGAGGGCTGAGTCGGGCAGAGCTGTTTTCTTCTTTTCCTTTCCTAGTAGTGTTGCAAAACCTTAAAACTGTAAAGGAATAACAGCTTCCCCGCAGTGTACAAACACAGCTCTGCTTCGGCAAACAGGAAACCATCCCAGGGCTGTGGGCTCCTGAGCCAGGAAATGGGTCTCTGTTGCCCTGGCTACCTTCCCCAGGTCCTTCCTGGACATTCAAGACAGTTAAAAATAGTAACCACCGCAACCAGAAGGAAAGATGAGATGACTTGTTGTCTAGCCACAGATTTGGGTGGTTGTAGAGGGAGCTAAGTCTCTGGTCTCAGTATGGTAAGAATTCTTACAGGATTAAGGCTGGTCCCTTTAGTAAAATTTCAACCCCAAGTATCTCCGAGGAACCAGCTTATGCCAGGTAGGAGGTTAATTAAGCAGGGCTGTTGAGCCGTGCATGTACACACATGGGCATGCATATGTGAATACTATAGCTAAGATGAAACCCCAGAGCTCCCATGGGTGTAGCCTCTGTGCAGAGCAGGTGGCTCATGGGACCCAAAGACTAAAAGAAAAAAACAATTTTTATCATGAAGTGTTCCTCTCTATAGGAATATTAATCCCCCAAAGTAGAGGTCAATTCACAATGATGAAAAGATTTGAATCCTCAACTTGTGGCCCTGGTCCTCAGTTTTGCCAAATCTGCTACTCCATCAGGTAAGTGGGTATTAAGATAACTTGCATGCACAAGGAATACAGCTTCAAAAAACTGTCAAGATACAGAAGTGGGTAAAGCACTTGCTGTACACGCATGAGGACCTGAGTTTGAACCCCTATAAAGTCAGAACCCATGTAAAGTCAGGCATGGTCAACACACACGACTGCAACACCCAGGCTCCTGTGAGAACAGAGCAAACAGAAGAGCTGTGGGCTCACAGCCAGCCAGTCTGACATGCACACATGCAGGAGTAAGGTGAGGACTGGCATGCACACATGCAGGAGTAAGGTGAGGACTGGCATGCACACATGCAGGAGTAAGGTGAGGA
>NC_034591.1:150320073-150328027 GCF_900095145.1 Mus pahari
CACATGCAGGAGTAAGGTGAGGACTGGCATGCACACATGCAGGAGTAAGGTGAGGACTGGCATGCACACATGCAGGAGTAAGGTGAGGACTGGCACCTCCACTTGTGCACCGTGGCACACAGTGTCTTCACTCACACATGAGAATGCACACACACACACACACACACACACACACACATGTGCACACATGTACACACCCCTCACACACAGAAAACAAGAAAGCACTACAATGGGTGTTCAGGGTAGAAAGGTTCTTTTTGAGCAGGTGCTGTGAATAAAAAAACATAAAAGACACAAATACAGTTATCCCTCAGTGTCCCAGGAGAACTGATTGCAGGATGCCCCAAATATCAAAATCTGGGGACAATCAAGTCCCTTACACGAAGTGACACAGTATTTCCCTATAACCGATGCACCTCCTCCATATACTCAATTTATTTATTTATGGCTTGGTGTCTGCTTGTCCGTTGTGTTTCCTGAAACAAGGTCTCACCGTGTAACTCTGTTTGCTCTGGAACTCTCTGAGTATACCAGACTGTCCTCAAACTCACAGAAATTCTCCTGCCTCTGCCTCTGAGAGGAGTGCTGGGAACAAAGGCATGTGTCATACTTCCATTGTCCTCCTCTTCCTCCTCCTCCTCCTCTTCTTCTTCTTCCTCCTCCTCCTCATTATTATTATTATTATTATTATTATTATTATTATTATTATATTTTACAACTACCATCTTCCTACAGGATAATCTTGAACACTCCCAGCCTCCTAGCTCAGCCTCTTAAGTATTGGAATTACAAGTATGCACCACCATGTTTCACTTTTGCATATACATTTCGAAAACAGATTTAAAATTTTTAATTGGTGTGTGTGTGTGTGTGTGTGTGTGTGTGTGTGTGTGTGTAGGTCATATGTGTGGATGCCTACAGAGATCCAAAGATGCATTAGATCCCATGAAGCTGGAGTTACAGGCAGTTGTGAGCCCCCCACACAGTGCTGGGAACCCAACTTGGTTCCTCTGGAAAAGCATCAAGCACTTAACCCTCAAGCCACCTCTCTGGCCTCATATGCTTTACATAAGCTCTTAGACGATTTATACAAAATAAAATGTAAGTTTTAAGTGACAGGTACTATTTAGGGATAATGAAGAAAATAAGAAAAACTTGAGGTATAGACACATTCTCCCTGCCCCCAGTACTTCCAGTCTGCAGTTGGTCGAATCTATAGGTCCAGAACTTGCGGATTCAGAGGGTTGACTATACTAAAATTTATAAATCAGCTAGGATGCATATTCCCTTTAAACAATTTTCTTTTAGTACATTTATTTCTTTTGTGAGATGGGGGCATGTCATGCCATGTGTGAAAGATCAAGATGACTTGGGAGAACCAGCTCTTCCCTTGCTCTATGTGGGTCCATGGGATTGCACTCAGGGCATCAGACTTCGAAGCAAGCCCCTTTACCCATTGAACTATCCCAGGAGCCAAGTTTCTGTAGCCATGGAGGGAGGGACTAGGGGACTACTTGTGGGGAGAGGATAGGGAGACGCTTTACCTGAAGCCTAGGCTGCTCTCTGGTCTGAATCCCCAAACGGGCATCTGGGAGTCATCGTCTGAAGGATGAATATTCTTTATAAGAGGGAGATCTGTGCATAGGAAGAGGAAATCCATACAAGAGTGAGGCATAATATAAACCCCTGAAAGCTGGAAAAGCTTTGTCCACTTAAAGGAAGGGACAGAAGAAGCAAAATTGTTGTTATTCACATGAACATTCAGCTGTGAACTTCTGCCTAGGGTATGAATGTGGCTATGCATTGTACACCCTAAAAGGGTTTGGTCTAATTGTACCATCTAGGAAGATACATATGCATCCAGAAATTTCTAGTGGCATGTGGCAGTCCTCATCAGTGTGCTTTGAGCAACACAGGTGTGGCATCCCTTAGTCTAGCAGGACTCCTAGGAGAGGGGCCAGGGAGGAAGTGTTTGGGTTCAAGTCCTACATAGTCCAGTTTTATTTTCTGACCCAGTACCTACCAATTTCCTTGAGCCTCAGTTTTACCCTTCTAAATTCAGAACATTACCTTATTTAAAAAAAAAAACATAAACCCCAGGGTGGATATAGGTGTGTATTAACCACTAAGCAAGGCACACCTATGATTATCACCATAGAACTATGTGGGATGAAACGGTGGCTTCCTAGCTGTTGTGAAATTCTCTCCTAGGATGTTAACATCAGTTGTCATAGAACTCTCAGCCTGGGGCAAATGACTAAGTGGGAGACACAGAAAGGCTAAGTGAAGCACACTGTAGCTTGGGACCATAAAGGAATAACCCTTTAAGGAATGTGGGGTGACTGCTGGGGCAGGGGGCAGCTAGGAGAGTTGGGGCGGGGGAAGAAGGTGGGTGGAAATACAGAAGAGTGGGTCTGGAACAAGATGTCAGTCAAGGGTCATGAGTTCTGGAATCCTCCTTCCAGACTGTACCCTGGAGGTGGTGTCATTTACTAGAGCCTGGGGGGAAGGCGTGGGGATTTCTGCTCCCCCCTCCCCAACCCTACACTCTTTCTCTCCATCTCTTGTAGATCTTGACAGTCAGCGCTCAGTAACTACATAAAAATCTGATAAACCCCACTGTTAAACTGTGAGGAGTTTCGGCCACTTAAAACTGGCCTGCCTAAGGGTGCCCATAGTGAGTCAGGAAGGCCACTGTGTGGGACAGGAGGCTTGGAGTGGAGAGCCTGAGTGTTTGGGGACAGCTTAGGGTTCGTGGGTGCGTGGAGGAGAGGACAGTGGGTGATGGGCAGGCCAGTCCTGCTGTAGAGGTCAGATTTAGTTTCTGGGCCTGGGTGTCCCTCTCCTGTAGGGCTACTCATTACCACGCGTTAGTCTCTTTCAGCACAGGGGCCACGTGTTTCTGCCGCCCTCTGCTTGGTTCCTCCTGTGTAGAGTTAGATTCTACAGCAGATGTTGGTCTAGGATTCCCTTCTCTTCCCAACAGTTTAACAAACAGGCGTTCAGATGCTCGCTGAATCATTGATCATCCAGCATTTAACTAGAGCTTCTTAGCTCTTCATCTGTTTCTTAATGCTTATTAAACTCATATTACACTCCAGCAAATGTGTCTTATGTGCATCATCCCTTTTTGTTTTTGTTTTTCTCACAAACACTTTAATATAAGATACATGGCCTCGCATTTGTTTTGCAAAGATGAAAAGGGCCTTGATGAGGTTGTATAACAAGCCTGACCATCACAGTTAGAAAGCAATGGGGGCCACAATACAGACCCGGGCTCCGCTTCACACCAATGTCTGTGTTTTAAACACGGCAGTGTCAAGACACACGGTTACTTAACTATTGACTTGCTTATGTCTATTAATGTGGGTTCCTAAAGTGTGGAGAGGGTAGAGTTGGGAAGAGTGACGTAGAGAGATCTATCTGATGGGACATTAATGTTATATCAAAACATGTTTTACTGTCTCGTATTATCTTCATAACTGCATGTCACTGTAAGAAGCAGCCACCATGCTTAGGCGTTGTTGGTCCTTGGTGTGGGTTCCGAGACAAACATCAGGTAAACAAACCATCCCTGCATGACCATCTAATGGAAAGGGTGATGGATGAGTCAAGACGCCCTGGTCTTCCTCTGTGCTTAGCTGTAAAGGCAAGTATGCCCAGGGCCTTAGGAGTGGCCATAAAGAGGCAACAGACCCTCAAAGCAGTGTTTCTATAAAAAGCTGATGTTTAAGCTGAGCTTGAAACACCAAGTCACTGCCGAGGGTACAGCGTCAGAGCAGACCCTGAAGGGGTGGAGCCTCAAGCTTGGCACTGAGAGTGCGCTGTATGGCTGGCTGGGTGATAAGACATGAAGAGATGATGGATTGGTGGAGATTGGGGTTAGTAAGGTCATCAAGGCTAGGTTATATGTAAAAAAGACTTCCTTAATGGCCTGACAGTGGCAACAACCTGAAAACAGCAGAGCACCACCCGATCTCTTTCCACCTTTAGAAACCAGCTGAGAACAGAGGGAAAGGATCAGAATAGGGCGAACACTTGGGAAAAGGAGAACTGGACACTGAGTTTGAGGCCAGCATGGCTCCACAGCAAATTCTAGGCCAGCCTGTGCTACATACTGAGGCTAGAACCTAGCTTAAAAACCAATCCAAAGCAAGAATCAGAATGGGGGCTGCAGCAGAGCATGGAGAGATCCTAGAGCTAGCAAGGATCAGGGCCGCAGGGCGACTGACTTGGGGAGAAGGACTTCAACACTTAGTTATAAATATAGAGTCTACAAACAATCAGAGAGAGCCTGTGGGGCAGGTACAGTTCCAGGTTCCCACTTCTGCTGTGTCATTTCCATTGTCTGGGGTAGATAGTACTGCCTTCATGCTTCTAGATGAGGAGTTTGAGGCTCAGGAATGTCAAGAATAGATCCAGAGTCTGTCCAAGTGACCAGTCTGGGATTCAAACCTAGCCTAGCATTCGTACATCTTTAAGAGATCCCCCAATCTTCCTCTTCCCACCCACTCCTATGCTTTATAACTGTGTTAGTAACCCAGGCCATTTAGGACTTGCTGTTTTATACTCCCAATTCACATGATGAAGTAAGGGTCAAAGGCTGTGCCAGGCACAGGAACAAAGGCTGTGGATTTCACTAAATATTTCCTTCTGGCTAGGGGGCTGGTCCAGTTGGTAAAGAGCTTGCTGTGCAGCACTGACTTTGGATCCCTAGTTACCATGTGAAGAGCCAAGCACAATGGTAGATACTGGTCGTTCTAACTCTGGGGTGGCAGAGACAAGAGGCTCCCTGGCGTTCTCTGGCCAGCGAGCCTAAAAGAGTCTGTGAGCTCCAGGTTCATTCAGAGAATGCATCTCAAAAAATATGGTGGGAAAGGCAAAGGAAGATATCCAGTATTGATCTCTGGCTTCTATATGTACCCACATATACATGTGCACACACAGGAGTGTCTATATACACATAAACACATAAAACACACACACACACATACACACACATACACACACACACACACACACACACATACACACACATACACTTCCTTCTATATTACCTTCATTTAGTTACCAGTGAGGTAGGCAAATGTCATTATTAATTATTATTATTATTATCATTATTCACATATTGGGGTTGAGAGTACTAGGCATCACTTGGCCCTACCCTCTTAAGCTCATCCTTGGTTATTTTGTTTTGTTTTGTTTGTTTGTAGCCAGAGTCTCACTTGTTTATCCTTGACTGGCCTAGAATTTGCTGTGTAGATCAGACTGACCTTCAACTCTGAGATCTGCCTACTTCTGTCTCCCAAGTATTGGGTTAAAGGCATGTGCCACCACACATAACCTTCATCTTTTGCCTTTTTGTTTGTTTCATTGTTTTTTTTTTTTTAATTAAAAAAAGTTTTTCATGACAGACTCACTATGTAGCTCTGGCTATCCTGGAATTCACTATATAGACCAGACTGGCCTTGAACTCAAAGAGATCCTCCCGCCTCTGCCTCCTGAGCGATGGGATTATGTGAGTGTATACCACTACTCCAGGCATCCTTTACCTTTTCAATGGCCTCTTATTGATCCTTCACTCGTGTGCCAAATGGCAGCACATGACAGTATTTTTAGTAAGTAGTCTCTAGGGACAAATCACTGACCCTCCTTGTTATTTCTGCTTTGATGCCCGACCCAACCTGTTCAGGAAACGCTGAGAACCTACTGGGTGTTCCGAGATGCCTGACTCTGCCCTTGGGGAGCATGTGGTAGAAGAAGGAAGGTGAGAAGGTGTGGTGGGCAGGGGCATAGCATCTTGGCTCATTGGGAAGATGACTCATCCCGCTATGGTAGGGTGGGGAGAGGGCGAAGGCTCCACAGAGAAGGTGACTTTTGAACTGGCTGTAGAGGCAGAACTGCATTTCTTCAGGAGAGAAGTCAAGGGACAATAACACCCACTGTATCACAGTTAACTCCTGGCTCTGCAGCCCTGACTTAAGACCTTTACAAATATTATTTATCTGCTCCTCCCTATAATAACCTGTGGGGTGTCAACTAGTATTGTCCTCAGTTTATAGATGAGGAAATGAAGAGAGGATGTATGCCTAAGTGATCTGATTGCAGCTGATTATCTAGACCACTGTGTAGCACTTGAGTAAAGCCTCAGAGGTGGAAAAGAGGCCTGGCTCATTCACAGTGCAAAAGGTGAAAGGAAAGAAGGAAGGAAGGAAGGAAGGAAGGAAAGAAGGAAGGAAGGAAGGAAGGAAGAAAGGAAGGAAGTCAGGCAAAATGTGGGAAAGATCCATGGGCCAAAGCAGATGTGACATCCATGGTTTTCCTTCCGCAGTGTAGCTGGATAGTAACGAGCATGGATTTAGGTAAATGGAGCTTGAGGACAAGGAAACCAGTGTGTGGGGCTCACTGTTAGTGGTGTAGACTCAGAAGAATAAGCCAAGATCCTGGCAGCCAAGAAGCAGAGGGATGGTCTTGCCTGAGATGCATCTTAAATTAATACCTGGTAGATTTAGACATGGATGGTGTCTAAGCTGACAGCAAAGATTCTTTCCATCTTTGGACAATTACTTGTTGAATTATTAATTGTATCCAAATTATCAGATGCTAAGGCAGAGCAAAGAGTAAGACCCGGAAGCTTGCTGGAAAGGAGCCTCGCCCCAGTGAGGCCTTCTGGAAGCTAGCGGGCAGGCGTGGGATGTGTAGGAAGAGCATCCACCTTGTGTTGAGGATCATGAGGTCAGGGATGTCTAGGATGATAACACAGCAAAGTGAGGATGTGAGAGAAAGGTCTTGAGGGGTTTTGGATGTGCCTAACGGGGCCTTCACTTCAGAGCAGCCAGGGCTCACACCTGACATCCTTTGTGACGCTTTGGTTTTATGACATTGGAAAGTCCAAGGGTCTTACTCATGCCTTCTTTTGCTGTCATATTTTCCTTTTGTCTTCATCAAAAATTTTCAACAGCAATGAGCTCATGGGCGAGCATGTAGCAGAAGCTGGGCAGATGCTGATGTTATTGTTGTCTGAGGTGCTGTGGTGCTGTAAAATTCTCTGGGCTTTCTTTTCATTTCCTTCCTTCCTTTCTGTCTTTCTCTTTCTTTTTAAAAATTTATTCAGAGCAACTGTGATGAGTGGCCTGTCTTCATCCCACTATTATTATTTTATGGTGAATTAACTATAAAGAAACACTCTCTGTCATAGATCATTCTACTTCCTCCCCTTGAATCCTGTTTTGAAAGACAGCTAAGATTTTGCTTTGTTCATTCAGCACACACTTACTAGGAACCTACCATGCCCAGG
The DNA here is from genome assembly GCF_900095145.1 of Mus pahari. Taxonomy (NCBI): domain Eukaryota; kingdom Metazoa; phylum Chordata; class Mammalia; order Rodentia; family Muridae; genus Mus; species Mus pahari. The sequence continues at coordinate 150,327,371 of NC_034591.1, forward strand.
GTACACTGGTCTAGGCACCTGGATGCGGCAATGCGTAAGGAGACTGCTGCCCTCTGCAGCCTCAAGGAACTAACCTTTGTTGACTGGCTCTTTGGGAATGTACACATTCTCTGGCTAGGTGAATATACTCTCTGTCCTCTCTGAAGCTAGGCTGTGGCTCTCTCCACCGTTGGAGACTCTCGTTCCATTCTGACAGGATTGTCCATAGCATGGCAGCATCTGAGCAGTGAGTGCTACACGGTCCTGTGGAGAACCCATGAGGTGGTGACTAGCTCCAAAATCTGACCGTCCCTCTACATAATCTGAAATAGGGTGCTCTCTTTTGAGAAGACAGTTCAACTCCGTGAGTCATTGTCACTAGACACAAGGCTAAACGGAGGACGAGGAACCCGGAGGCTGCTCCAGGGCTCATTTGGGTGGGGTGAGTTCCTCCTTCATAGAGAGGGGTGCGGAGATCTGTTGGGGTTTTAGACAATCCTGTGAAGACCTAGGCGGTTCTGAACCCAGCTGGCAAGGTTTAGAGCCACCCCACATTCTAGGAATTCTTCTAGTTATTGGGCTACTCTCAGACTATGGCAGATTCTGCAGAGCTTCTATGGGCTACAAGATGGTTCCATTGTGAAGAAAGTAGAACACAGAGAGAGAGAGAGAGAGAGA
>NC_034591.1:150328152-150342386 GCF_900095145.1 Mus pahari
AAGAAGAAGAAGAAGAAGAAGAAGAAGAAGAAGAAGAAACAGATAATGTATTTTCTTTACTAATTTTGTGGCCTTGATAAACAGTCTTATTTCAATTTTACCTCCCCAATAATGCTTATAAAAACAATAAGGAGGAGCTGGAGAGAACAATGTGGGTCAGAGAGCTTGCTGCCTGCATATAAAGAGCTGCCTTCAGATCACCACACAAGTAAAAAGTGGCTGTGGCTGGGCTCACCTGGAATGCCAGCACTGCGTGTGACAGAGACAGGAGTCCTGGGCCTTGCTGGCTGCCAGTGTAGTTTTGTGTCCAGTGAGAGATCCTAGCTCAAAGCAGTAAGGCAAAGAGTGATAGATGATACTTGATGTCCCCCTCTGGCCTCCACAAGCACGCACACGGGCAAGCCCACCCACATACAGACCCATACCCACATAACCATGCGTGTCTACGGCACACTGACGCCCCTATACACACTATGCAAGAAGGGAAGCGGCCAGAGGCTCATCCTGCAGTTTCAGCACTTGAGAGGTTGAAGCAGAAGGATTGTTATGAGTTCGAGGCAAGCCTGGGCTGCCTAGTGAGACTGGAACTAGCCTGGGTTATGGAATGAGATCCTGTTTTAAAATAAGAGAGTAGTAACAGAAACCTAGCAAACAAATGCATGAAACAAAACGGCAGACGTGCAGTGAACATGTGTCATAATTCATTCTGCAGATGTGTCGTCTTACATTGTTATCTATTATTGTTAAAAGTTTATTTTTTTAAATATGTAATTCTATTATTTTTCTGTTTTCCTTCCCTTTAAACTCTCCCATATCCACAACTCCCTTTCAAATTCATGGCCTTTTTTCTTTAATAATTACGAGTGTGTGTGTATGTGTGTGTGTGCAGCCCACTGAGTCCGTTCAGTGTTGCTTGTGTGCATATGATTTCAGGGCTGACCTCCCCTGGAGCCTACACTAAGCTGGACTTGAGTCTTTATGTTTGTTCCTGTGAAGGCCAAAGTCAGTGGGGCACACCCAGCTCTGCCCCTGCAGTGGCCCAGCCCCCAGCCAGTCCAGGCTGAGGAATCTGTGCAGCTGTCACCTTGCCACCAAATGAGTGTAGACCTTACATTTTATTGCTTCTGAGCCCAGGCCAGAAATTCCTTGGCAAAGACTGGATCATCTCAGGCTTGACTGACTGATTCCCTTCCCCCCAGGCTGCTGTAGCAGGATTCCAGGGTCTGTGCACTCAGTGGGGACAAACGGCCAGCATATGGTCTGCTGCTCTTGTGAGTCTGATGTGGAACTGATGAGGGGCATACCCTGAACCACCGGGATTAAGAGATAGGGCAAGGACAAAGTGACCCTGTGAGGGTAGAATGTGGACAGTGGGTGTGCTCAGACAGAGAGCAGGCATGAGAATAGGAGAGTTGGTAATCCCCTACTGTATCTTTAGGGGTTGGCAGGACTGTGCAGCTCTGTGTTCCTGGGTCAGGGATCAGGAAACTGTGTGAACTGTCAAACACCATTCATGAGATATGAAGGGAACAGGGAAATCAGAGAAAGCTAATTTTCATTCACCTATCCATTCCTCTCTCACGTGACTTCACAGGACTGGAAAAAGTTCCATCCGGGCCAATGCTATGGAGGACGTTGTAGATTGTGAGAACCTTTGGAGGAAGCTCAAATCCTGAGTGCTTCAGTCAGTTCTCTAAGATTAAACGCTATTATGTGATGAAATCAGTGCCACCTGGCCGGCTGATGAATGGGAAACCATATTTAGACAAGATGCCAGCTATGTTACTGTGTGTATAGATGTGCTATGTACAAGGAGTTTCACCAACACATTGTTTATGTTTTCCACCACCCACTGAGAGGGAATTGGTTGGTTTTGTTTTGAGGCAGGAAGATGACCTTGAAGGGCCATTCAGCCTGTCTTTACTTGGTGATCACTGAGAATCCAGGATGTATTGCAGTGTTCAATTTCTATGTAGTACTGTGGATCAAACCAGGGCCCTGTTCATCCTGGGCCAACACTCTACTGATTAGGCTACGTCCCCAGCTTTATTTATGGGGGATTATCTAAACACTTTATTTTGCAGAATTCTATGGAGCTGTTACAAATAATGACTCACTGGGATGCTAAGGGGTTTTGTTAGAGGACACCTTTTGTGGTATGAAAGAGTTGGTGTCAGGGAATGTGTAGACCACCTTGAGTTGAGTAAACCATATGTATACAAACATATATATGAAAAGATGTTTGAATAATTACCTAAAAATTAGGCAAGTGGGTTATGTTAATGTGTGTGTGTGTGTAGTGTTGGAGGTGGAATCTGGGACCTTTTTTATGCTAGGAAAGTGCTCTAACGCTGACCTATACCTCTCCCTCAAAACACACACACACACACACACACACACACACACACACACACACACACACACATCTAAGGTTCATTAATTCTTATCTTAAAAGTATGCCTGTTTTGTCTACATGCATGTAGTATGTGTACTGTGTGCATACAATGCCTGTAAAGGTCAATATAGCATGTTGAATCCCCTGGAACTGAAGCTACAGATGGCTGTGAGCTGCCATGTAGGTCCTAGGTACCAACCCTAGAGCAAGAGCAGCGAGTGCTCTCAACTGCTGAGCCACTTCTCAGGCCCCTATTTTAACTCATTTACATACAATTGTATAGAATATTGAAATTTTGTTCAAAGATTGTATGTCATTTTACTTGCTTTTATGAAGATAATAAAAAAGAATGTTGTTTTGAATAGAACTACCTGGTGATCTATCTCTTGAGCGTGTACCCAAAGGACTCCACTTCCTCCTACAGGGACACTTGTGATCCCTGTTCATTGCTGCGTGATTCACAATCGATAGGAAATGGAATCAGCCTGTTTCCATCAGCTGATCAACGGACAATGAAAATGTGGCATATGCACACAATGGGATTTTATTCAGCACTGAAAAACAAACAAAGCTTGCAGGATAATGGATGGAGCAGGAACGTAGTATTCTAAGTGAAGTAGTCCGTGTTCATAGAGACCAGTGCCCACGTCTTCTCTCTCATAGGCAGACCCTAGCTTCGAATGTTTATGCTGGTGTATTTAATTTGCTATGTAGATCTGAGGAAGCTAGAAAAGGAGCGTGAGGGTGGGAGGGGACTCAGAGGGTGAGTGGACGGTAAGGCACAGCTGATATGAATCTACTGGGGAAGAATAATGGGGCTTAAAGGGTTAAGCAGGAGTGAGTCAAGACTACAGGGGAGAGGAAGGGTTGGGAGTGGGTTTATCAAAACTAAAGATGTATAAAAAGACCTTTGCAGAAAATTACTATGTTGGAAGCTAATTAAAAATATATAATTAAATTTAAAGGAGCTTCCCTGAAAGTATCCTGCATAGATGTGCGGTGCTTCCTTCAGAAGACATGGATCATGAGTGGCAGGTGTGGCATTTTCCCTATGAGTTTTTGGTCAGGGAGGCCCCAGATATCCCCAGAACAGCACAGGCTTGTCGTTGTTCTTGATTGACCTCTAGAACTCATTGGCAAGTCACTGCTGCTGAGCTCTATGTAGAAAGACAAAGGGGAACTACCTTCCTCCCTGGCGACTGTTTGATGGCAGAGCCAGCAGGCGCTATGCAGGCCTCTGGAGGGCCAGGGAAGCTAGCAATGATATTACCCAGCATGCAACAAAACCAACTTGCCAGCCAGGCTGTGCCTACTGGTGAAATAATGTGTGACTGTTAGAGGTAACCAGCAGGCCTACTGCATAGGAGGAAATTCATGCCTGTCACTGTAAGTCTAGGAAAAAAACAAAAAACAAAAAACAAAAACAACCCCTGCCCAAAGGGATCGTAGGCTCTTGATAGGAGCCTGCTACTACTGTCTTGATAAATGGACGAGCCAGCACACTGTTTCCTACATTTTTACGGATACGCACACAGGGTAGTACTTTGTTTCTACCTCTACCCTCTACACTGCAGTGATCAGAGAATGGGAAGGAGTGTTGTGAAACGATGTCTTCTTGTCACGACATGGCCATTGCACTCACAAACTCACTATAGGTATAGTTATCCACACAAGATAAAGCCAACGAGGCTAGACAACATCCCAACAGGGGATGTTAATCAGATTCAGTAGGTTTATTAATCACCAGGAAAAAAGAAGAGGACATGAATCACTCAGGGGAACATGTTGGAGATTCCCGGAGGGAGTAGAAGAAGGGATTGGGGAGTGCATGTGGTCATAATACATTGCTTACGTATGTAAAAGTATTAAAAAACACATTAAAATTAAAATTTTAATAAGTTGTTTTATGGTAAGGCTATTTATAACACTCTTCCTTAGTAATTTTCTAGCACATAATATTCTATTATTAATACAGTATGGTGGTTTAAAGGAGAACTGTCTCCCACAGTCTCATGTATCTGAACACTTGGTTCCCAGATGGTAACGCTGTTTAGTGAAGCAGTACAGCCTTGCTGGAGGGAGCACATCACTGGGCATGGGCTATCGAACTTCAGTCTTCTCACTTCCACTCTGACTCCGTTTCATGCCTGTGGTTGAAGATGAGCCTATTCATTCTGTCTAATTGAAGCTGTGGACTTGTGGTCCAGCATTTTCTCAGCCCTATCTCCAGGCTCTAGAAAGCACCATTCGTCTCACTCTATGAGCTACACTTTCTGTAGACTGAACATATGGCTGAGATCATGCATATTGATCTTTTCCATGGCTCACTTACTTCACTTAGCAGTGTGTCCACGTGGCTCCTCCATACTGTTAAAGATGATGATATTCTTCTTTTTAAAGGTAACGTGTGTGTGTGTGGGTGTGTGTGTGTGTGTGTGTGTGTGTATTTTATCATCCATTGATGAACACCTACATTGGTCTTATATCTGCTATTATTACCTATAGTCAAAGATCAAACCATTTAAGGACTGAATCCCAGCTTGCAGTGTCAGAGTTTTACAGAATGTCAAGGATAAATTTTCCACATTCCCTTGGCTTAGTTACTTCCCTTCAGTAAGCAAGAAACCATTGCCCGGATGGCAAGCAGAGGAAGGGCAGTGTGGAGTGTGATATCCTGGATCTTTAAGTGCAGGTGGTTAGTACAGGGTGTGAGTGAAGACAGCTCCAGTCCCTGCAGATAAAGCCTCCCTTTAAGAGTAAAAGTGGGGGAAGGGCGGGGGAGCACAGGGGCTGAAGAGATGGCTCAGCAGTCAGGAGTGTTCCAGAGAACTTGAGCTTGGGTCCTAGCACCCATATTGGAACTCCCTGTAACTCTAGCTCCAAGGGATCAGACCTGCACTCTTGGGCACATCCCCACACAATAGCATACATATACATGCGCGCGCACACACACACACACACACACACACACACACACACAGAGTTTTTCATAAAAGAGTAAAAATAGAATAGTTGGTGTGAGTCTCTGTGCACAGGATCACTCTACAAGTAATTTCAGAGAGGTGGCTTTGGAAGTGTAGAAGTGTCCAAGTCTTACTAAGATGGCTGGCATGGCTATAGGCTAGCATGGCCAGATTGAAATTGTAATTGGGAAGATGACAATTAATCGTAGCATTAATAGCAGTGTAATTTGGCTGAAGACATGGTGTTCATGGGCAACAAATATACTGAACTTACAAGTCTCTCTGTGTGTGTGTGTGGGAGAACAGGTAAGTGTGTTTGGACACTGTGTGTGTGTGTGTGTGTGTGTGTGTGTGTGTGAAGGAGAGAGAGAGAGAAAGAGAGAGAGAGAGAGAGAGAATAGGTGTGGGGGGCAGGTGTGTATGGGGGTGGGGGACAGGTGTGTGTGTCTGGGAAGGCACAGGTCTGTGTGTGTGGGAACAGGTGTGTGTGTGAGCACAAGTGTGTGTGTTGGGGTACAGGTGTGTGTATGAGGAGGGCATAAGTATGTGTGTGAGGGCACAAATGTATGTGTTGGGGCACAGGTGTGTGTGGAGCAGAAGTATGGGGGTGACAAGTTTATGGGAGGGCACAGGTGGGGGGACAGAGGGGTGTGTGTGGGGGCAATCAATATCATGTTGAAAGGGAGATGTGTGGTTTCATAAACTCTGGTGTGTAACAGGGTACTGAGACATTTCTACGCTCAGAGTTCTATGCCATGAATCTTCTTAAACCTTTTCCACTTGGAAACTTTCTTTTGGTTGCTGCCGGACAATTTTTTTCTGCCTCTGTAGTCATAGAGGTATGTGAAATATTTATTCAAACCAAACATTCACTGATAATATATCATAAAGAAATATATTTTAGAATGAGTCTGTTACACATTTAACTTCACTATTTACTCAACATGAAAGCAAATTTACATACTCGTAAGATATATATGCTTAAAGGATTAAATCTTGGCAGAGTATTTGATGATATTATAGAACAAAGAACACCTTCAACATTTTTATGGTTGGCAGGTATTTTGATTATAGAATCATTAATACCAAGAATGTTACTACACAAACCTACATAATTTGACATGGCAGAAGGATGTTTTGACATATTTTAGAGAGTGTTGGAAACCCAAGCCAGCAGCTAGAACAGTTCATAAGCTTTGTCTTCAGGGGATGGAGAGATGAGCCTGTGGGTAAGAGCTCTTTGTTGTTCTTGCAGAGGACACAGGCTTGGTATCCAGCACCAACAACCATCAATAACTTCACTTTTAGGGGATTCAGCATCTTCTTCTGACTTTTACAGGCACCAGACAAGCACACCGTGCACATACATACGTGCAGGCAAAACGTTCATACGCAAAAAATTTAAAAGTGTTTTAATATTTATTTGTGTGTGTGTGTATACATGTGTGATGCGTAGGCCATTTTCCTATCGTAGTTTGAAAACTGGAACAATTAACCTGTCACTTAGCCAGAATGAATATCCCATTGCCCAGTGGGCTTTCACTATGCAAAGTATCCTTCCTTTCCAAGTGTTGGCTGGCCTGGAAGACACTTCTAGCATGAACCTTAGTGCCCTGATGACCTTGAGGTCTGAGTGAGGTCTCTAGGCTGGACTGCTTGTTCATGACAATTCCCTTTAGATAGCTTTAAAAACACATACCATTGGCTTTGCCCACAGCGGTGGGAGCTGAGCTAAAGTGGGGCTCTGATCCTTTTCTAAGTTTTAGAAAAAATGTCTTGAAGGAGAGCCTGAGATTCATTTGCTCAGGTAAGAGACGCTTGTTGGTAGATTGTGCTATTTGACTCCCTGCTAGGATGCTGTGTCTACTCATCTTGTGGGCTGACCATTGCGTGAACCCCAGAGACAGTCTCTCTCTACCTTACCACTTATGAGTGTTCAGTGCATCACCTGAAATCATCCATGAAGCAGCAGGAAGAATGCTTTTGTGATAGGAGAGGCAAAGTACAAAAAAAGACCCCCTGCTTCCTCAAGACCCCTTTGGTCTTTCTTGGACGTCTACACCTTCCAACACTGCAGTTGACATGAGCTGGAAAAAGAGTGAATCGTTTCATCTTTCATTTTGCTTTTATATTTTATTTCAAATCCTATTTATGTGTCTGTTGTTCTTTTCTGATTATAAAACCATATCCCCAGGACATGCACTCTGGAGGATGTTTTCTTTGAGGCATCTGGGCAGTCTAAATTCTTTATACATCCCCATTGCCTGAAGATTCTCTCCATCCTGGATGGTGTCAACCAGCCAGATGTCCCGTGTCACCAGCTTGGACTTTTCTCCTGTGAGGTCAGATGTCTTTGTCCACCCAGGCTCCTTTGTTCTGAAACAGCAAGACCCTCCTCACCAGCGAGCTGCTTCAATGCCGGTCCCCTCTGCAAAGCTGGAGGCCTCAGGCCCACGGACCTGGAGCCCCTTTGGAATTTCATCCATATTATTTTTCCAAAATAGTTTCAGCACAAGTTATTAGAGAGACTTGAGATGAGGGGACTCTTGGAGACTTCTCATTTTATGAGACTGTACTAAAATTACATTTACTGGGGTGGGTGAGGGGGAGCCTAAGAGAACAGGAAGAGTAGGAAGAGGGGAAAGGAAAGAAGAGCTCAGCAGAAAAAAAAAATGTGAAAGGCAGAGAGCAAGAGGGAGCAAGGGGGAATTGTTGCCAAACTCTCACGTTTCAAAGAGGCATAGCGAGGAACAAACATTTCAACTTCGGGGAAAACTGTGTAATTACATATACTTGTTGCAACCTATTTTGTGTTTAAACAGCATTTGCTAATATTAACAATAAACATATCACCTTCGGGGGCTGTGTGGCTGAGATTAAGATTCCTGTTGGGTGGATTCACACAGTCAAACCCAAGTCTCTTTATGGCTCTCTTTTCTATGGCTCTCTTTTCTCTTTTCTGTGTGTGTGTGTGGGGGGGGAGGTTGGGGGGTCCAGACCCGGAGTAACTAACTGATTTCTGCGTCAGACACCAGAAGCCCCTGATTCAAACATTCATTAGAAGTGTACACACCAGCACAAACTTGAAAATCTGCCCTAAAGGGTGTGGTGCCAGTGGGAGATTCTCACTGATGCAGGAAGAGGGGGTGTGCCCCAGTGGCAACATAACTCTGTTCCACTGGGCAAGAGAGCCCATTTCTTCCTAAGAATACAGGTCTTTACTGAGGTCCAGTGAAACTGAGCCTGGCTCTTGGCATCTGTGGAGGCAGGCTCAATCCACTTTCCAAATGAGGGAAATGGCAACAGAGCAGAGCAAACTGGATTATTCCAAATTGCTTGAAAGAACTCTGTAGATGTGTGTGTGTGTGTGTGTGTGTGTGTGTGTGTGTGTGTGAGAGAGAGAGAGAGAGAGAGAGAGAGAGAGAGAGAGAGAGAGAGAGAACCCTCCACCCCAGCCCTGTGTGCAGCTTTATTGTCCAAAGTTACAACTGTGCACACATGGCTGTGGGAAGAATCAGATACTATGTTTTATATTATTATTTATTATTATTATTATTTTTTTGAGTCAGGGTCTCTTGTACCCAAGGTGGCTTACAATTTATTATGTCTTTCTGTTCCCCCCGCCTCTACCTCCCAAGTGCTAGGATTACAGATATGCATCACTGTGCTGTTTTGTTGGTGTTGGGAATCAAACACAGGTCTTCACACACACTAGACAATCTCTCTACCTATTGAGCCACACATTCTCAGAGTAATTTTTTTTTTTTTTTTTTTTGAGATAAGGTCTCTCTATGTAGCTCTGGCTGTCCTGCAATTTTCTGTAGACCAGGTTGGAGATCTATCTGCCTGTGGTTCCAGACTGCTCTATAATGCTGGGCCCCAGTCAGGATGTTTTAATTACATCCAAAGGTGCAATAGCCTGGCACCTCAGTCAACGTGGGTTGGCTTTTTCCCCAGACGTGAAAATCATTTGATAAATCCAGCTCAGCGATACTCAAGTACTAACTACGAGATGTTAGAATTCCTGGGTGGCATTCATTTATGTGTGAAATATAGAGACATAAATGTGTGCCTTCTTTTGAATCTCTCTCTCTCTGTCTCCGTGTGCGTGGGGGTGTGGGGATGTGTGTGTGTATGTATGGGGGAGGTGGGTGTGCAAACATTCGAGAATGCTCTCCTGTAAACGCTCAACACAATGCTTCTTTCCATACCTACACATCTCCAAGTGGACAGGGCAGTGGGATTGATTAGGTCGGTTTCAAAGGCCACAGCAGTCTTCTACTCACTTATGGCTGCGCCTCAGGAGGGAGAACCTCTGGGTCCCCTTCAGTGCCAGGCAGAAGAAGAAAAACTAGAACTCCTGCTTTGCTTCTGCTCTCAAGGCCCCTCCTTCCCTCCCTCCCTCCCTCCCTCCCTCAGCCCCAGGTTTCTACTTTTAAAAATGCAACCAGCCCACATTCTCCTCAGCATCTGTCTGTGGACTCGACTTCTGGACCCTAGCTCTTCTTTACTCTCTGCTCCTGAGAAGAGAGAACTTCAAACTGGAGGAAGGCATGAAGTTAGAGCCAGTGCTCTGTCAGCTTTGCCTTCAAAGATCTCCTCTCCCTCCCTGGGGCTGCACTACAGCCTTGTTGCTCCCAGGGGCCCCAGCCTACCACTGGGAGCAGGAGATTGGCCTTTTTTTCCTCGGAGGCAGGCTTTTTGTTTTTAATTAGATGGCAGAGGTGGGAGGTGAGGAAAACCATGAGAAACTGATGTGATCTTTGTCATGAGAAATCTGGACAGTTTTACTTTTCCACAGGTCCCATTGTCAGGACCTGTGAAGAGGGAAGAATCAAATCAGCATGCGTGTGTGCATGTGTGTGTGTGTTTGTGTGTGTATGTGTTTGTGTGTGTGTGTGTGTGTGTGTGTTTTCCTCAATCATATGCTTAAAAATACCCTCTTCTCTATAAGATTTGGAGAAATACAGACCCAAGACCACGCATCACTGAAGTTTACTTACAGTCTTTACTTCCCAACTTCACCAGCATTCCGTTGGACTTCGAGCCTCCCACCCCTTTCTGTCTTTCTGTGGAATTTAAATTCCTAGAGGGTGGGGTCCATCCACTCTGACCCAGTTTTAGCAGGGCCCAGGGAAGGTTGCTGTACAGTAAATAGTGTTCTGATCAATGACTAAGTCACGTCACGAGGCCTGTACGGGCCCCAGTTGCTGGGGTTTGGCCGCTGCAGCACCTCTCTGTGTTTGCTCTGAGAGGTCTCTTGTCCTGCTTAACAGTTTCCTCAGGGCAATATCACTGCAACTAATATCGAATGACTACTGGGCGCAGCCTACAGGCTCTATGTTAGTCATTACTGTCTATCTATCTATCTATCATCTATCTATCTATCTATCTATCTATCTATCTATCTATCTATCTATCATCTATTATTTATCATCTATCAATCTATTTATCATCTATCTCTATCTCTCTATCATCTATCTATAATCTGTTATATCTATTATCTATCAATCATCTATCATCAATTTATCTACCTATCTATTATCTATCAATCATGTATTATCATCTATCATCAATCTATAATCTATCTATCTATCTATCTATCTATCTATCTATCTATCTATCTATCTATCTATCTATCTCTATTATCTATCCACCTCTCATCTTATGTACCCCAGGTTAGTTTCTAGTTCTCCTTGAACTTATGCTACCCCTTCAACTACCTACCAACTCTCTCTCTCTCTCTCTCTCTCTCTCTCTCTCTCTCTCTCTCTCTCTCCTTTGATAGTGTCTCACTCAGTAGCCCATGCTGGCTTGGAACTCACCATGTAGCCCAAGATGACCCTGGACTAACAGCAATCCTCCTGCCTCAGCTTTTCAAATGTTGAGATTGCAGGCACGACCCACCAAACCTGTTTGATACATGTATTTCTTGCCATCTGTGTGAGCCAGGTGCCCACCATCCCCATTATATACAAGGAGGCAGAAAGAGAGGGCTCTTGCCCAAAGTCACATTGCTGCTAAGGAGAGCTGGGGTTAAATGTAGGCACTGAGGACCTGAACCTCTTTAGGGAGGTGACCAGGGCTGCGGGATTAGACTACTCTGTAGTGCCCCCCCCAACTCTGAGACGAAGTGGGGAGTGAGTGGTTCAGGGAAGAAGCTGTGATTGGGTCCCTGGCTGTCTCCACAAAAGCCAAGTGTGGAGCAAGGTCCAAATGATTATCACATGAAGATCAGAGTGCAAAGTCCTTAATTCGAAGACTTCCTCCTGCAATGCCTACAATCCATAGGGGTGAGAGTTTAACTAAAGACCCAGGATTACTTGCTGTCAACCAGTGCCCCAACATTTGGAGCTTGCTGAGTGCCTTTCTGCTCCATGGGCCTCATCCCACTGCCGCCTACAGGTCAGGGGCACAAGGGTCAGGTAGGGAAGCCAACGAGAAATGAGTCTGATAATTCCTGGTGATGAGCAGCTGCTGCTAGGTGCGGTGGGGGAGGAAGAACGGGGGAATCCTGTTTGATGATTAGCCGGGACTTTAATTAACGTGGAACTGTATCTACGGGCTCTCCCCTCCTCCTGACCCTAACCTGTGTTTTGCCCTGTGTCCTTGGCAACCGAGGCTCCTTCTGGGTAGTAGAACTGGGCTTCGGTAAACAGATCTATTTGTCTGACTCTTACTCATTTGAAGCAATGTCACTCCTTTTTCCACTGTGGTCTGTGTGTCTGAGTCAGAGGGAGCTACAACAGGGTTCTTTGAATTGATGGCTCACTCCCAGCCGCATCTGACCGGCTGCCAACTTAGCAGGGCGTAGCTCACCAACTTTTTTTTTTTTTTTTTTTTTTTTTTTGAGATAAGGTCTCTCTATGTAGCTCTGGCTGTCCTGCAATTTTCTGTAGACCAGGTTGGAGATCTATCTGCCTGTGGTTCCAGACTGCTCTATAATGCTGGGCCCCAGTCAGGATGTTTTAATTACATCCAAAGGTGCAATAGCCTGGCACCTCAGTCAACGTGGGTTGGCTTTTTCCCCAGACGTGAAAATCATTTGATAAATCCAGCTCAGCGATACTCAAGTACTAACTACGAGATGTTAGAATTCCTGGGTGGCATTCATTTATGTGTGAAATATAGAGACATAAATGTGTGCCTTCTTTTGAATCTCTCTCTCTCTGTCTCCGTGTGCGTGGGGGTGTGGGGATGTGTGTGTGTATGTATGGGGGAGGTGGGTGTGCAAACATTCGAGAATGCTCTCCTGTAAACGCTCAACACAATGCTTCTTTCCATACCTACACATCTCCAAGTGGACAGGGCAGTGGGATTGATTAGGTCGGTTTCAAAGGCCACAGCAGTCTTCTACTCACTTATGGCTGCGCCTCAGGAGGGAGAACCTCTGGGTCCCCTTCAGTGCCAGGCAGAAGAAGAAAAACTAGAACTCCTGCTTTGCTTCTGCTCTCAAGGCCCCTCCTTCCCTCCCTCCCTCCCTCCCTCCCTCAGCCCCAGGTTTCTACTTTTAAAAATGCAACCAGCCCACATTCTCCTCAGCATCTGTCTGTGGACTCGACTTCTGGACCCTAGCTCTTCTTTACTCTCTGCTCCTGAGAAGAGAGAACTTCAAACTGGAGGAAGGCATGAAGTTAGAGCCAGTGCTCTGTCAGCTTTGCCTTCAAAGATCTCCTCTCCCTCCCTGGGGCTGCACTACAGCCTTGTTGCTCCCAGGGGCCCCAGCCTACCACTGGGAGCAGGAGATTGGCCTTTTTTTCCTCGGAGGCAGGCTTTTTGTTTTTAATTAGATGGCAGAGGTGGGAGGTGAGGAAAACCATGAGAAACTGATGTGATCTTTGTCATGAGAAATCTGGACAGTTTTACTTTTCCACAGGTCCCATTGTCAGGACCTGTGAAGAGGGAAGAATCAAATCAGCATGCGTGTGTGCATGTGTGTGTGTGTTTGTGTGTGTATGTGTTTGTGTGTGTGTGTGTGTGTGTGTGTTTTCCTCAATCATATGCTTAAAAATACCCTCTTCTCTATAAGATTTGGAGAAATACAGACCCAAGACCACGCATCACTGAAGTTTACTTACAGTCTTTACTTCCCAACTTCACCAGCATTCCGTTGGACTTCGAGCCTCCCACCCCTTTCTGTCTTTCTGTGGAATTTAAATTCCTAGAGGGTGGGGTCCATCCACTCTGACCCAGTTTTAGCAGGGCCCAGGGAAGGTTGCTGTACAGTAAATAGTGTTCTGATCAATGACTAAGTCACGTCACGAGGCCTGTACGGGCCCCAGTTGCTGGGGTTTGGCCGCTGCAGCACCTCTCTGTGTTTGCTCTGAGAGGTCTCTTGTCCTGCTTAACAGTTTCCTCAGGGCAATATCACTGCAACTAATATCGAATGACTACTGGGCGCAGCCTACAGGCTCTATGTTAGTCATTACTGTCTATCTATCTATCTATCATCTATCTATCTATCTATCTATCTATCTATCTATCTATCTATCTATCATCTATTATTTATCATCTATCAATCTATTTATCATCTATCTCTATCTCTCTATCATCTATCTATAATCTGTTATATCTATTATCTATCAATCATCTATCATCAATTTATCTACCTATCTATTATCTATCAATCATGTATTATCATCTATCATCAATCTATAATCTATCTATCTATCTATCTATCTATCTATCTATCTATCTATCTATCTATCTATCTATCTCTATTATCTATCCACCTCTCATCTTATGTACCCCAGGTTAGTTTCTAGTTCTCCTTGAACTTATGCTACCCCTTCAACTACCTACCAACTCTCTCTCTCTCTCTCTCTCTCTCTCTCTCTCTCTCTCTCTCTCTCTCTCCTTTGATAGTGTCTCACTCA
>NC_034591.1:150342412-150348399 GCF_900095145.1 Mus pahari
GCTCACCAACTTTTTTTTTTTTTTTTTTTTTTTTAAATCCAGACTGATTCATAGAAACTCCTTTAAAACACGGGGAAAGGAAACCGCCCATCACACACCCAGCACCCCAGCCCAGGAAACTTATAACCTCGGGAGTCAGGTCCCTCCCCTCACTGTGGTTGCAAACCTCCTGAAGTGCGGACCAGACCAGCAGCCTGCTCTACCAGCCAGGGCATCTATCTGCCTCTGTCTCTGGATACTCCAGGTAAGATTGTCCCCACACTGGGCAAACTCTGCAGACCCTGCTCCTTTCTTCCCTCTCTTAGGCTCCTTGAAGCCTTCCCCTCTCGTTTCCTCTGCTATACCTCTATGGCTCGCAAAGAACGGAGTCCCTGAGACTTCTAGCTTAATGTAGTAGTGGAGGAATCCGGGATATCAGAGGTGATCACATTCTCTTGCTGGTATGTGGATCCTTGCTCCGAGGAGGTGGAACGAGAAGGGACTTTGGAACAAACCTGAGTGCGATATTCTTTATGGAAGGAACTCTATGTGCCTTCGAAAGATGTTTCCAAATCTTCTCTTTTCATTCAGATTTCTTTGAGCTGAAATCTGGAAGGATGCTATCTTACCAAGACAAGAGAAAGCTTGCCCTGCTTTGTGGGCTGTTTGTTGTCGTTGCTCTTTTACACTTTTAGGTGACGGTGGACAAATATCTGGGTTTCAGTTTATTTTTGTGATTGCATTTATGGTCTGTCCCCCTCTTGTCTGTTGACGTCTGTTTGAGTATTTCGTTCCTTCTCTTGTTTTCCTCCACCCCCTTCTCACAGGAAGGGAAGAGGGGATTGGTTTGTTTAAAGAAAAACCGTTAGGGAAACAGAGGCAAAGGGTGTTTCAAATAAAACTTGGGAGGGGTTGATTTGGTGGAATGGTGTGGGTTCCGGAATCCTTAGCCAGATGTGGAGGTGGGGGAAGGAGGCAGGGGGGGAGAGGGTGGGGCTGGGGACCTTCAGGGATTCCTGTAAGGCTGCCGAATGGCTCTGTGTTTCCACACAGGCTTCTGCATTTTGGAGCCAAGTTAGGAAAAAAAAAAGATCTTTCAGAATCTATTAAAGAATTTTTTCTAAGTGGACATGGAATTTTCTAGTATGGCACTGGTCATATGGGAATATTTACCTTATTGTTTTTGTCCAAAATATTGTATAACTACAAACCCACGTGCTAAATGCAAAAAGAACAAAGGCACATGGCTGTGTTTGCTTTTGTTTTTATTAGCTTAGCATTTTTGGTCGAATGTCTGTGGAGGTGTGGTTCATTTCAGCACAGATGTGGTTTTTTTTTTTTTTTTTTTTTTTTAACTCCTCTGTAAACAAGACAGAGGAGAGTGACAGGATTCAGCTTGCCTGATGAAGTGAGGCACCTTTCTCTTTAGAAATGCAGCTCGTTGGTTGGAAGAGAAAATTTAAAAGTAATTGGTGGGTGTGTATCCGTTGACCCGCCAAAAATCTCTGTAAAGCCTTTCTCCAAGGAGCAGGTGATGAGTGAGCCCTGGGACCCACGTCTCAAGACTCGGAGAGCAACTGCGTCTGCTTCCAATGTTTACCACTTCCAGATTGCATGACAGTGAACTGGGGAAGCCGTCTTCGTTAGGTCCACAGCCACAGTTTCCTGTGAAGATCACACGTATGATTGTGTGTCATTCTGATCTGGTTGAAGCTAGGCAACCTTAAACAAGTCAGCAAAAAGGGAACACTAGAGGGAAACTGCCACCAACTGCATGACCCATGGAACTGTCTCAAACTCCACTGTCCCTTGATAAATGGGAATATAATGCTTTGTGTGCCCCCCCACCCCCATTCCCTATGGAGTTGGAAGACAATTTAAAAAAAAACAAATTGCTGCTCTGACTTTTTGCCTCCAAGTAATGGGAGAGCCCTGGGCTTTGTATGAACCTTTCTGGGCATCTTCAGCTCTACTAAGTCTTTCGTTGTCCTGGAAAAAGAGGCCATTACCACCCCCTCCCAAGTCATGGCCTCCCGTCCTTAGGCCGCTCCAGTTTCATCCAAAGACTGCAGAATGGGGTGGAGGCAGAAGACTGTCCAGGGCTGCTGGACATCCGGTCTGGCATCCTTGCCAGAGAACCCCCAGATTTTACATTGTTCCAGGGTACTAAACTGTCCTGGGAGTTGGCAGAAGACCAGCAAGGTCCAGCTGGAGACGATCATGTCCTGAGACCATGGCTACAGGCCAGTAGTAAGGGCAGCCCTCTGCCAGAGGACAGATGTCTGTCCCCAGACCTTGAGAAAGGTTGGCTGGCTTTCTCAGCAGTCTTTGCTTTCCCCTGGAAACAAGATTAGGCTGGTCTCCAGCCCGGAGGAAGGAGTCTGGGGAAGCTGTTGGGAGTGCATGGCCTCTTGCCTGGTTCTAGACAGCTTTGGGACCGAGGAGCCGGAAAGCCAAGCCCATTTCTATGACAGCAATACTGATTTTCCGTTGCCCCCACACAGCCTGAAGGGGTCTCCACCTGGGATGTGGCCAAGGGTTCCTTCCTTTTCCTTCTTCATTGCTTTTATAGAATCTTAAATTTAGAAGTTGGCATGGTAGTTCATACCTGTAATCTCAGGACTTAGGGAGCTGAGGCAGGAGATTGCTAAAGGTTCAAGGTTAGCCTGAGACCAACCAGTGGAACTTGGTCTCAAAAACAAAACAGCGACACACACACACACACACACACACACACACACACACACACACACACACACACACACACGTAGTCCTATCGTATGCAGAAATTTAACTTTTACATCATTATGAACAGATGGTTGTCCCATGGCTCATAGCTCCTCAACATTGCAGGGCGGGGACGTGTACGTGCCTCAGACGTTCCCTCACACCCACCCTTCTTTCTAGACAGCAAATCATACCAAACAGAGTTTCTGAAATTCAGCAAAAATGGCTTCTCTGAAAGTTCTTGTTTTGCAGGCCTGAAATGACCCTGGGTGTGTGTGTGTGTGAGGGGGGTTGCTTTTCAATTCTGTTCTGCTGCTGCCGCCCCCCTCAATGCTCCACTTCCTGTTCCTCTAGATATTTCATCTCTACTCAACATTTAATCAGTATGGCTCAGTGGAATAGTATCGCCCATATGATCTTGCTTTATTCTTTTTTATTCAAATACAGAATCCACTGTGTAGCCCTAGAGGTTTGGAACTTAGTATGTAGACCAAACCGGCTTTGAACTCACGAAGACCTACCTGCTTCTGCTGAGTTCTGGGATTAAAGTGAGCTGTGTTGTGTTGTGAGACAGGGTGCCTCCGCGAATGGCAGGCTGGAGCCTAGAACTTTCTCCACTCTTCTTCCCGAGTGCTCAAGTTATGGGTGTATACCACCACTGCTGGTGCGTGTGGGATGCAGAAAGGACATTTCTGAAATATTAAGACATCTGCCTAGTCAAAACATTTGTTCCTATATGATTGATTCTGAGCTATTTCATTTTCTGAGCACATGGCTGAGGTCACATCTGTAACTCACTATGTATGTGTATACACTCTCGGAGGACTCTAGGACTCTTAGATGTATGTGGGATGACACATTCAATGTTGATATCTACAGGTCATAATTAAATCAACCCGACCCCTGAAACAGAAGCTATCTAATAGCTAGCAACCTTCTTGATTATCATTAAATTAGAATTTTCTGGACCTAAGTCTCGGTTTTGGAATAATCTCAGGTAACTCTGAATTTCTGGTTTGTCCTTGTTTTTCCAGAACCAAAGAATGTGCACTGGGTCTAGTTGGGGTCTTCTTGGCTTTCTAACACTCATTTCCCAAACATGAGTCCCCAAGAAGACTCTGGAACACTTCGGTCCCTGGTACCCTAACTTGTGAAATGCATCCCTCGATTTGACGGGTGGGTTCCCTGACAGCGAAGGAGAGAAAGAAAAACACAAACATGACCAGTGCTGCTTCTGAGTATTTAGTTTAAGCAAAAATATTGGTGTGTGTGTGTGTGTGTGTGTGTGTTGGGGGGTGGGTATCAATGTTTTCTTCCCTGTTCACAAAGAGTATTTTCACAGCCAGGACAATTGGTCTTCTGTGACTGGGTGGATTCTGACTTTCCTGAGTCTCTTTCATGGAGCACAGCACAGCACTGTTGGCACATGTTGGAACTGTGTCGATAGTAGTGGGGGAGATGTGAGATGACTGAGTAGAAAGGTTGGGCTCTGATGTTGCCTCGACTCTTCCCTGTGATCAGAAGCAACTCACTAAGAAAGGAGGAAGAGACAAGGCCACCAAGACACTCAAGGTTCTGAAAAATCTAGGACCTTACCACTTTAGTTTTAACAAGTCCCTTGAGTCCATGCTAATGGATAACTTAATCCATTAGCATGTATAATCAAAGTTAGTATAATCAAACCAGGGGCTAGAGACACAGTCCACTGGCAGTATGCTTGCCTAGCCTGTTTGTGGCTTTGCATTCAATTATAAGAACTGGAGTGGTCAGGGGAGAGGAGGTGGCTTCTGCTGCCCTACCTGATCCAGGATTAAAGAACTCACCTGAAATAACCCTGGATATTACCCGAGCTTGGAAAGAAGGAAGATGTTTGGCTTATCAAACAAAGGGTGCCATCTCTGGAGGAGTCTGTGCACGCATCAATTCACCAGGAGCATACTGGGCTCAGAAACTGAGCTGGTCCTGGATAAGACACTCCCCCTCCTCTGGAGGAGGGAGAACAGGAGCAGGTGTGGATGAGAGCAAACAGGGCATACTGGGAGGAAAGGGAAGGCTGGGGAACTGGAAGGGAGAGAAGGGGGGAGGGGAGGGGAGGGGGAAGGGAAGGGGAGGCAGGGGGAGAGGGAGGAGGAGGGAGAGGGAGAGGCAGAGAGCAGAAATTGTGTGTTTGGGGGATGGAGCAAACACAAAGGTCTAGAGAGAGCCAAGAAGAGAGAGAACGAGAACCTGAAAGGGAGACATGACTGATGGTCTCACTGTCCCAGGATAGGCCTTGGATCAAAAGTCTAGTTTTCAGACCTCCATGAAAATCCTTTTCTCTTCTTAGTTGTGGCGTGGTTGTTGCATGTTTGGGGACGTTGGGTTTTATAGGTAGAGTTCTGGTGTGTCTCCTTTCAGATGAGAGAGGCAAGCCTAGTGAGGACTTAGACCTTACACTTCCTAGAGAAGTTGGGATCCTAGAGAAGGAAGGGGAGAGCACTTTGTTGAACTGCAAGGGTGAATTCTGCTTAAGCAGGCGAGGCCAGGAGCTTCCCTCTGCGGGAGGGCTTTGACAGGGCTAGCTCTGTGATGGGAGAAAGCAATGGCCTTTGACAGGGCTAGCTGTGTGATGGGAGAAAGCAATGGCCTTTGCAAGAGCCTTTGCTTGGAGCTATCCAACTCTGATTGGCTCAAAAGTTGTGGGAGGAACAGAGCCAGTAACTGTCAAACCCTCAGAGGACAGCTGGATGTTGTGACACATGCCTTTAGACCCAACACCAGGGAGGGTTGAAGCAGGAAGATTGCTGTGAGTTCGAGGCTAGCAGGGGCTACATAGTGATTCTGTGTCAAAATATCAAAGGAGGGATGGGGAGATAGCTCAGTGGGTAAAGAGCTCACAGTGTGAAAAGAGGACTTGAGTTTGATTCTCAAGGCCCACATGAATAACTGGGTGTGGCTGGATTTGCAATCTCACCTATGGGGAAAGGAAGACAGGAGGACCCCTGTGGCTCATAGCCAGTCAGTTTAGCTGAATCTTGAGGTCCCAGCCACTAATAAGGTCCCATCTCATAAACACAGCAGCAACAAAAAAACAAGCTGGACAACTGAGAATGAATGACACCAGGGTTGTCTTCTGGTTGCTACATACACACACACACACACTCATATATACATACTCACATACACACACACACACACACACATACTCATATATACATACTTACACACACACATACACACAGACATTCACATACACACACTCACATAAACATACACTCACACACATATACACACTCACACTC
>NC_034591.1:150348959-150357781 GCF_900095145.1 Mus pahari
CCCAGCATGCTTGGGTGCCCCTGCTCTGCACAGTCCTCCACCCAGCATGCTTGTGTGCTCCTGCTCTGCACAGTCCTCCACCCAGCATGCTTGGGTGCCCCTGCTCTACACAGTCCTCCACCCAGCATGCTTGTGTGCCCCTGCTCTGCACAGTCCTCCACCCAGCATGCTTGGGTGCCCCTGCTGTGCACAGTCCTCCACCCAGCATGCTTGGGTGCCCCTGCTCTGCACAGCTCTCCAGCTCCATCAGCCTTTGCCAGTTGAAGCATGTTACCGCCATCTGCTGTCAGATGCACCCTGAAGCCTCTAGGGCCCAGCCACACCTTGATTTTTCTTACCAAACCCTAGTTATTATCTTGGCAATGTCTCCCTGGAAGACAATCTGGCTACAGGAGTACTTCTCCTTTGTTGGGAACAGAAGGCAGCAGAAGCTTCCGTCCTCACCCAGGAGACATCCTCCCCGACACTGGCCAGCTGCAACCAGAGGGTGTGGGCTGAAATCAGACCTCACAGCCGAGCTCTGTCTCCAGCCTTTGCAGATGTTGTCCAGATCCACCCACTCCATGGACACAATGGAAGACAAGCGGAAATGAGAGAGAGGGAGAGAGAGACAAGGGTGGGGTGTCTCTGGATGCATCTGCAAAAACAATATTCATGCTATTTGCTTGCCTTTGCATAGCCCATGGCTCTCAGGCTGCAGAGAAGCCTCAGGACCATTTCGCCTGAGCCTTTCCTTGTTACAGCAATGAATAAATATGACCTACAGCATTTGGCTTGCTTTGTCTTAGGCATGAACCCTTCAATGCTCATGCTAAGCCTATGAGGTCCTTAAGAAATTTGAACTTAAGAGTCCGTTCTTTGTCGCTTGGGACTCTGCCACTGTAGATTTCAGCAAGTAGACAGGCTTTGCAAAATCTTTTAACTCTGGCCATTAGCCAGACAGAATGTCTGTGGGACTCAGGCTCACCTTTCTAATTAGGCCTCCCTCCCTCTCTGCTTCCCTTCTTCCCTCTCTCCTTTCTTTCTTTTTCTTTCTGACTTTTCTTCCCCCTTTCCTCCTTGTTTTCTTCCCATTTCTTTTCCTTTTTTCACGCCTTTCCCCCTTTCCTTCCTTTCTTCATCTCTATGTCTTTCCTTTCCTCTTCCTCTCCCTTCTAACTCATTTGCTGTTCTTCACTCTTACTCTTTGACTCTATATTCTAACCACGGGTGGCAGGTGATACAGGTGGGGGTGGCAGGTGATACAGGTGGGGGTGGCAGGTGATACAGGTGGGGTTAGCCCTAAAGAGACTGCCCCGTTTATGACAGGCCACCTTTGTAGCCCTTTTGCCTCAGGACCACAAAGAAACAGCTGTTTCCCCGAATCACCGAGACCCCTGTGTCTTTCACTGCTCAATTGTTAACAGGTACTGAATCCACCACTACTTGAAGCGGCAGCCCTAGTGTGAGTTACACAGATCAAAGGGCGACCTGCAGTGCTTTCTTTCCAAGTGGAACATCCCATATGCAGAAACCGGAAGACTTGGCCTTTAAGGGTCCCCTCATCCCGTTTCCCACACGGAGATGCATGCCTCCCTTTCCATCTTTGTGTGAAAACAATGTTGAGGATGGAAAAGTACACATGACATAAAAAGCAATAACAATGGCCAGGGAAGCTCACCCAAGGTCCCGTCCACCAGCCGCCTTCAACCCCAGCCTTCCCCTCCTCCAGCCTTCCCCTCCTCCAGATACATCCTCCACACAGTTCCCCAAGGGCAGAGCTTCCTTTTGCTTATTTGTTTTTTGTCCCACGGGCATCTATTTTGCCAACTAAAATGACCCTCGATGGGAACGCAAACACATTCGAACCCCAAACACAGCAAGAATGGTGTTGACATGGAGGAGGGTAGACAAACTTCCGTGCCACCCTGCAGCATCCTTGGGAAACACAGAGAGCCTCTGATCCATTTCAAATGTCACATTGAAGAAGATGTGCACAGTCAGGGCTGACTCATGAAGGCCGCTTGACCCAACCCCTTTAAGAGCGACTTGGCTTTTCCTCTTTTCCCCCTGCCTTGCAGGAAGTGCCAGGTCTTGGATCAGATGGGGTGAAAAAGCCTTCACCCCAGTTGCAGTTAGCCAGCAGGAGGTGGGAATGTCTTTGCTAGAACAGCACTGGCCCATGGAAGGACAGAGGGTTCTCTAGCAAGAATCTCTGGACAGAGTCTCATTCTGTAGCCCTGGCTATCCTGGACCTCATGTCTAGTAGACCAGGCTGACCTTGAACTCACAGAGCTCTGCCTGCCTCTGGCTCCCAAATGCTGGGATTAGAGGTATGTTCCACTCTCCGTGGAATAGGCAAGCACTTGCTCTTACCGAATGAATTGTATGCAAATCCGTAGGCTGAATGTACTATTGGCAGGGCTTTTCTAACAGTGCCTTGGATAGTTCTGAAGGGCAGGTTGAGTTTAAGTAGGATTCGCATAGATTTTCAGGTTGAGTTTGTAGATAAGTTTCATGGTTTTGGAACCAAATCTTGAAGCTCTCCATTAGCCTGGAAGTTCTATATCAAAAAGTTAAGTGGGAATAAAATAATATGAGGTTTGTGTATAATAAGGTGCCTAACCCCTAACTTGCAGCGATGTGACAGATAATTTATAAAGGTGACAGAGGACCAAATATATGCTACCTTAAAAGAGAAAAAGGACATCCTATAGAGATGGGTCACTGTTTAAGAGCATTGGGTGCTCTTTCAGGGGACTCCAGTTCCGTTTCCAGCATCCACAGTGCTGGTAGTTCATAATTGTTTGTAATTCCAGTTCCAGGGGCCCTGGCATCATTTTCTGGCCTCTATGGGCACTGCACCACCTCATGGTACACAGACATACACGTAGGCAAGACACCTATACACATAAAATAAAGATTAAAAAATGAAAAGAAGAGAAAGGAGGTGTTCTGAGCCCTTCAGCCGCTTGGCTATTATTTTTTCACAGTGAAGGAAATATTGCCCTCTTTAGTTCATTTACTTGTTCATTAACGAGGTCTACCTGGTACCTGTCATAGAGTCTGGCCTTAGGAGCTCAGACTCCTGAGGGTGGGGGAGCCAAGCAGGTCCATAAAGAACTCTGTCATCAGGCAGGCTGCCACGAGGGCCTTTAATTAGGGCTGTGCAGCCTAACAGGAGGAAAAGCACCAACTTCAGCCCTACGGAGAGAAGGAGGCAGAATTTGAGCTGGGTGAGAAAAATTAATAGGTAGTTACTAGGGGAAGGACATAAAAATGGCATTCATTTTTGGAAGTCAAGTCCCCAGGATTCCATGGGCAGCTGTCTGGAGTCTCATTTCCCGGAGACGGGTGCTTGTCTCAGTTGTGGTGTAGGGATGAGGGTCATAGGCTGAGGGAGGACATGGCCAGATGACCCAATAGCGGAACAGAGAAAGCATGGTGAGGGGAGGTTAGAGTGCTTGGCCTGGGAGGAGCTGACATCAGCATCCAGGCTAGGGTCCTGACAATGCCGGCAGGATAGGGACCCAGTGCAGGGTAATACAGGTAGAGACTCCCAGCTGACTTTGATGTTTAAGGTAGGAAGCCAGGGAGAGGCAGAAATGGTAGCTGAACCATTACTGGTCTTTTCTTCCCAGTAGTGGACTCTCTTAGGTACCCCTCATCCCCACTCCAGAACTGTTTCAAACTAGTTTCAGCCAGCCAAACCCACACACATAGTACTAGGAGGCATCTTGTATGGTCTTGCCAACCATAAAGATGGTCTCCTTTGTCGGAGTACCACCCAGTCTCACAGCTCTCTACACTCAGGATGTTAGCTCAGCACTAAAGAGGCAGGAGAATTCCCACAAGTTTGGGCTACATGGTGATTTCCAGCAGCATTTTGGGGAAATCGGAGGGAGAATCCCACTATTGCTTCAGTGAGACACGAGCTACAGCAGCCCGGACTTTCACAATTGTCTAAATGCTTTTGTTCGTTTTTGTTTGTGTGGCGCTAAGGAGAGATCCTAGGGCTTTGAACACGCTAGGCAAGTGCCATACCAGTGAGGTCCACTCTGAGTCCGAGGCCAGAAATGGTCGTATTCCTTGGGCGAGGAATAAGTCAAAGGATGAGCAACAGGAGACCATGGTGGGCAGAAGTGTCAAGAGCTTGGACTTAGCCCCATTCTCAGTTGCCGTTTACTGGCTTCTCGGATACACCCCCGCCCCACATCAGCACCGCTGGTGGTTTTCTGAGAACACCTTGAGGGTTTGGTCTTCTCAAACCCATAGTTCTCAGCCTTCCTAATTATTGTTGCTCCTTCATAACTGTAATCTTGTTACTGTTATAAACTGTAGTGTAAGTATCTCATATGCAACCCCCGTGAAAGGGTGGTTCGACCCTCAAGGGGATCACAACCCACAGGTTGAGAACAGCTGTCCTAGACTAAGGGGTAGGCTCTCTAATACAGAGGCTGGGTAACTATGGGGTGATCCAACACAGAAGTTTCATAAAGTGTTCCATTGGGTTTCCAAGTATTTTGGAAGAGGGGTGTTAAAAATAAGGGGAGCCCCTCTAAGCTAGCAATGGATGACACTGGTAAACTTGACACAAAGATCAAGTTCTGTGTGTCACGCAGTAACTCCCCCACAGTGGCTGGACACAGTGCCCAGAGGCAGGGAGAACTGTGGGTCTTATTCACTAAGAACGCTCATTGATCTGAGACATTTTGTTCCATGCCTTAGGGAAAAGACATAGCACACACACACACACACACACACACACACACACACACACACACACATAAAAGAGTCACTTTTTAGTTTGTGTCTCCTCACCTGCTCTTCAGGTGGCAGCAGGCAGGGGACAAGAACTAGGTGGGCCTGCGCTGAGGTAAGAAGAGAGATGGAGTGTGTCCTGGAGAGTCCATGCTTCCCAGACATGAGGAGAGGCCACTGGACCAGGCTGTCAGCAGGATGAAACAAGAGGGACTCTGCTGGATAGGGTCCCAGGGCAGTCCAGGAGACAGAAAGTCTCTTGGATTCACCCTCCTGTCAGGCAATTCATTTAAAGAGGCTTCACTTGGTGAATTATAGTCCGTTCTTGGCTCCTCAGCTACTTTTCACAATTAGGAGAAAATTTGTCAATTATGAACAAAATTAACTCGAGTGTCACTAAAGGGTCATGGAGGGTGGGAGGGAAGTGCCCATTATGTGATTCTTGTCGTGTTCTTTCCTGAGCCAACTTTATTCTAGATGGGCAAGCCTGGGCTGAGAAAAGCCAACTGTCTCTAGAGGATGTGATCTTAATACCCTCCCTACTCGAGGGGTGAGGAGCAGACAAAAATGTCAATTTCCGAGGACCAAAGTGACGTTAGTCATATGCTGTCTGTTGAACTACCCTGCAAATGTCTTATTTCTTGACTTTGATGTGGGGGCGGCATGTGACCGAGTAACTGGACTGGGTTGGCAACAGCCATTCTGCTTCATAGAAGAAAACCAGTAACAATAACAACAGTCATGGCAACCCTGTTATTAGTACCACACGATACACTGTACTGTACCATGCTGCAGAAGGCATTTTTACTTACATAATCCAGTTGAACCCTCACGCCTCTGGGTATAATCAGCATCATTACCCCTCCCCCCTCACATAGGAGGAAATGGAGTCAGAGATCAAAACCCTTGGAATAATTCTAAGTCAACTTCTAACTCAAATAACAAAACAGTAAAACAAATCATGTGTGGAGAAAAGGTTCTCCATACGTGAAAGCCAAGTGGGAAGTTACAGAGGTAGGCGAGAACTACAGGAAGGCAGCTGTGAACTTGAACGTTGGGAGAGAGGATTCACAGGCTCTCCCCAGAGGCAGCCGGAAAATGACATCAGGGTTTTGCCATTCACAGTTAAATTGGGAACATTCTCCGCCTGCCTCACTCACCCCTGGAGGGAAGCAGCCAGTGGGGGAAGAGGATTTTTTGGAGAGTAGAAAACAGTGTGTACAAAGAGCCAAGAACCCAGGCGTGCAGTAGATCACGTTTGGTTTTGAGTAGCTAATGAGAAAGCGAGAATAGATTAAAAGACACCCGGAATGTCAGAATAATGATAGTATCCGTGTTCTAATAAATACCTAGTGTAGCTTGAAAGTGGCTTAGGCACAGACAAAGCATCAATTAAATCAGGTGGAGAGAGAGGGAGAAGCAAGCAATTGCAGGATGCACACAGCATCTCCTCTGTGGTTGGTGCATCCTCACACACTCCCTGCCTAGAGGGTGAATACCTCCCCCCACCAAGTCCTTTCCTTTTGACATCTCTCTGCACTGGCTCTGCATCTGTCATTGACATGACACAGAGGGTGTGCACAGCTCCCCTCACGTGTACCCTCTTACTCTTCCTTTAGCTTCTAGATCTTATTATGATCAGTGGTCTCTGTGGACATTATGGCTGAGAACTTTTGTTTATCCACACACATTGTTAATTTATATTAGTTCCTACTCTTCCGAAGGGTGATTTATGCATCTGTTTGTCTTTGGGGATGGGTCTTGAATGACTGAAGTTGCATAAACACCACACACCAGCAAAAAACACATCTGGTGTTATCTCAAGCTTTACACTTCTGGAGCCCCAGAGCTGTCATGTTGAACCGCAGGAAATCTAACATCACCCTAGACCCATAACAGCATTCCCACTAAGAGGCACACAGGGCCAAAGGCTCAGGTGTTGCAAATATTAGTCCGGAATGCTAAATCAGTAGGTGGTTGGGCCATTACCCAATAATTAGGTTGTCATACTGTTGGGTGCCAAAGAGCAGTGTAATAACAGAAGTTGTATCTCTCTTATTTTACGTCTCATTTGGGATCAAATTAGTAGCCAATTTGCTCTAAGGCCGTTGAGTAATAGTGGCGTGTGCTGCAGAGCTCATTGTTGCTATTCAGTTTGCTGGGTGAGCATTTTGCTGGAGCATCGATGCCTTCCTCATGCAGATGGAAACCATGCATGCATACTGCTGCAGAGTTCTGGAGGTGACAAAAATCTTCCAAAACCTCAAACCCGGACATTTTGGGCCTGTCAATCACAAACAAAACATTAGCAGCTGCTATAATGCATACCATGCACTTCTTAATATAATGAATATTATATTCTATAATTATACTCATTATATCTGTAGAATATTCATTATATTAAAGAGATGAATCTATAAACATGTGGGAACAAAACAGAAGTACTTGTCTATACAGAGATGAGTAAGCATGTGGGTATGTGTATCAATCAGGTTTTAGAAAAATTTGAAGTAGTTTTAAATCTTAAAAATTGTCACACTTTCTCACGTCAAGAGAGAGCCCACAAAATGAGAAGGTGGGAGGCATCTTACTGACTGTGACAGTAACCCTTCTGTCTCCCCTGTCTTTTGTTTTCAGAATCCTCTACTCAAGAGTTACCAAAAAGCCAAGATGTTGGTCCTACTGGCTGGTCTCTTTGTGGTCCACATCGCCACTGCCATTATGTTGTTTGTCTCCACCATTGCCAACGTGAGTCCCAGCCC
The DNA here is from genome assembly GCF_900095145.1 of Mus pahari. NCBI lineage: Eukaryota > Metazoa > Chordata > Mammalia > Rodentia > Muridae > Mus > Mus pahari. Next base: position 150,356,462 of record NC_034591.1, read on the forward strand.
CCTGTGTCCTCATCCCAGGGAGGATCTTAGAAATATTTTGGTAAAAGGTTAAAAAACAAAACAAAACAAAACAAAAACAAAAAACAAAAAACGGGAGTTGGGAGTGTTAAATCACAGCGCAGAGAACTTCTTGATTAGTTGTGAGGGGAAAACCAACAAGCCACCAAACGCATACTCATAGTTCAAGGGAAGAAATAAAGTATAAAATGCGAGAGTCCTCAAGTGAGTCTTCTAGGGGTGTTGGGAGGAGAGGAATACAAGGAAGGTGGAGCTGAGGTGCGATTGCAGGATAGGCGTGTTCCTCTAGAGAAGGAAGGGAAGTTGAAGAAAATAGAAGTGCAGTCCACTCAGAAGAGCTGGCAAAGACGCCCTCGTGGGACAGATTCTCCCTGTGCACGAGTTAACCATATCTGTTAATGTGCTAGATCTCAGAGATTCCTGACTAGAGGACAGACAGACATCAGAGAGTGAGGACAATGCTTTGGTTATGAGGTTGGCAAATTTAAGTTTTATGTGGAAATCGGTGTGTGAAATGGAATTTGGTAGGATTAACTTGGTGCCCCGTTAAACAAATAAATTAAAGGATCTACGGAGATCGCTGTGGTCTTTCTTTGCTCTCGGAACCCGGGGTTACTCTGACCCCTAGTGGTCAGTTTTAGCACCCAATTTGTATTGTCTTAGACAAAAAGAGGAGCCAGCTTCTTAGACTTAGAAGTTAAGGCAGCTAGCCCATTGCGATGGTAGGATTTGCGTGAAGAAGGCAGAGGCAAGAGGATCATGAGTTTGAGGCCAATCTGAGCTACACATTTTGCCGGGTGTGTTGGCTTTAGTACCACTTGGGAGGCAGTGAGTTAAGGTCAGCCTGGTCTGTATAGCGAGTTTCAGTATAGCCAGAAAACTACAGAGAGAAACTGTGTTCCAAAGAAAAAACCAAAAATCACAAAACCCCAAACCAATCAAAACAACAACAACAATGAAACGACAAACAACGACAACAACAACAACAACAACAACAAAGTTAAGGCAGCCTTTCATTAGACACACAAACAATGCCCCAGAATGGACTACAGTCCTTGGTGTGGTTAAGGGGTGAATAAGGTTTGCTTTGTTTTGTTTTACAGATAGAATTTATTTGTAAAGCCCTGACTGTCCTGGAACTCACTCTGTAGACCAGATTGGCCTTGATCTTAAGAGATCTGCCTGCCTCAGCTTCCCAAGTGTTGGTATTAAAGACGGGTTCCTCTGCTGATTGACAAGGGTGACTAGGGCCGGGCATGGTGGCGCACGCCTTTAGTCCCAGCACTCGGGAGGCAGAGGCAG
>NC_034591.1:150357881-150384184 GCF_900095145.1 Mus pahari
AAAAAAAAAAAAAAAAAAAAAAAAAAGGACACAGCCCCTGCCCAGCCTGCCTCCTGTACTTTGGAATTTGGCCATCCTATAAGCAGACTCCTAATCCTCACAGGGTAACAATGTGGTAAACTTCCAACTGCATTAAGAGCCACCATGAGCTTCCTCTCCACCAAGTATCAGCTCTGACATGGGGCTGAGAGATCAGGCGAGTAGGTGTTCTTGGGAGTCCTGCTTCAGCCTGGTTTGTGCATGTGTAGACAGGATTATCTCCTATTCCAGAAGGAAATTGTTTTTCTTGGTCCAGGCAAGATGGAATGGAGAACCTGGGGATATGCAATTTGGCCACACCTTGTGCTTTTAGCTGCCCCTGCCTTGGAGCCCTTGATGCTGCATTTTGACATGGAATGACTTTGCACGTTCTAACAGTTTGCATCGGATCCTTCTGTTTAGAGGAAGGTTGCCTGTGGGCCCCAGGTTCATTCTTGTCTTGGCAGTAGCCCCGTGTTTCTCTGTTGTCTCCAGCTGGATGTTTTCCCTTATTTATTTTTGTTCTTTAAAGATTTATTTTTAGTATGTGTATGTGTGTGAATATGCACATACAAGTGCCAGTGAAGAAGATGTTGGATTCCCTGAAGCTGGAGTTACAGGTGGTTGTGAGCCTCCTAGTGGAGGAGCTGAGACCCGAACTCTGGTCCTCTTGCAAGAGCTATAAATGTTCTTAATTGCTAAGCCATTTGAAGATCCCCAGACATTTTTGTTTCTGTGTTTGTGTTTTGAGACAGAGTCTCATGTAGCCTACATTGGTCTCAAACTTGCTATCTGAGAGGAAGCTTTAATTCCTGAGCCTCCTGAGTTATTTAGAGGGTGCTGGAATCACAACAAGGTGCTACCAGGCAAGACTTAACTTATTTTCCTCATTAGCAAGATATTTAAATGTGAGTCTTTTAAAGGGTATTGTGCATACTCAATATATATTTCCTCACCCAGAGTTCTTGCTCCTTAGAACTTCAGAATTTTAAACCACTATGGTGGAATTTCTTTAGTTAGTGTGTGTGTGTGTGTGTGTGTGTGTGTGCGTGTGTGTGTATGTGTGTGTACCACTAATAGTGAAATCCAAAAAGGGAAGATGATACCTCTTTTGGGTCACAATTCTCTCTCTTGGAACCTTTGTGTACCTGGGATCTAATTTCTACAGAGACATGGAGGCTTAGCAGTATTTACAGCTGCATAGGGTGTCTTAGTTAAGATTTGCTCCTGACACGTGATGCCCTCCTCTTCTGAAAGCAGAAGGGTAATTCTTAATCGACTCCATCTTCTGGTTTCAGGTCTGGATGGTTGCAGATTACGCAGACCTGTCTGTGGGACTTTGGAAGAACTGTACCAGTGGGAACTGTGACAGCTCTCTGTCCTACGGCAATCAAGGTATGTGTGCAGACATCAGTGCCTAGACCACCATGGGTGTGTTCAGGAAGGTGTCCAGACTCTCCGGTTGTCTAACGCTCCTGGTCCTGTCTTGTCTTTACAGATGCTATCAAGGCGGTGCAAGCCTTCATGATCCTCTCCATCATCTTCTCCATCATCTCCCTCGTGGTCTTTGTGTTCCAGCTCTTCACCATGGAGAAGGGAAACCGGTTCTTCCTCTCAGGGTCCACCATGCTGGTGTGCTGTGAGTATCCAGAGCAGCAGCGTCTACTTTACATGATAGCATCAGTTCCCCCCGCCCCCGCCCCACCCCACTGTTCCAGACTGAGCACAGGATCTTGAGATGCTAAACAAATACCCTAATACTGAGCCACATACATATACAAACAAATACCTGCAAGAAAAGCTTGTGTCCTTGCTTCAGTCACTCCCCCTCAGATTAGCACATGGCTGTGTGGAACTGGCTCTCTGGGTTGTTCTCTCCTCTAGTTATCTGTTGGTGGCCTGGTATTGCTGCTTGAATCAGCAACCCCCATATGCTTGGGCACCATCAGGACCCCCTCTATATAGAAGGTGGGAATCCCCAGAGAGGATGCTGCTATTGCCATGATGTGCACAATTACTTCAATGCACCATCTTCTCCATTCTTTCCAGAAACACCCAATTAGGTAAAAGGCCAGGCTTCTCTCATAACACCATACCTAGATATATGGAGGCCCATATGGGACAGACAGGTAGAAATCAGGATGCTTCATGATTTATTCTTCATTACACACAAATTAGTACAGATAGGAGAGCCCAGATATCTCTCATTCACCAACACACCATCAAGCACAATTCTGGGCAAACTAGCATAGAGACCTTTTAGGGACACATGGATAGAGTTCATTTTCCTATTGCTGTCCAGGAAAATGGGATCATAAAAAAACCAAAAACTACCCCCCCCAAAAAAAAAAACCCAAAGCAGAACGCACTTCAATGCCAATCATGCCAGCTCCCCCTTTCTTTCAGGGCTGTGCATCCTGATTGGAGTGTCAATCTACACTCATCATTATGCCCACAGCGATGTGAACTTCACCTCCAGCAGCCACCAAGGCTATTGTTTCATCCTGACCTGGATCTGCTTCTGCTTCAGCTTCATCATTGGCATACTCTATATGGTCCTGAGGAAGAAATAAGCCAGAAAAGCTTAAGGGCATCTGGGGGCGGGGGTGGGCTGGGGAAGAGGAAGCAACCTAACCTGGGAGGGAAGCAGGAGTCACTGTGTAGGAATAACCGAGAGGGAGGGGGGAGAGGTCCAAACCCAAACCATGCCTGGGGCGGTGGGATTCTCTACTGCCAAGCACCCATCCTTGGAAGAAAGTTGTTGGCTACTAATGCTGGTGCTTCCTTGACGCCACCAGAGAGTCCTCCTCTAGCCACCACATGTGGCCCCGTCCATTCTCAATTACATACACTTGGGGCCTCCCCAGCTGCCATACCACTGGTGCCACTCTTGAGGGTGACAGCTGGGTCACACACACACTGAGGTCTTCCACGTCCATATCATCAAGTTCTGATGGTGGTTCAAGTCCTAGCAAGAGCAGATACTGCCTCTATGCTGAGGCTAAGCCTGGAAGCCACCTTGTCCTTGTGACCTAAAACCAAACATCAAATCCAGATCTCAAATGCCTGTAGTGGGAGCTTTGGCCGGGAAGCCAATGTCCATATTTGGTGGCCTTTCTAACAAAAGTGTAGAAAGAGAGATTGGTTTGTAAGGTCAAGCTGATGGAATTGGTTTAACCAAGAAATGGAAGTTTCTACCCCAGAGGATCTGGGAGACAGGTGGGGATAGGGAGTGCTCCTCAGTCACATGTCACTGAGCTGTCCCTCATGGAGGCCTCCTGTCGTGGACTCTGTTAGACTCTCACTTACAGCCAAGGCAGCTTTTCTGGATTTTTTTTGTAGATTCTCTAGAGCCAAAGATGAAAACGCCCCACAAAATGTAGGGTCAAAGCGCATGCCCACCGCAGTGCTATAGTAAGGTTGTTTTTAGTATTCCCCCAAAGGGTCAAAGCACATGCCCACCGCAGTGCTATAGTAAGGTTGTTTTTAGTACTCCCCCAAAGCACCCAGTGCATCTTGCATATGTAACAGGGGAGAGATGCATGTGTCCCTTTGCCATACAATTCTGTTAAGCTGCCTCTGAACTAGGAATGTTTGAGAAAGTCCAATGATGACCAACATAACACTGGGGACCAGAACATAACATCTAAATGCAGTGGTCACTGTAGCTTTGACCTGGGCTGGAGTGGTCTCCTCTCAACAGCTTTCAACATTCTACTTTCCAGCTAAAGATGGCAATGCTGTAAGCCAATTAAAATATACACCAACCTAAACTAAAGAACAAGTCCTGGGGGTGTGGGGGAGGTGCTATCTGGTTATGGAGTATTAAGCAAACCATATTTCATTTATGTTAAGAAGAGGATGCCTGCTCTCAGGAAAAAAATTGTAATTTTGTGTGATGAATAAAGTCCTGGTGATGGGCAGACAGTTAGGGAATCCAGACAAATGGTAGCTAAGTTGTTGGGGCTGCAGGCATATTCCAGTATAAGACTTAGAGGTGTATATCTCAGACTTCTGCCTAAGGGGCTTTCTTTTTAGAAATAGTTTCTTTTATTTCCCTTAGAAGATCACCCCCAGGAAGAGTCTAAGATATCTTTTCTACATTTCTTTTCCTAGGAATATTCTTATACATTTCTTTTGGGAGGGAATTTTTATGCTATAGTTGCTGGTATTTATGTAAAGGAACCATTACTAAGTGTATTTCTCTAGTGTATTATGTTTAAGGGAATGTTCAAGGTAGGTTATTGAATTGCTGGGCTGATGTTCGAGACACTGGTCAGAAAAGCTATAATAAGTTCTTAAATTATAATTTGATCACTATACATTTGTTCTATGCTGCCTTATGTTCATAAGAATATCAACAGTCAGCTACAGCCGGAAAAAGATAGTCACATTGTATTAAAAATTTGAATTATGACTGGAGAGAACCATGCATTCCCTTGCCTTTTACTTTTTTTTCTGTGACATTTACATCTCATGTAATTTGCATTGCATTGGTGGGTTATTCTAGTACTGTATTTGGCTTCTTCATTAATAGGATATTTCATATACTATAATTGTAAATATTTTGATACAAATGTTTATAACTCTAGGGATATAAAAACAAATTCTGATTCCCTACATTGTGTGACTGTTTTCTTTCTCAAAAGTGTGAGATAATATAGAGAATGGTGACATTTATTCCTCCTCATTAATTTACCTACTGGTTTGATTTGGTGAACTTGACATTTATTTGAGACATTAAGCTACTTTCTGGTAAAACCTTAAGGATTTCTCTAATAATTATTTCAGGCAGCTGAATGTTATTAAATATAGCTTTGCCTTGCTTTAATTAGACCTCGTAGGCAAAAATGGAATTTCATAAGCTAATAGATTAGAAAGGGGTTGTTATCGTCTTAAATAAAAGTGACTTATGACATTAAGAAATGAGGCACTTATAAAGTTTGGTTGAAGTAGCCAGCTCCTTTAATGTGTCTTCTCAGTTCACAGTGATGCACACAGGGCTGGGATAACTGACCTCTGCAGAAACCTCCTGTGTTAACTGGGGCATCTCTGCATGGGCTCAGTGAAGGCAAGATTAACTCCTTTATGTGAGCTGTCAGAGCTGTCATCGATGGCGGAGGAGAGCAGGTGGGCATTATGTATCCCACCATCAAATCAACACTGGTATGGCAAATATGGTTTATTGATTGTCTTCTGGTTCTCTATGGTCTTGCACTAAAAACAAAATAAAACAAAACAACAACCCTAAACAAAACAACACACCAAAAATATACTATGAGGGGCTAAAGAGATGGCTCAGTGGTTAGAAGCACTCGTTGATCCTTGCAGAGGACTCAAGTTCAGTTCTCAACACCCATGTGGAGGCTCATAGTCATCTGTAACTTGACTTTCACAAGATCCAATGCTTTCTTCTGGCAAAATACTCACACCATAAAATCGATGAGTGTTGGGAAATACATCATCAAACCTGAAAATGATCCTGCAACCTAAAAGGCTAAGAGATGGCTCGGCAATGGCCCAGGGGCTAAAGTATTCACCACAGAAGCACGAGGGCCTGAGCTTGGAGTCCCAGAACCCATATTAAAAAGGTGCAATGATGTGTACCTGTAACTCCAGTAGTGGAGGGAGGGGGTTTGGGGGGGGAGGTCACAGACTGAGCTCACTGGTCAGCAAGCCTAGCCCAATATGGCTCCAGGTCCAGTGAGAGGTCCTGTCTCAGAAAGTAATGTGAAAACTAATAGACCTTTCTATATTAACCTCTGTTTTCCACATATGCTTAAATGGATGAGTACACACACACACACACACACACACACACACACACACACACACGGTTTTTGTTTATTTCAAATTAGCGTATCAAATGGCATTGATCTTTATAATGCCTCTCAGAGACCCATATGATATGATTTTATAATGCCTCTCAGAGGCCCATATGATATGATATCCTTTTTGTTTATCTTGTCTTCTTTTTATTTTGTGAGACAGAGTCTTATTGTGTAGCTCTGGCTAGCTTCAAACTTATAATCCTCCGAGCTCTGCCTCTTCTTCTGAGTGGTAGAATTAGAGGTGTGTCCCATCACCCCTGGCTGCCCATAAGATGCCTTAGGTTCTTTCTAGGATATTAGTTCTCAACCTGTGGGGGTGTTGAACAACTCTTTCATAGGGTCGCATATCAGATAGTTACATTATGATTCATAACAGTTGCAAAATTACAGTTATGAAGTGGCAACACAATAATTGTATGGTTGCGGGTCACCACAACGCAAGGAACTGTACTGACGGGTCACAGAGTTAGGAAGGCTGAGAACCACTGCTCTAGGACATCTTCATAAAAGGTCTACTTCCTTCACTTAGATCTCCTACCATGATACAACTCCTTGGTTGGCTCTTCTGACTGCCCATCCCTTCCTCAAAGGTCTTTAGTCACCAATGAACATCCAGACCCACCCAATGTGTCTTCAACCGCAAAGATATCATCTTCCATTTCAAGAATCTAGGTGGTCATCAGGGTGTCTTCTGAGAGGCTGCAGGAAGGCTATCGAGCAAGACACTCAAGCAAGACTCCATACAGCAATTCACACCCCAGAGGGATTTTATTAGAGATAGTATTTTCTCTGAAGACCTGGTTTTCTTCAGTTCTTCAGTTGATCAGATGAGGCCCACCCACACTGTGGATGGTGATTTGCTTTGCTTAAACTTTACCTGTTTAAAAGTCATTCTCATCCCAAAATGTATTCCTAGAGATACCCAGAATAATGCTCGGTTATGTAGTTGGGTACTTTGACCCAGCCAAGTTGACACATAAAATTAGACATCACTGGGTTATCTTCTAGTCAAGGCCAAGGTGCACTGGCTTTCTGTTTTAGAAATAATGTAAAGAAAGCTTAAACACCAGATGTTTCCGTGATTTCAGATGACATTTCGTTCGGTGCAGAAGTGAGATAGCAAGACCTGAGAGTTATCTTGCAAAATGAGATTACATTCCTGAGAAAGGACAGGAAGTTGTCAGATTTCCGCATATAAAGGCAGTTAATAAATATTTGCGCAATTAAGTGTCTTAGATAGAATTGAATTGAATTAAAGTGACTAAGTAAATATGCAGGTGACCTTGGTCCAAGTGAGGAGTGTGGAGAAGGGTGAGTCACTGAGATATCCCTTGTCATTCAAGAGTGAGGCCCACAGGCACAGGGAAGCCATTCATTGGAGGTGATAGCCCAGGTGACACATGGTTAATAGGTGACTCTGTCACTCTGCTTTGGACTTACTCCTGATTGTCCCTTTGTAAAACCCCTCTGGCTTTTCGGCAGAGAGGACAATTTCTCAGGCGCCTTTGGAAGTAGACCTGTGAGCATTTAAATCATGCTTGTGCAAGGCTCTGTATTCCAGCAACACAAGAAGCAGTTTTCTGTGACTGCTAAGGAAAAGCCAGCGCATACCAACAGGCAGACGAAATGTCTCTCAGGAATGTTGCAGTGAGTTTGAAATAGCCCATTCTGGAGCACAGAGGGAACGTGGGCAGTGGTGTGGAATAAGGTAGAAGGAAGGAGGCTTGCTGGAACTTTTTGTTCGTGGTGTGACTTGTTGGATCAGTTGGCATTGGAGAGGAGAACGTGTCTCACAGCACACAGCAGGTGGTGACATGGAGCCCCTGGGAGGCTTTTCTACCTGGCATTAATATTTTTTAACAGGCATAGAGAGACCCAGGTGTGGGCCAGTCATGTGACTGTTAAGACGTGTTGGTAAACTGCTATGCATAGGTGCCATACACACCTGCTGGGGACATAGAAAAATAATCAGGTGTGCTTCTTTTTCTCCCTCTAGCCTTCAATTTAGACTGGGAATAGATCTCATTCATAGAATAAAGTTGGCTAGAGATTTGGGGAAGGAGGCTCGAGGGTATGGGGCACTGTTAGCTCAGGGAAGGTAGAAGACCTTCTTCGCCCTCAGTCCTTCTTCATGGTCCTTTCCCACCTCAGCATCAGTGAACTATGCGTTTTGTTGCTTTGAGACAGGACCTTCCTGTGTAGCCAGGACTAGACCACAACGTGCAGTGAGTAGTCTTTTGAGTATGGGGGTTCCAGGTGTGTAGTGCTCTTCAGGATGTGACAGTCTTTTAGTGAACTGTATCTACGAGAACCTTCAAAGTGATCCGCCAGCGACATTGCTGTAATAAGAGCTAACCTCGACAAAGCAGATGGTGAGGAAATACAGACTGTTGAATTCTTAATGACTGAATGGGTTGGTACAGGCAAGGAGGGGTATGCATGCCTGTCGTCCCAACACTAGGGATGCAGGGGCAGAGGAGAGGTAGGAGCCACAAGTTTGCCAGCCTGGCTTGTGTAGTTGAGATTCAGGACAGTAAGGGTTACATAAACAAGACCATGTCTCAAAATTCTCCTAGAAAAAAAAATTTTTTTTCTTCACTTACTGTCTGGGCTGAAATGATTTTTGGTAATTTATTTTGGAAATGCAATGTATTTTCAGCGGGATAGGATTTAGTTTAAATACCAGACTGTTCTGTTGCTCGTCCAAGCCCTTGTGTCTTGGAAAAGCTGACTGTGTCTGGTGGCGGGGGGTAGGGGGGTGGGGTGAGGTGGGGGTGGTGGTGGAGAGTGAACGTGGGTCTCTTGTCAGAAAGTCTGGCTTGATTATAGCCAGGAAGTAGTGTTTAGTTTTCCATTAAATATGGACGAACAAGGCACTCAGAGGGACACTGTCTGGATCAAGGCATCTCCCCTCTTCATCTGTTTGATGGTGTAATATGGGCATTCTGAGGCTGGAACTTCTTAGCTGCCTCCCTTGTGTTAGCACATGGATCTCTTAAATTCAGATTATTTCGGCATGTTTGAATGACATCACCTCCTCAGTATTATAATTTATAAGCTTTGAGCATTATGGAATCTTGATATTTTTAGTTTTTGTCTTTTGAAACACACACACACACACACACACACACACACACATTTCTGAGACAGTATCTCATATAGCTCAGAATGGCTTCCAACTCACTACAAAGCTGAGGCTAGACTCCTAATCCTCCTGCCTCTACCTCCTGACTGTGGGGATGTGAGCCAACCACTCTCAGCTCTTAGCTTTACAGTTTTTGAGGTGAGTCAAAATTGTACCTGTTTTGAGTCTTTTGCAATAGGTCTTGAGAGAACTCGCTATTGCGACATTAAGTCTGAGAGTTAGAGCACTTGCTTTGTTGAGTGAGTTGGATGACATTAATGAATCTGACATTTAGACATCCTGTCTTAAAAAAAAAAAAAAAAAAAAACATTAAAAGCATTTGGGCAGATTTCTTCTCAGGAACCAAGCTGCAGAATGCATATCAGCACAGCATACCAGAGATGACTACTAATATCTTTCCCTGGGGTAATTCAGATTCTGCCCATCTCATTGTGTTCCATACTTGTCGGAGCCTCTGGAGAGGGAGAGAAAAGCAGTATGCAGACAATTATTAATTGTTGGGTGTAAGCTCAGCTCCTTTCAGCCACCTGTTCCCTGACCTTGGCCCGGGCCTCTCGTTTCCCAGTACTGCTCGTCCGGACTCAGGTGGCTGCTCGATGCTCGATGCTCTTTTCTCGGTGCGGCCACCACCGCCACTGTCCTGTGTTCTCTCAGCTCTCAGGGTGCTCCCTAGACTTGCCCCTTTCTCCCTGCACCTCCAACCTTTCTCCTTCCGGACGTGTTCTCTTGAGGGTCAAACACGTGTATGCTCCTCCTATTCTAAGCCAAAGGAAACAAATGAAATTCTCTCTCTTCCTTCTACCTTAAGAAGATTCTACTTCTTGTCAACTCCTTTTTTAGGGCAGGTTTCTCAAGATGTGGGTTAGTTCTGCTTCCACTGGGCCCTGTCCTGTGCAGCTGAGGAGTACAGGGAACACCTGTCTAAGTATATTAAGAAGATCTGAATCCAATTTAAACTGCTCAGGGTCCTTGGCCTTCTAGGGGAGGACAGGCGCTCCCAGGAGAGTGCTATTGCTGGCCTCTGGCCCTCAGCTCAGCTTCTTTATGGCTCATATATATTCCTGTTTCCTTCTTCAGCTTGAGGGACTTAGGGTGCATGTATGCGCATGCCCCGTGGCCAGTCTCTACTCTTCCCCTTCCTGCAAAGGAGTGTTCCTCGCTTGGTTGTCCTCCGAGCTAGGAGTATGCACGCTGTGCACTTGTTACGTCTGCTGTTTCACACATCAAGGGAACGTCCTAGTAGTGGGCGTGGTGAGTGGTGACTGGGCAGGGAACTTTGGGTTTTAGGTCATAGAATATAGATAGGTGGCAGGTTGAAGGTACATATAGTCCTTTAGCCTGACTCTTGGGACTTCATGTTCCTGGGAGAGGGCGGCTAGAGGGTTGGGAAGAGCCTTGGGAGATCAAGTTTATGAAGGCTTTCCCTGCCTGACTCCGGGTTTCGCAGTGTCTCTCTTTTGTGTATGTCTGCCTCAGCAAATGACGGCATTTTCCCTGGTTGAGGTTCCCTCTTTCCAGGTGACCTTAGCTTATATCAAGTTCACACAAAAGTTAATCTGCACAGCTCTTGAAGTAAAATACACACAATATTTGGTGGTGTTTTCAGATGTGTGCTTCCCCCTCCCCCCCCCCAAGGTCCTTCCTCCCTCTGATGACTGGCACCTGCCTCTAATTTGTCTAGCCTTAGCACACTCATTAGAGCTGACAGGGTGGTCCTGGACCTGTTGGCAGGGTTTATCTAACACCATGTTCCTATCCCATCAGAACATCGCAGAATGTTTGAGTTGTGGTATTAACCACAGCACCTCTAGCTACACTACAAACCCCACCAGGGCAGGGAAGTGGTCACCCATTCCCTTACCCTCAGCATCCAACGTGAAACCTGGCAACCTACAGGTGTCCGGACCCAACGTGGGAGAGATATTTGGTGAAGTTCTGGGGGTGATGTGACTGGGTGTTGTGATGGCTGTCCACACCTGTGCCTTGTAGCTTTTCCTGTGTGTGAGGAAGAGACAGACGTTTCCAGTGAAATACAATGGACGCAGAGTGCAGACAGAAGGGAAGAAAGATCTCTGTCTTGGCGTTTAAACAATACCATCAGCATCATGCACTTCAAATCAAGGTTCTCCTTATAAAAAACACATATACATTTTTATTTTGCTTTGTTTTGTCTGACATAATTTAAGAGATTTGGGACAGCTGGATGTCATTGGAGCCCAAGGAAAGGCACTCGCTTTGCTAGCTAAGGGACTCAAGTCCAACCCTCAGAACCCATGGAGAAGTGAGAGCCAACTCCCAAAAGTGGTCCTCTGATTTCCTCTAGCACGCACGTACACACACACACACACACACACACACACACACACACACACACACACACGCATGCACGCACGCATGCTTTCATATACTCACAAATCCCACTGGAGCCATCTGTGCTGTTGACCCCATGAAGTCGGCAGCCATGGGGCCCCATTTCAGAACAGTTTGCTCTGGTTCTCACGCTGTGCCCCTGGGCATTCATTTAAAATGAGTCCCTACGTTTGCTCTCCAGCCCTATGTCAACTGTGGCAGGCAGTGCAAACCTGAAATCCTAGAATGTGGAGGCAGGAGAATCAGGAGTTCAAGGTCACTATTATCTATGTAGCCCATGGCTTGGGTTACATAGATCTGTTTAATACAAACAAAACCCTTTTTTTTTGTTGTTTGTTTGAGCAAAGAGTGAGAGAGTTGAAGAAGGTGTTCTGGGAGAATAAATTTGGTAGGGGACAGAATGACCTCCTCTGGAAGAGAAGAAATTGTGGAGATTCTGCTGCAAGAGCTGAGGGGACGGGTAAGTAGAAAAAGCTGGTGGGATGGGAGATAAAGGGTTAACAGTGAAGCTCTGATTGAGAGGGGATATGATTCAGTGAGTTGGGGCTGGACCTGCTCAGTGGTTAAGAGCACTGGCTGCTCTTCCAGAGGGCTGATTCAGTTTCCAGCATCCACACAGCTGGCTGCTCACCACCATCTGTAACTCCCGTTTCCGGAGATCTGACTTATTCTTCCGGCCTCTATGGGCACTGCACCCATCTGGTGCAGAGTCGTGAGTGCCGGCAAAAGAACACCCAGACACATTAAATAAGACTAAATAATCTACGGTGGCACAAAACTAGCCATTGGGGAATCATAAATGAAAGGAGAAAGCCAGAGGGAGAATTAACTCGAGAGCAAAAGGGGAGCTCAGGTGTAGGCATGTTAACTGCAGGGAGCCTGCTGGCCACTCAGGGGTGGCCATGCTTTGCAAATAAATGTCTCCCCCACCCCAAGTTCATGCAGTTGGGGGCTTGGCTTCCAGCTGATTCGGGTCTTTGGGTAGAGACTAGATCCTAAGGGCTCTGTCCTATCAATGTGTTTATCCCTTGATAGACTCGCAGTATGATGGAACTGTTGAAAAATGGTGAAATGCAGGAGGTGGGACCCAGTTGAGGGAAGTCCTTGCCTGGCCCTGTCCACACCTCTGGTTCCTATCCACTGTCAGATGAGCTTTGCTGTCCCATGGGCTACTCCCAAGAGGGTCAAGCATATGCCCCAGGCCAACAACTTACCTTGGACTGATACTCTGAAGTTGTGAGTCCCAACAAGTCCTCCCTGCTTTGAAACAGCCTCTTGGAGGGGAAATGGTGAGGAAAATCTCACTAGCAGCATGAGGGTGGAGTCTGAAAATGTTCTGCGGTGACTGTGAAAGATTCCTTTCGAAAGTGGTCCTGTGGGTTAGTGAAGGTATCAGGTGCAAGGTAGAAGACCGGGTCTCACCATGCTTTATCTATAGCTAGACAAGATTTTCAGGACTCATATGTCAGTTTGGGCTACCTTTGCTTCTTTTGGTGTGGTAGTGGTGGTGGTGGTGGTGTGTGTATGTGTGATTGTGTATATATGTGTGTGTGTGTGATTGCATATGTGAGGGTGTGCGTGTGTGTATGTAAGGGGATATATGTACAACATACCTATGGAGGACATCTCTAATGTTGGTCCTTGTTTGAGACAGGCTCTCATGATATCATATACAAGGCTAGCTGACCATCAAGCCTCTAAGGATTCTCTTGTCCCTACCTCCCATCTTCCCATAGGAACACCAGGTTTACAAATGTATGCTATTATGTCTGGCTCTACCTGAGTCTTGAGGATTTGAACTCAGGTCCTTATATTTGGACAGCAAACACTTTACCCGTGGAATCAGTTCCCAATCGAGGGTCACCTTTCTTGAGAAGGATTTTCCTTACGTCTCTCAGGATTCAGCTGCCTTGTTGATTTTAACTTCCTCAAATCAGCATCTCATGTTCTGTTTGTTACTTGCAGCTCAGATCCTATACTCATGGGTGTGGAGGGGTGGTAGGAGGACAGGACATGGATCTGGGACACACTGGGACTTTTAATTTTATATCCCATCTGGGACACACTGGGACTTTTAATTTTACATCCCATGAAGCTTGTTTAAAATATCTAATCTGCTTAAATCTGCTTCTCAGAAATGGTGCCTTTTTACTGAATTTTCCTTTTCAACAGCTTTAACATCTGGTTTTGTTTTAAAAATATTTTTAAAAGCATCCTTTGCTTTTGTCCAAAATTTCTTACTCCTCCCCGCTCTAGCAGAGACTTCTTTTGGGCAATTTTCTTTGACACCAAACCTCTCATGGATGAGAGGACTGGTGTGTACACATCAATCCAGGGATGGTGTCTACACACCTGACACACGCGGAGCTTAGTCAAAAGCTGTGGTGAGAAAGCTCCTGTGACCCCAGGGGGTTATGAAGAAATGAAGATGAGAGGCACCCTCCCCTTTATACTCTGAATCAGTCAGGTTATAGTCTGAGTTAGTGCACACTCTTTGGTATTGGTCACCGCTGTTCAAAGGGAGATGAAGAAATTGGAGTGACTGGACAAACAAGAAAACAGTG
Organism: Mus pahari; assembly: GCF_900095145.1. Classification (NCBI taxonomy): domain Eukaryota; kingdom Metazoa; phylum Chordata; class Mammalia; order Rodentia; family Muridae; genus Mus; species Mus pahari. The sequence goes on from NC_034591.1 coordinate 150,371,810, forward strand.
ATGATTAAAGAGATGGAAAAGTAGGGTCTGTGATAAAAGATAAAAAGGACTGTGGGATTCAGCTGCCTTGTTGCCAGTTTTACTCTGGCAGGGTTTTGTAAGGGAGTTGGCAGACTGTGATGGAGGAATGGTGTGCAATGAGTTTAAGAGACAATCACTCCCTCCAGGGCGGTGAGGTTGTAGCTAAACTTCTACCTGCCCCGGAACCATCAATAATTAACCCCAGCAATTTCTCCTGCAGACTTTGAGCCTCCCCCACAAAATCTCCATCATTAACTCTGTAAATCTTTGAAGTCTTTGCTGAGGAAGAAACCCATTTTCAAATCTAGCTTTAGACATTTAAGTTAGAGATGCAGGCTGTACGAGGTGGTTTCCCAAAGCTTCTTTGAGCACAGTGGTTCTACTGAGTCCCTGTGTTAAATGAATTTCAAGGGAAATAGACTTCGTTTGTGGATGATAATGACCTGGGGAGCAAACCAGGGCATCTCTGGAACTCACTGAGTGCAGGGATTGGAGGCTGGGTTGCTATTTTCACACATAAAGTTGAGTTGACTCTTCAAATAGCTTCACCACAGGCAGTCTAGAAAGTTCCATGATGCTGGCTGAACAAGCCAAATTGGATGTGAGGGAAGGAAAATGATAATGGGAAAGGATTCTACCAGACCACATGTGACTTCACTGTTTGACCCAAAAGAGGAGAACTGGGCTCTGTGTGGATCCTGCCTGGGGAAGCTAGCTCAGTAAGATCTTTCTTTGCCTCTAGTTTTTCAAGGGTTGGTATAAGAAACCTGGAGAGCAGTGATTTTCTGGCAGAGGGCTTCTGGGAGGTAGACAATGAAAAATGGCTGCTCTGGAAGTGTAAGGGCAGAAGTCAATACTTGCTGGCACCCTGGAGTGAATTATGACAATCCTTCAGTGAGAGGGACAGGGGTTATTTTACCAACCCAGCCACTGGTATTTAGTTGTTTCTAAATCTAAGCTTCAGTTTTCTTCATATATATTCTAACCATGTGGGGACATAGATGAGGGAGATGAAAAAAGATGACAGGTCATTTTACCTGGTGCTAGCTGCATATTTCTTCTCTACTATTCAGTTTATTGAAATTTTCTAATGATTCCAAATCCAACGAGTTTTATTATAGTGCAGTGTTTGGGTCAATGTGTGTGTGTGTGTGTGTGTGTAATATGTATTATATTATATCTATGTATATATTATATATAATATATATTATAAAATAACTATTTTAAAAACACCCCCCTTTCCACCCAAAGATAGTTTCAAGGACAGTCTTTGTCCTTGCTATTTAACTCACAAACATACATCCCAGATCCATCAACTTTGAAAACTAAAATTAAAAAATAAATTAAAGCCATTTTTAAATAATAATTGTCACCAAAAAATCACTACATCTTACTATGACACGGCTTTTCCTAGGGTGGGTGAACAAATCCCAGACTCAGGACTAATGATGGAGCAGAGAAACGACTCCACCCAAGTCTAGCTTCCGGGGGTGACTTACAGGAGCATGGCAGTCCTCCCTGCATGTGATGACTGAGGACAGATGCACCCCTGGAGCTCCTGTACAGCTCTCAGGCAGCTCCTCTGCCCAGCGGTTGTTTTCTCTTCAAACACTGTTGTGAAGGGGCTCATGTGTGTCTTGTAAGTTGTGAGTTTCCTACGAACCTCTTGCCTCCTTTCCGTCTCAATCCAGAGGAAGTATCTATTCAGCATCTCTCAAGTCAGATGGGTCACATGTACTCATACCTGAAGAATAAACATGTTAAAAAGGCTTCAAAACATTGTGCTTGTTTTCTCCATCAGGGCCTGGGCACTGGAGTTTCTTCGAAGAAACGCCTCTCAGTGAACTATTTCCTTCTAGGCCCACCTTCTGGTCACTCACATAGCTATGGACTTCAGTGGATCCCTCATGATCCAGATGCCACTCGAGAGCACTACCAGCTTGTAAATCAAGCCTTCAACACAAGTCTTTTGGGGGACACTTCCTGTTCAAACCATAAACGCTGTTGGCTGTTGTCATGGTAGCGTCTGGACTTAGCGTTTGCTGATCTTCCTTGTTGATATTCTATCCCTTTCTTAAAAGAACAGACATATTTCCTAAAAGATGATCTCTCTCTCTCTGTCTCTCTGTCTCTCTGTCTCTCTGTCTCTCTGTCTCTCTGTCTCTCTCTCTCTCTCTCTCTCTCTCTCACACACACACACACACACACAAACTATATACTGACAATGAATTGTACTTACAGGATTCAAAGAAAATAGCATGTGATTAATGGTCCACAGTATGGGCAAGAAACCTTTAAAGGCCAAGACTTGGGCTNCACACACACACACACACACACACACACTTGCCTGAAACAGCTGGATAGAAGCCTCTAGAACAAGCCTTTAACGGCTGAGATGGCAGCCAGAGTGCACCTATTACAGCCCTCTGTCCTTTAGGGTATTGAAGTTACCGATTGAGGACTGTGCCCCTCCTGTCTCCTGTCCCATTGCCCTCCATGTTTAGCTGGGTCCAATGGGCATGACGTAGGGCCCCTTACCATGACACCCCTGAGACTATGAGTCTTACTAAACCTTTCTACTTTTGAACTTGTTTCTCTCAGGTTCACCTGGCCAAGCGCTAGAGGGAATTCAGCAGAAGGCGTTTCCTCTTATTAGGTTTAATAATGGTTATAGAGTGGGGTGCAGCCAGGACAGTCTTGCAGACTTACGGTGGTTTTAAGGTAAAGAGATGATGTCTTAGGGATGGGGGTCTATGACTTAAGGGCCAATAAAAAATGGTTCTGACCAGGCTGGGGCAGTAGCTCACAGTACAACGATTGCCTGGCATGTACGAGGGACGAGGTTAAACCCTCAGTACTTGCAAAAACAGTTGTTGAGATGAGATTTAATCCATGTTAGCAAGCTGCAAGTGGAACTCTCCTGATCGGTTCTATGATGTCCTTCTTCTTCGGTTTTGCAGAATCCAGCTTACTGCCTGGTACGTCCTACATACTGACTCAACATCCACTGAGCAAGTGAAATGAATAAAATGATAAAAGCATCTTGGTTTCAGATGAAGGAGAAATTGTCTGACACTGAAATATCAGGAGTCTAGAGAAACCTGGGATGGCAGTTCTTGGCAGGGGGCGCCTTTGGTACATTATGGGTTCGTTGGGGCTTACTGATGAAGTCGCATGTGATACAGGCAGACCGGTGATTGGAACTGGACTGTCAACAACTCTCGAATGATTTTGGTTCCAGCTTCTGAAGGTTCCCCTCCTTCCTGACATTGACATAGGCGTTCACTTCCACCTCTCCCTCAGTGACTGGTTGCCTTATTTTCCTGTATGATCTGAATTTCTTCTGGTCCCTGCAGGGCAGTCCTGGCTTTGTTAGAAGCATGGTATCCGCATTTGGTTTTTCACAGCAGATACATTTATGGCACCATCTATTGAGGTGCCCAAAGGGCTAAAGAGAGGTGAGGTCCCCCCCACCGAGGCATCTTCATATCCTGATCAGAGTGATGCTGAGAAGCAGGAGCTCGAAGCTCTTACCATTTTTCTTTTTCCTTTCTGATTTCTTTTCAACCAGAGGTAAGTAAGCATGAAGCGACCTCATCAAGCTTTGATCAATAACACATCGTACTGGAAGAAGAATGATGCCTTGCCATCTTCCAGGTTCCTCTTCTCTGCTTTTGCCTTGGACAAACCGTGAGGCCGTCAATCTTACTGGGGGACCACCACAAGGCCACGAGGTGAAAGGTGACCCTGGTGACAAGCCAGCTAAGGTCCTCCTCCATCCTTGGGTCTGATTCCCAGCCTGTCATTTCAGGAGCTGACACTAGATGTCAGGGAAAGACTTGGTGTAGCACCCAGCTGGCCTCTCCCCATTTCAGGCTGCAGGTGGGACTGGAGTTGACAGCTGGCAGAATTTCCACCTGAGGCTCTGCCTTTGTGGGGGTCACCAGGGTTCTCCTGCTAAGGCACCCCTACCTGCTCAGGCCTGTTAGACATGTTTTGGAGGCCACAAAATGAGGTAGATCAAGGTCATTTGATAAAATAGATTTTACTGAAGACGAGGGATAAAGTCATCAGTGTTCGCTTTCCATTTCATTATAAAAGGTATTCAGTTTTACTCGGGAAAAGAATAGATGATATAATGTGGCCATGTTCCTATAACCTATTTTATTAGTAAAATAAGAAGCAGGCAAACCAGTTAAAATTATAAGCCTCCTATAATCATTTTTCATTTTGTTTTAGATAATATGAAGTAAAAAAAAATCACAGTTTGATCTAGTTTGGTTATGATGTAGTGTTTCAAGGCTCTTAGCCCCTCAGCAGGCTTTTTTGATGTAGAAAGCCATGTGTTTTTCCACTGTGCTGGTGAATTCATTCAAACCCCTCCCTCTACCCCCAGCTTTCCTCCCTCCCTGTCTTCCTCCTTCACTTATTTAGTAAAGTTGTTTTAAGGTTCAAATGTATTAATATTTTCCCAAAATTCTTAGAATCAGAGTGGTACCTAGTTCATGCCCCATGGATGTATTTACAAATAAATCAGTGTGTAAATCCACAGATGTGGGAACCAGCAGTCTGGACAACTCTCCATATTCATGTCCTGCTGAACCTCCTCCTTCCCCTCCCTCCTCCTTTCCTTTCCATTTCCTTCTTTCTCAGAAAGACAACAAGCTGGAATCAGGCCCATTTCGGGGAAGGTCAGGGCCTGAGGAAGGTCTTTTCTCATGGGACCCATTCCCCCTCCCACCAGGGTGATCTCAGTCATCCTTAGGAAATACTAAGATATTTACCCACCCAAGATTAAAAATAGCACCCCTCTTGGTAGGAGGATCCCATAGTGAGAGGCAGCCCCGCCTGCACCCCAGAGAGCTGCCAAAAGTCCTCTTGGTGGTTCTGGAATCCATTATATCATCACCCAAAATAGCACCATTAATACCACATGGGTGTGCTTTTCATTTACTTGAGAGTTGGATGTGGCACAAGGCAAATGTGACCCGGAAAGAAAAAGAGAACCTCTCCGCAGGCTCACAATGTGTGTGTGTGTGTGTGTGTGTGTGTGTGTGGGGACAGCACTCTGACACCCCCCCCCCAGCTAGCCAAGACAACCTCATCTTCTGGGAATATTCAGGTAAAAATTGGTGTGAACAAAGATAGCTTTAAAACAAATCCAGACCAGAATCCTCAGAGGGTATGAAAAATATGTTGAGTTGTTGATGTTATGACGTGTTGACTGCCTGATGAAGACACTGACTTACCCTCATGTGGTGGTGGTGTGGGTTTGAATGGCCCCCATAGACTCTTCAAGTCACCTCATACGAGCCATTCCTACGTCACTGTCATCGCCCCCAGTTCACACCGCTCAGACCTTTCTGTTCTAGGAGAATGTCAAGAGCTCTCTCTGCCTAGATGTCTGCCTGAGCTGTTCTCACAGCCTCAAACCCTCTTTCCCCAAGATCTTCACTTGATCGGTTCATTCTCAGCTTTTAAATTCCAACTTGGTGTCAGTTCCTGGAAGGCTTCCTTCCATTCTCCGCATGGTAACAAGAAGATTCTACCACTGCACTGCCACATTAACATCTTCGGGACAGCGGCTGGCATCCAAATGGTCTTCATTTGTCTCTCTCTACTTGGCCTTTGATCCTCTACTCCTCATCTTAGTTTTCCTTCCTGTTGGTGTGATAAACTCCCTTGAGGGAGAAAAGGCTCACGTCAGCTTGCAGAGTTCAGGTGTAGTCTATCACACCAGGGAAGAAATAGGGCAGCAGAAGCTGGTAGGAACTGGCCCTCACATCCATAGTCAAGAAGAAGCATACAGCAACAAATGCTTCTTCCAGCTGCTCAGCTTCTCTTCTCCATTTATATGGTGCAGGATCTAAATAGGGAATGGTGTCACCCAGAGTGGGCAGTTCTTCCCACCTCAATTAATGAAATCAAGACAATTCCCCAAGGTATGTCCACAGGCCCATCTCCCAGGTGATTCTAGATTCTGTTGACGTGACAGCACTCACCATCACATCCCCTCTACCCCAAGTCATGAGCACATCCTTGTATATTGAACAATGTTTGCCATAAGATATCATGCTGAATACACTTCTCAGATTCCACCATGTTAGCCAGAAAATGAGACTCAGAAATAAACCTTTCCCATGTTCTCTTACTGTGTAAACTTGTTTCATATTTCCCAAGAGTGTAAGACTCCAGGCTTCAAGCCGTGGTTTCTGGATATGGTTACATTATGATGTGTTTCCTCACCTTGACAGTGTGTGCTGATCTAAGTCTTGGGGACACTGTTAAGACTGTTTTTCTGGTCTCTATGGAAGTTAGTGCAACTGTGCCCCCTGGTGGCCACATCGTATTTTCTTCTTTGAGACAGTGGTCCAATGTAGTGCCTTTGATTGATCCTCTTCTCTGTCATTCTAATACTGGGATAACAGACACGAACCATCAAAGCAGCTTTTCTTCAGATATGACACATTGTAAAAAGTGTTACTGAAGGGGATGTGTATTTATGTGTAGTTGCAAGCAATTTCAAAGCAGGAGACATCAGCTTCAAGATCAGATAAACGTTTAAGACCACAAAAATTATATCTATATCTGTTCAACTCTGAAATGTTTATCCTCCTTTACAGTCTTTTAGCGTGGTCCCGAGAGGCCCTGACATCGTCTCTGAATTAGTTTTCTCAAGTCTGGAAAAAAGTCTCAAATTGATTTCTACTCTACACCCCTCTCCACTCCAAGTAGACAGTCATTTTACCAAAGGTCAGGTTTTTCTTGGGTCCCTATCCTGCTCAAAAGCATCCATGAAGTCCCAGTAATGTGATCAATAAACCCATCTTCCTTAGTCTGCATCCCAGATTCCTTAAAGCCCAGGTTCAACATCATTTCCAGTTTCAATCTCTTCTGCCTTTCCCCCTTGCTCTCAATCTTCACACTATGATGTGTAAGACCATGCCTGGAGAACAAGCCTGTACTCCATCAGAGCTCTGCCACACTCACAGTGTCCTCCCTACCTTAAATGGTCCTCTGCTTCCAGCAAGCAGCCAAGTCCTACACCACTTGAACCTGGCTCAAAGCCCCGACTTCCATGAACTGCCACAAGGTGGTGGGATTATGTTTATTTTAACAGCGACGTGTATATAAAAAGTTATTAGTATTTACTGGAGGAGTAAATGGCTAGGCTGGCATTCTTGTTTGGGGTGCATCTGAAAAATGAGAGGCCACACGCAATGATACTCAGACAGAAACGTTGACTTTGGAACCACCCTGAAGAGTCTAGGAGTCATAATTACTCCAAAGTAGCAATATTACTTACTCCAGAATTTTGTGGTTATTACCTTTCTTAGGGTTTTGATTGGTGCAATGGTTGCTAAATCTTTTTCTGTATATTGAGAGGACGAAGGGGAAGAAGTTGGAATATTGGCCAGTGTCCCTCGGGAATGCCAATATCAGAGGCAAGAAACAAAACCTTTATTATCACAATATGAATGAACACATTTGACAAATTTGTTCCTGCAACTGTTGCCATTTTTCTTGGATTTTCTGTCTCTTTGGTTTGTCTCTCAATAGAGTAGCATCTTACAGGTGGCTAAGATGATCAGTGGTGTTGCCCTTAGTGAATTTTGAGACCCAGGAGTCCGTAATTTCTAGAGCACACAGTAGGGACGGTTCAGCCACTCCATACATTAATTCTTCCCCCAAGGACCTCCTTATATCTCTGATGAAGATATAGATGAAAAACCTCCCATGCTCATGGATTGGCTGATTTAATGTCATAATGGCTGTAAAAGCAAATCTACAAGTTCAGTGTAATGCTCATGAAATTTCCAACAACATTCTTCACAGAGTAAGAAGAAAAACAATAAAAAACAATTAAAAAAATCTTTTTGGAGGGTGCAGGGAATGGAGAGATGGCTCAGTGGTTAAGTGTGGGTACTGATCTCAAATACGACTCGTCAGAAACCACATAGAGCATCCACCTGTAACTTCAGCTCCAGGGGCAGGAGGAAGGATACCTCTGACATAACTAAAAATACAGAATTAAAGTATTAAAAACTGCAGTGAAAACATTAAAAGTTCTCTCTCTCTCTCTCTCTCTCTCTCTCTCTCTCTCTCTCTCTCTCTCTCTCTCTCTCTGTGTGTGTGTGTGTTGTGGGGGTTGCATGCATGTGATGTGAGTGACTATGGAGGTCAGAAGTGTTGGACCTTCTTGGAGTTCCAGTTAGTTATTGGCAGCTGTGAGTAGCCAGACATGGCTGTTGGGAACTAAACTCTGGCTCTTAGCAGAATGGGTTCTTAACTACCGCATCATCTTCCAAGACCCTCGGCATTCTAAATAATGCTTTGATTCAGTTTTATCTTCTGAAATTTGGAATAGTACCCAATTTCCAATATTATCAACGAGTTAGTTATTCGTTAAACACCAGTGAAATTGCACCTCCAAAGTTCAATACTTTCCAGAAAAATTCTAATTTTCGTAGGCATTAAGGTTTTGAAGTACATTTTGGGATCTCTCTCACAAGCCTTACAGAGCTCGTGGCTTCTGCTGCTCTTCTTGGCTATCGAGGAAGGTATTTTTGCTTGACTCGGAGGACAACCCTCCCCCTCTTTGTCTGACTAGATACCGACTCTGTACACTAGACCCCATTTCTATTCAGAACACAGCAGAGGAATATTTGCAGAATTAGAATATTTGCAGAGGTAGGGTTCCTAACCAATTTCAACCAGAGATCCAACCTCTGTGGTGGTTGGTGGCGGCCTGTGACAGACTTTGAGCCACTGAACCAACCTTTGATTTCTATGTCTATCTACTCACGGGGTCACATGCTTTGTCACAGGTATGCTTCACCCAAAAATGGGGTGGATAGAGGGAGAGAACCAATGTGAGTCAGTAGTCAAGGCATGGTGCAAAGTAAGCACTTAGTTCCTTGATTTAGTGCGATGGGTACTAAACACCCCCGTCTAGAGTAATTGAAAGTTGATAGATTTAAGGCAAGTTTCTACATTTTATGGGGATTCTGAGTAAGCTTAGGCCAGCCTTGGACTTGGATACCCTGAAGACCAGTTAACTGGGGATCTCACTGGCTGCCCAAAATACCTTTCTGTTTGTTTTGATCAGTCAGTGACCGGGAAAGCCAAGTCTTGGGGACGTGTTGAGGCCTCCAAACAGAAGTTGGCATTCTTAAGACTATCTTAAGACTATCACGAGGACAAAGTACTCCCGAAAGAGTCCTGGGTTTCATGATTTATGCCTATATGGATTTGTAGGTAAATTATTCCAAATGTCCCAGACATCACTCAATAAGACAGTATGTCATTGATATCAGGCTGCTGGCAAACATATACTCTGTGGTATGGTTGCAGCAGTATAGATGTCCACACATGAAAATAAAGTACAGTCCATGCCTGTAGCCCCGCATGTATGCTATACAAATACTTCCATATATCAGTGTATTTCAGTCACAAGCTGACTTAGCTTCAACTGTCAACTCAACAGTCTACGGTCATCTGATAAGGGATTCTCAGTCATATGATTCTTTAGATAAAACTGGCCTGTAGACATTTCTTTGGGGGGTATTGCCTTGGATATTAATTGATGAGGAGGGCCCTGCTCGCTGTGGGGTAGTATGATAGCCTGGACAGGTGGTTCTGGATTGTCTAAGGAAGCTTGCTAAGCATGACCAAGTCAGGAAACAATGTTCTTTCCTGGTTTCTGCTTCGAGTTCCTACCTGACTTCTCTCAGTGACAGACTGGGTGCATGCCACACCGATCCTGTCCTCCTCTGAGTTGCTTTTGGTCAAAGTATTTTATCAGAGCATCAGAAAGAAAACTAGAGATGGTTGTGGCAGTGCATGCCTTTAATCTCTGCAGAGGAAGGCCATCAGAACAAGCTATAGCGGCGGGAGACAGGCTCCCTGGTGACCTACCTCCTCCAGCTGGACCCCACCTCCTAAAGTTTCCACCACCTTCCAGAAGAGCACTACTGTCTAGGAAGGAAGTCTTCAATACACAAACCCATGGGCAGTGTTTCATGGTCAAGTCATAATACAAGTCGAGTTCAACAGTCTGTATAGTTGTCCTTCAAGCACAGAGGATAGATTGCCCACTAGGGCAGTTGCAGGAGAGCATGGTAAGGGCAGAACAATGAGACACACGTAGCAGGGAAGGCTGCGCAGCAGGGATTGACGGCCTCTGCTGGGAAAGCAAGTGATGTCTCCCATAATATAGACACAGTCACGGCCAAATGTATATTCAACAATGTGTTCCTTCCGTCCCTGCTCCGAGGAGATAACAAATAAAGCTATTTTGCCCGATGTGTGAAAAGTGGAGGGTCAAGAAAACACTTGAGGCTTAGCGCAACAGGCTGTGAGACGAAACCAGTCTCAGGCAGTTCTAAGTGCCGGAGAATACGCTACACAATGTGATTCAGAACCGGCAAAGAATCCCTTGATTGTGAGTTAATTTTTATGTGAACTCAAGGTAAGCCGAGTGTGATTGAGAAGAGGGAGATGGGGGATGTGTGTGTGGGGAGAGGGAGAGGGAAAGATTGAAGAGGGGGTGGTGGGAGAGGGAAAGAGTGGAAAAGATGAAGGAGAATGAATAGTGTAGGAAGAGACACAGAGGAAAGCCATACGGAGGAGAGAAGGACTAGACATGCAGCAATGAGCGCTGTCAACTAGAAATACATCACATATTTGGGAAAGTGGGATAAAGGCGGCCAACAGGAGGGGAGAAAACACAGGGATGAACAACGAAGGAGGAGGAGGAGAAAAAGGGAGGAATCACTTGGAGGAGCAGTCAGGAGTCCAGACATGCGTTTGGAATTTCAATGGATTACATGTCTCCCAAGTTTTATGCCTTACAATGTGTTCTCTGATGACAGTGTAATTCTCAATTAAGATATGCTAATAAGGCTGACCACATAGCTAGGCTCACCAGGCCCGATAAGAGGCTCATTTTCTTTGTGGGGTTGGGGAAGGCAGTTATCTTGTCTGTCCACACCTAAGTTTCTCATTGCCATTCCTCTTCCAAAGGCAGGGAGTGGCCACACTGCTGGCCTCAGCCTGACACGCTTTCTTCTTTGCGAATCGCTTGTATAAATTTCATATTCCCCCGTCTGCTTCCAGTTGATGCGATCAAAAGTCATCTTCCCATGTACTCTTTCTATTAGTGGAGAAAAATTGATTTCATGTTGCCTGTTTATCTGTGGATACATTTAATGATTCCTCAGTATGTAAAGGACCTTAGGAGGCTGTGCACGTAGCTCGAAGGAGCTGAGAGGGAGAGGAAAGGCTGGTGGCGCAGAGTCAGCTTGCTCCCCGGAAAGTTAAGAGAAGAATTTGAACTGAAGCTCCGTCATTGAGTGATGGTCTGTGTTGTACTTCAAAAGTGGTCAAAGAGAACACGAGAGATGGCGGGGAAACCTGGCACACGGTGACAGTTGCTGGGTTTCTAAGCACAGCGAAAGGCCATCCGTGGAGGATTAGATTGCACAGGGACAGGACCCACCCTTTTTCACATAAAAATTCTCCCAGGAGAGTCTCTGTCCCAGAGTTCTGCAGGAATCTAAGTTCTTCCTGGTGGCTCCTGGGTCTTCTTAGGAGTTCTTCCTAACTCTGCCAATGTCTGCCAAGTGTTTCCTGCAGGGCTCTGCCAGGTTTCTTCTTCTGGGCTCATCTTTATTTTTTTTTTTCCAGCCCCAAATATCATAGCAGATTGGGTTAATACGATTTTTTTTTTTTTTTTTTTTTGCCTGTGGGACAGACATGCTAAATAAGTACTTTTTAAAGGGTGAAAAGATTTGGCTCATGGTTTCAGAACATTCAGCCTAACATTAGCTGGATCCACTGCTCAGGCTCGGAGACAGAGACCATCATGGTGGAAGAGGCAAGCAGGAGAGGGTTTCCCCCTCATGTTGGCCAGGAAGCAGATAGCAAGCTTAAATGGCCTGGAGAAGACCCTCTTCAAAGGTACATTCCCAAGCATATTCTTCCTCCAGTCAGAATTCACCTCCTACCATCTCCTAAATACCACCACCTTCTGGGATCCAAGCCTTCAACACCCGAGTCCATGGGAGACATTTCATCTCCAAATTACTACACATATCCTCTTTGTTTCCCACTTCAGTGCAAACATAAAGCTAGAGAGTAGCATTTGAGTTGGTGAGCTCTGCTGTGCAAGCTCAGGGCTCTGACTGTGTCCTGCTGTATCAGGCTCTGACTGTGTCCTGCTGTACCTGGCTCTGACTGTGTCCTGCTGTATCAGGCCCTGACTGTGTCCTGCTGTATCAGGCTCTGACTGTGTCCTGCTGTATCAGGCTCTGACTGTGTCCTGCTGTATCAGGCTCTGACTGTGTCCTGCTG
>NC_034591.1:150384669-150390663 GCF_900095145.1 Mus pahari
GGCTCTGACTGTGTCCTGCTGTATCAGGCTCTGACTGTGTCCTGCTGTATCAGGCTCTGACTGTGTCCTGCTGTATCAGGCTCTGACTGTGTCCTTCTGTACCTGGCTCTGACTGAGTCCTGCTGTACCTGGCTCTGTGTTCTGCTGTACCTGGCTCTGACTGTGTCCTGCTGTACCTGGCTCTGTTTCCAGCTGTACCCTGCCCTGACTGTTTTTCAGCTGTATGGTGTTAGACAGCGTACTTAACATCTCATACTTAAGTTTCTCCAGAATGAGACTGCTAATAATAGCTCTCTCCCCAGGTCGCTATGAAGATTGGATAAGTTAACAATATAGAAAGAACTTAAGGAGAACACCCAGAACATTTGCCAGCCTCAATGAATGCTACTTTTTAGAGATGGTTTGCTGTGGTTAAGATTTTGTAAAGAAGCCTTGAGATCAGCAGAAAACTGTCGCTCTGGGAAGGAACAATCAGGCTGAATCTCAGACGACATTACTGCCAGGACCCATGCTGGTGCAGTCTCCCCTGGGGGCGAGGGTGGGGGGGGCTCATGTTCACGGGGTCTCTTTCTTCTTCTCACATCTCGAATCGCAGCCTCTGAGTGCCAAAAGATAAAATCTGATGAGTGGCAAGACCCTCTTTGACCTCAGGCTGACAGCCCCCAGCCTTGTTTAGAAGCCCTTGGTCTTCCCAGAGTCCACTCACGATAGCTTCCTGTTATTGTAACAAAAATCTCCCACGAATCAGCAGACGAGAGAGGAGGCTGGTTTTGGCTCATGGCTGTAGAGGTTTCAATCCACAGTGAGTCAGCTCCATTGCTTTTAGGCCCGAAGCAAGGCAGAACATCAAAGAAGGGAGTGTGTAGCAGAGAAATACTGCTCAGGTCAGGGAAGCAACAAAGAGCAGGGGAGGGAGAGGCCAGAGACAAAACAGGCCCACAAGGACCTAGTTCTTTCAGCCTCCCCAAATTCTCCAACCTTCTAAGATGTCGACACTTTCCCAACAGTCCAATACACTATGGTCGCTCCATGCATGAGGTCAGAGTCTTCCCAAGCTAAGAACTTCTCCAAGACCCCACCTGTTGCTCTGGAGACCAAGCCTTTATGACCAGAGCTATGGGGGCATCTCAGAGCCCACCATAGCTCTGACTTTGTATGCTTGTATAACCTTGGCCCCGTTCAAATGTTTCCCAGACAATAGTCGTCCAAAGAGGGAATTCTCATGGCAGTCCTGGGAAAATGACAAGGATGCAGGAGTGGGGACCTGTCATCATCTCAAGGTTCCTCTGGGTACTGAAAGTAGTGAAACACGTTTGGCTGAGGGAAGCCTGTTGGGGCCCTTGAGATGAGGTTATTTGCTGCTGTTGAAATCTGAGGTTTCAAAACATGGTCTGGCTACTGACCGAGTAAAGAGATGGCCAGGCCTTGGCCGCTGTGACTTTGAACATGGTTCCTTGGCAACATCTGAGGAAATGGATGATCATGTATTCATACATGCATCCTTTGATTATAAAACACAGTGTGTGTGTGTGTGTGTGTGTGTGTGTGTGCGCGCGTGTGCATGTGTTTATGTGTGTGTGTATATGTGTGTGTGTATGTACATGTGTTTGTTTGTGTGTGTGTGTGTGTGTGTGTGATTTTATTTTCCTGGCTTGTATGTTCACCACTGTGCACACGTACATCTCTTGAGAACTGCCAGTGTTCTGGAACTGTCTGTGTCAGGTGCTGGTCTCTTGATCTAAGTCTTCATTGTCAGGTTTCTAGAACCTTCGGTGTTTCTTGAATCCTGTTCCCTGTTTCAGTGCTCTGTCCTCCCAGCACCCTCATGTCCTTCAAACCCTTCACTCTTTAATATTTCCTCACTTTTTCTTCTTCCTTCTAAACGCTGCCACAGCCCAAGGCTTTGCCTTTGACATTTCCCTCTCACTCGCCACACTCTCCTGGATGATCCATCCTCCGGTAAAGTTTCACATAGAACTTGTCTGAAAATGAGTTCTAAATTCATATCTCCAGCTCTGGCACTTTCCTCACGTGTTCTCACTCTTCCAGCTGTCTATCTAGATATTTAGGAGAAACCTTAATTTTAACGTCATTTTTAAAATTATGGGCGTTTTTGATGTCTACTATTATTATGAACTAATGGTACCAAAGTCATTATCCTCACACAAATTTAAACATTTCAAGCCAACGCTTTAAAACTTATAAAACCATGACCCATTGTAAGAAAATATGCTTTTCTGTTATAGATAGTTTATGTTTATGTGGACACATACATACATGTAAATGAAGCAAAAAAATTTCAACATAGTACTAACCTTTGGCTGTGGCTTGGATATGAAATGCTACCCATAGGCTTAGCACACACGATCCCTCCAGTGGTGCCGTCTTAGAAGATTGTAGGATGTAGGACTTGGTTGTCTTTGGGATGCAGGATTTGGCTAGAGGAGATGGATCTCGGTGGGATGGATCTTGGGGGTTTATATTCCTACCCTGCCTCTTCTACTCTCTTGATTCTATTTTACCTGGATGTAGAAAGGCTGCCTCATGCTTCTGCTGCCAGAGCCAAAAGTCACTCCCACTTCTGTGACTTCCTACCATGGTTAACTGTGCCCTTAAACTGTGAGCTAAACCCCTCCCCTCCCCTCTCATTTACTTCTTGTAAGGTATTCAGTCAGGGCCACGAGAAAGTGGACACACCCTTACTGTGGGCAATAAGCTCCATTTTATTTTAGTTCATTTTATTTCACTAAAAGTTGAATGTGATCATTTGATTGATTTCATTACCCACAAAGGATATGTGGACTGTGGTTTCAAAATACTGCTTTTAAAGAGCCTTTCATTCTTCATTCTCTTGAAACTTCCAGATCTGATCACTCACTAAGCCCTAGATTTATTGTCAAATGTCTTTCATATTAAGCCTCTTTTCTAACTCTTTCAGATGTCCCCAAAAAGCTCTGCCAGGTTTCTTCAGTCAGAGACAATTGCCCTGTCCTCTGAGCAGCTTTGGTGGTATTTCTTAAACCCCCATAGCCTTTTGTTTTCTTACATTACTTTGTTTTCCATCTTAGATTGTGTCCCTTTGTGATAAACAATGTATCTTAATTGTGTGTTTATTTTCTTGTGAGACCCAAGACCGCAATGACTTGGAGGCCCCAGCACTAGGAGCTGGAGCTGTGCTCAGAACACTGGGTGCTGGCAGAACACAGTGGGAAGAAGAAACAGAGAAGTGACTCTCAGAAGCAAGCCAGATGAACACTTCTAGGTATGCAAAGGAGGCTTCCGATAATTTTTCTTTCCATCCTATGGTTTGACCATTATATGTCCACCTTCACAGACAAGGCACTGACATGCACTGACTGAGCTGGTGGCCTGGTTCATTGGCAGGCACAGTCATTCACGGTGAATGGCTTCAATCAAGGCTACACTTAGAGTGGCCTGTGAGATCTGTTCAACCTAAACACCTGGGCTGCCGTTCTGCAGGACTAGGGGATGGGTTAGAAACATCGATTGATAATTCTGATGCCACTGCCAGGTCTCGTCTCAGTGGGGTCTCTTGGCAACTCTCTAAGATGAACTCAGCCCTTCTTAAGCAGCCTCTATAGAAAGCAGGCCGAATGGCATGGACCTCCCTTAGACCTGATTCTCCCGCCTCCTTTGGTCTCTAAAACATACCACTTGTCACTCTGTAAAATACACAAAAGGACACCTGGCACAGGGCTGCTTAGAAGAGAATGAACTAAAAGCAGGAGAGAGTGGTTGAAATTCTTCGCAGAACAATGCGTGCCACTTGGAAACGTGTCTGATCGGAACACCGTTCACAGTAGTCAAAGATGGCCCAGGGGAGAGAAGCAGGGGGGACATTCAGAGACATCTAAAGCAGCACTGGGGATTGCTCTGGTTCCAGTGGCACAGAGTTGTCCCTAGAGGAGGTAGTTTCTGTAACTTACAAGTTCCTTCCTGCACACAAGGGCCAAACCCTATAGCAGTCCCTGAGCTAGGGAGGGACTGTGAGCATCCATCCAGTCTACCCTGAACCGCTACTGTGATGTCAGCATCCAGTTCTCAGTACCTACAAGGGGAACATTGCTTTCCCAGACTCCAGAGCTACACCTAGTCATGTGGGGCCACACTTGTGGCCAGTTTGGGGTTCATTCAGAGTTCTCAAGAGCTAACACTTAGCTTTTGGAATTCTGTCTCTTTTGGGGGTGGGGTGGAGTTTGGTATAGCCTTGGTGTCCTGGAACTTTCTCTGTAGGTCAGACTGGCCTCAAACTCACAGAGATCCACCTGCCTCTGCCTCCTGACTGCTGAGGTTAATGACACATGCCTTTACCAATAAAGCATCGGCCTTTGGTTGGGTGATGCCACAGGCGATAAAGTTAATTCAGGACCAGAGAGATGAAGGGATTCTTCCTTCAGCTACTGATTCAGTGAACACACTGACTGAATACTTGAAACCTAGCAGGATTTTCACTCAAAGCTACAACAGAGATATGTGCAGTGGAGACCTCTGACCTAGATAAACCCCAATTCAAGTAGGACAGGAATATAGCAAATCGATAGTTAATGAGTAAACAGTGGGTGGCTCAGGTCTGTAGCTGTACTGGCTAGTGTGTGTGTGTGTGTGTGTGTGTGTGTGTGTGTGTGTACACTTGGTCGCCACCTGGTGGCACTGTTTCAGAAAGGTATAGAACTTTTAGAAAGAGAGACCTTGATAGAGAAAGTGGGTCTCTGGGGGACAGATCTTTGTGATGTACATCCCCACCCTAGCTCAGGTACATTTATATTCACTTCTTATAGAAGAATATTTTAGGGGGCTGGGGGGGGTGCGTCAGTGGGCTAAGGCAGCGCTTGCTGCTCTTGCAGAGGACCCAGGTTCAATTCCCAGCACTTCCACCCAGAGCTCACAACCATCCTGAACTTCAGTCCCAGGGGATCTGACTCCTTCTTCTGACTCTGCAGGCCAGGTACACATATGGTGCACACACACACAAATGCGTGCACAACAGGTATACACCTAAAATATAAATAGATAAATCATAAAGAGATGGAGTTGGGTAAACTTAATTAAAAACTTAATTTGAAAATAATCTTTTAAAGAGCTTTAATAAATCCAATTACATAAAAGTAATAACTAGGGTCGCTTTTCAAGTTGTCCTATAAGATTGCCACTGGTCTTTCTCCCCCTCATCAGCCACCGTGAGTCTTCCAATAGCAGTGGGCACTGCAACCCAAAGAATCTCACAGTGAGCTCTGGGCTGTGTAGCTCTGAATTACATTAAAACCCTCCCCGTACAGCATAGCAATTCGTTCCCAGCTAGCCTCGTTTTCACAGACTTTGCATGGCTGTCCAGCTCCATTAGAGGGATAGGCGAAAGGAAAAGCTAAGGAGATGTCACCTGTCCAGAGCGTTGACAAGTGGCCCGAAGCCATGTCCTGCACAGCCAGATGACAGGAAGACAGATCCACTGATGACAATGCGGTAAGAGTCGGACTCCACAGAGAAGCTGGACCCTAGGGTTCATCCCACCCCACTGTTGTGATAATGATCGCAAAGTGGACCGACACTAGGGCTCATCTCACTCCTGTGATCTCTATCTCAGAGGCTCAGACAGTGGAAGTGTCTCTCACAAAGGCAGGGACAGGTCGGTGTCAGAGCCAGGACCAGGCACATGATTAGTCCCCAGACCCCAGTCTTTGGTCCTGAGGGCTGCTGGGGCATCATAAGCAAATTGTTTATTTGGCGAAGAGACATGTGGCATGGCCAGGTCTTGGGGAAGAGACACGTGGCATGGACGAATGAGGCTGCAAGGGCTTTAGCAACACCGGTTCCCTTTTTCTCCTGTATTTCTGACCAATCATCATACCACAATGACCTTCCCTTCCCTTTCTTCCTCTTTCCCTTTCCTTTCCTTTCCTTTCCTTTCCTTTCCTTTCCTTTCCTTTCCTTTCCTTTCCTTTCCTTTCCTTTCCTTTCCTTTCCTTTCCTTTCCTT
>NC_034591.1:150390863-150398449 GCF_900095145.1 Mus pahari
CTCTCTCTCTCACACACACACACACACACACACACACACACACACACACACACATACACACACACACTTTGGTGACTCTAATTGCACTCGAGGGTATTGTGTTAAAACTGCAGTAAAAGACTGGGTGACCAGGTTGCTTCCCAACCTGAACGTCTGCACGGCTCTTGCTACAGTGGCAGATGTTCTGCTTGTTTGTTTTCATGATAACTCTTATAGTTGGTCCTGGATTCTCATTACTTTAGGGAGGGGAGATGGCTCAGTGGGTGAAGTCCTTGCTGTGTGGATGTGAACACACAAGTTCTGATCCCCATGTAGAGCTAGGCATGGAGGCTCTCATCTGTCACACCAGAGATCCTACGGGGAGATGAGTGAGATGAGAGGTAGAGACAAAAAAATCCCAGGGGGTTATGGCCACTTCATTTGGCCAGAGAGCATAGCAGCTAGGAACAAGAGACCCTGTCTCAAATGAAGTGGAAGCCAGGCCTGACACCCAAGGTTGTCTGCTGACTTCTATGTGCATGCTGTGGTATACGTATGCCCACACTGACAGACGGGAACATGGCTCCCACCTCCCATGCAGATTTAAAACCAAATCACTTGGTTGGTCAAACAGACTGAAACAGTTCAGATTCCTAGACACTAAATTATAGAAGCTGGGTGTGGAGTGGTCAGGCCAGCCAGTCAGCCTGGGCTCCGGAGCAGGAGCTGTCTTGCTGTCTTGCTGCCGTATGCCTCAGTGTCTTTGCACATGGTGTTCCCTCTACCTTTCCCAGTGCCCCCTCACCAGAGGTGCAAAGCCATTAGATGTATACATAGAGTGGATATGAAGGAATTAGCTTATACACCTATGGAGGCTTCGAAGTTCCAAGTTTTCAGAGTGGGACCTGAGGTCTGGGACACAGGAGGAGCCATTGCTGCAGCTCAAATCTGAAGGATGTCTCTTGGCCATGAACTTCCCCCCACCCCCACCCTCATGCTCAGAGTAAGCCATTGTTCTGCCGAGCCTTTAACCAATTGGATGAGGCTCACCCACACTATGGATATCATTCTACTTTACTCTAGCTCTCCAGGTTTAAAGGTTATTTTCATCCCAGAATGAACTTTAGAAACATACAGAATCATGTTCAGCAAAAATCAATCAACCTACCAACCAACCATCAGTCACTGGCTCAATAACGTTAAGCACTGGAATTGTTTGCCTGTCAACTCCTTCTAAGTCTTTTTTCTCTTTAGACTTTTGTGTTTTGAGACCGAGTCTCACTAACCTGGGCTGGCCTCAAACTTGTGATCCTCCAGTCTTAGCCTCTTCGATGCCGGCATTATAGGAGTGTGCTCCGTGCTTTTTCTTAGCTTCTCTCTCTCTCTCTCTCTCTCTCTCTCTCTCTCTCTCTCTCTCTCTCTCTCTTTCGAGACAGGGTTTCTCTGTATCGCCCTGGCTGTCCTGGAACTCACTTTGTAGACCAGGCTGGCCTTGAACTCAGAAATCCGCCTGCCTCTGCCTCCTGAGTGCTGGGATTAAAGGCGTGCGCCACCACGCCGGGTGCTTCTCCTAATTCTTAAACGCACAGCTTAAACATCTTGGTTCCTCTATGGCTTTTCTCCAGGACACCACCAGGTTTTGTACATCCCTTTGTTCTTGCTGCTGTCGTGTGTACATGAGTGTACGTGTGGACTTTGTGTGTTGTGTATGTGCAGGTGCATTTACCCATGTGCACACACAAATAGGCCAGAGGCGGGCATAGTATGTCCTAGCCTATCACGTTCTGCCTTCTTCCCTTAAGACAGGATCTCTCATGAAAACCACATCAAGACTGGAAGGCAGTAAGTCCCACCCGTCAGTTATGTTGTCTGTTCCCTAGCACCTCTCCCCCAACCCTTACCCAAGTGCTGGGTTACAGACATCTGCAGCCATGCCTATCTTCTTATATGAACCTTGGGGATTCAAGCTCAGGTGTTCATATGAATGTCGTAAGTGAGTGCCATATTTACTACGCCATCTCCCCAGCCCCTCAGTACAGTCTATATGTATTTCACAGTACTCAGGATTCCACATACTTGCTATCCATGGGACATGGTGCTTGGAACTTATTGGAGCCAATATACTAGATAATCTACCTTCCCCATGCCTAGCATGGAAAACTGCTCATACAGTAAAATGATGGATTAGTGGGAGAAAGCAGGAGCTAAAAATCACTGCAGCATTAAGATATTTAATCCCCCAACAATGAGCTTCCCCAATATTTGTTATGTCAGAGAAGTAGCAGAGATGATGGATCTCCCTGGTCACTCTGCCCCAGATATGTGTGTAGGCATTCATGTGTCCATGCCTATGATGACAGACAGACCCTGGAAAGGTTTGCCGAGGTCATCAGAGAAGTGTAGAATGATTCATTCTCGTGTGTTTTTCCTAGAGCAAAGGGGAAAGTCATTGCCACAGAGTCAGACTGGACAATGGCCTGAACTTGGGCTTGACTCTTACAATCCCAGAGCCTCTCTTTTTCTCTAATCAGTCACACGGGGATGACAGTCAGAACGCTTATAACACAGTGTTAGAGAACTCCAACCAAACTTAACTTTGTCCCAATTCATCCGTGTTTGAGTTCACATCTGGGGTATGGCACATGAACTCCTGACCATGACAGGGAACATGCCAGCCAGTTCCAAAGGTACTTTCATTTCTTTTTGGCTTGTTTACACGTTTTGACCTAAAGGGAGGACATAGGCTGAAGGTGAGGCACTCTGGAGTGGAAGGACAGGGAAAGTGGATAATCGGGGCACCGTTTTGTTCTCTATTCAAGTTGGTGACTCAATGTTTTTAAGGACATGGGAACTTTTGAGGATGAGAAGTAGGTATAGATTCTTTCTCCAGAAACATAACCTTTCAGGAGACACGTTGCCTATAATTTTAGAGAATTTGTGGCCCCATAGACCCCAATTGAAAAAAACTTGAGTTAAAATTACTTGTTCCCAGGGCTGGAGAGATGGCCTAATCATTTGTAAGAGCACACATTGCTCTTGTAGAAGTCCCAGGTTTGATTCCCAGCACCCACGTCAAGCCACTCACAATCACTTGTAACCTCGGCTCCAGGGGACCTGATGGTTTTGGCCTCCAAGGGCAACTGCCTTCCCATGTGCGCATGCACACACACACACACACACACACACACTCACAATACACTTACACACACTCACACATACACTCACACTCATACTCACTCACACACACACACACACACACACACACTCTCATACACACAATTGAAAATAAAAATGAATCTTAAATAACCCCCCTTCCCTCCTATCTTTGCTCCCTTCTTCAGCCTACATCTTCATGAACTTGACTGTGTGTTTGGGAGTGGCTCAAGGATTGGGGATGGATACACGTAATTGAGGACCAAGAAAGGCTTCCATGTTGAATGACTGCTTTTTTTAGAGAATTCGCAGATGTGTCATCATGCAGATAATGACCCATTATAAGGGAGGCCATCATCACAGGACAGCTCAGAGTCTCAGGGGTCATCCAGATTACTAACTTCAAGTCCCCTGCATGATCCTGGGCTATACATTCTGTCTGTACCTCAGTGTCTCTATCTTTAAGATGAGGATAGCATAGTGCTACCATTTTGAATTAACAAAAAGATTAAATATGCTAAGGATTTAAAAAAATATATATTTCGGTAAGGATTTAGTATGATAGCTGCCACCAATACTAATTTTGATCATCATTTAGTAGCTTAAGAAATTATTTTCTTTAATTGTGGTACAAAATAATGGGTTTCATGATGGCATTTTTTCATACACAATCAAACTTGAATCCTGATGGTTTTAAAGTAGCAAATAACACATACAAAGCACGTCGTACTGCAAATGGTAAACCCAGCACCCCTTACCATCCCAGCTGGAGAACCAGAGAGCTCTTTCTAGGAAAGAAGACTGTTCTGAACTGATTTATTTTTAAATAGAAATTTTAGGTTAATAGAGTAGCTAGAACATCATCTTGGATTTGTTTTTTCAGACCCAGTGAGACGGGGAGCTACTTTTCCATAACGTAATTGATTTTTCCTGCTGTAGTGTAAAGATCCTCCCACTGGGAGAGGGAGCCAGGCACACTATTGGACACCACTTGTTTATTTAGGGAGGCTTTCTAGACCGATAATTATTTTTATAGCAAGACAACAAAATGTTATATCAGTTTAACAAAGCAGATACTCTCCATGCCAGGTGGCTGGGAAGGAAGAAAGAAAAAACGATGACAGATAAAGCACCTACTGTGCAAGTGGAGGACCTAGTTTCATTCCCAGCCCTTGCCCCTGTAAAGATGCTGTGGTGGTGCTCTCTTTGTGACTCCTAGGGCTGACTGGCCAGACAGCCTAGCCTGACAGCGAGCTCCAGGTCTCAGTGAGAGACCCTGCCTCAATGAGCAAGGAGAGTGGCTTCGAGAAACACCACCGACATGTGGTGCACGTGCACCGCCCCCCTCACCCCGCACCCCCTTATGGATTTTATTTACTTTTGGCTCTTCTCTTCTCTTGCACTTCCCGCAGACCCTCCACCAAACTCCCCAGTCTTCTTCTTCTAGGAATTATTAGCCATTGCAGAGCAAAAGCAGAAGTATCCGGCAAATGACCTCGAAGAGGAAGCTTTGGCACCTGCTGCCCTGTGTCCCATCCACTAGGGGACGGTGCAGCTGAGTTCTCGTCCAGAAGATGGCGCTGTCTGCAAAACCCAGCAGAAATTCAGTGTCAGAGAGGAGGAGGGAGAGAGGCGTGGCAGGACCATGGGTCGGTGTTCTAATGGTCCTAGAAGTATGAATTGTTAATTTTAAAGGGGGCACTAATTTCCATGCTAACTGTAATTAAGTCTAAGTATATGGAGACATGTTCGGGATTGTCAACAAGCTTGATGAGCCGGATCTCCTAGCAGCCTGTTTGCAGGAGAATGGAGGACCCTCCTGGGAAGAACTCATCCTGAGGGAGTGAGTTGCTATCAACTGGACCAGTCACAGTTGCTCCCGCATCCCTAACTGCTAATTGTGCCAATGGTTTGGAAGTGGCTTTTAAGCCCCATGAACACCAGACTACAATCTTGCAGGGTAGAGACAGGAATCTACACAAACACTGTAATGCTTCTCTACTGAGAACCCTAGAAAACACCATGGTGCAACCCGCAGTCTTGGGGTTCTTCTGGTAGAGTGGAACCCCAGAGTCCCTCTAGAGTGGGTCCCAGGTGGCAGCTGATATGGCATCTAGCGCTGTGATAACGTCTTTGGGGACACTGATAACAATGGCTGGAAACATCTCTCTCCTGACGCTTGTTTTCTACCTGGCTCTTGGCATTCACCTGTGGTGGTCTCAGGTGTTTGAATATTTGGGCCCCCGTTGGTGGTGCTGTTTGGGGTGGCTTAGGAGACGTGGCTTTGTTGGAGGAAGGATGCCACTGAAGACGTTCTTTGAGAGTTGAAAAGACTGGCGCCATTTCCGGTTTGTTATCTCTGCGCCCTGCTCACAGTTTAAGGGGTGAACTCCCAGGATACGGTTCCAGTTGCCATTCAGTCTGCTGCCGTCCTTCCCCATCGTAATGGTCACGGTCTTATCCCTTTAGAACCCAGCCCAAGTGAACCTGTCCTTCAATCCCGTTGCCTCTGTCCCGGTGTTTTATCACAGTGATAGGAAGCTAACTAATACGCCATCTCTTTTAGGTTTCAAAGTAAACTCAGGAAGTAGATCCACGTGAAGGCTCACTGTTCAGGAGGGGAAACTGAGGTGACTCATCACACAGGTAAGGCTCAGAAGTTTCAGACCTTGAACTCTGATGGGCACACAGCTGCAGCCCTTGGTGCCTTCAAGAACAACCGGACTTACGCATAGTCTTTGCTTGGAGGGCACAGCAAGGCTCTGGTGGAGAGGGTACTGGGCCATTCAGAACGAGTGTCACTGTCTTAGGCCTTTGTTATACTTTTGGACTTGAGGCATATCTGGAAGACATGGGCTTGGGGGAGACGCTAGGTATTTCACAGTCTAGAGGAAAGAGAGGAGCCACCGCAGGGAAGGGCAGGGGCATCAGAGCTCAGCTGAGGAACAGGACCACGATGCCCGCCAAGTTGGATGAACTTAGAAGATTTCAAAGCTGGAATATATGAGGCTCAACAGAGCACAGGATGGAGGGGGAGGTGGGCTTTTTACTTCCTTATGACTCTGGGGGCTTTTGGGTTGAGTTAAGTCTGTGGGTTCATGTGCCAGCCATGTATCTCTGATATCATGCCTATGCCTGTGGGTTTTGGTCAATGCAGCTCGAAGATGGTGTCAGAAGGTGGGTGTGGTGGCACATGACTTTAAATCTAGCACTAGGGGGGCAGAGAGAGGTGGATTCTGAGTTTCAGACTACAAAGCAAGTTTCAGGACAGACAGAGCTACACAAGAGAGGGAAATTGCCTCAAAAAAACTTCCCTAAAACAAAACAACAAATTAAAAATAAATTTCAAATATTAAAATTAAATGTTAAAAATAAAAAAAATTTTAAAAAGATTGCAAAGAAAATAACTTTTTTTGGGGGGTCAATTCTCAATTATCTCTGACAAGAAAGGTTAATTGAAATCTGCAGATTTCAATGGCTAATAGCTTTTTCTTCTTATGCAACCTGTCTTCCACCACGGCTTCCGGAAAGCAGCAACACTGAATAACTGGATTTTCACATTTATTCTTCTCGGTCCTTCATCTAAAGGGTTAACAGACAGTGGACTGGCCCAGATGTGAGAGCAGCAGGGAGAGGAAGGGAAGCAGAGGGCCTGGAAGGATCCACTCAGCACCATGATCCTAAGGTGCCCAGAACCAGGATATGCTGAGGTCACTGTGTCTGCTGCAGGGGACAGCAGATAAGATGGAACATACGCTGTGGCATAATAGCTGCCACAGATGTCACCCAACTGGGCACACCACCAAGGCTATATGCCCTAAGGGACTTGGAAAACTTCTCTTGGGAAAACACAAAGACCTCACTGGGGAACACATAGTAGGTACAAAATTGAGGTGCACTGACCCAGGCACTGTGACAGGGGAAAGAGTTCAGAGAACAGCCCTGTGCCCAGGGCCTTTGCATGCCAGGAGGGTGAGAGACACATTAGCCTTTCAAAAATACCTTTTATTTAGAGACGGTCTCACTGCGTTCCTCAGGCTGGCCTTGAACTTGTAGTTCTCCTGCCTCGGACTCTGGGCTAGCTGGGATAACAGGCCTGCGCTGCCCTGTCAGACTAAGTTAAGCCTATGCTGATGAGGATGGGGGCCCTGGGAGGCCCTTGTGTCTGAGAGTGAGGTCAGGCCATATTATCTGGAACGACAGTCTTGATAACCAGAGAGGGTTTGGGTTACTCTAGAGGCTCTCTGGGGGGATGGCAGTGCAGCTGAAGAGAGGGCGGTGGCAAGAACCTCTCCCCTCTCCTTTTCTGAGTCAGAGTCTTATAGCCTAGGCTGGCCTGAAACTTACTGTATAGCTGGGGCTAGCCTCCCTACTCTCCCGGCTCCATCTCTCATATGGTGGGATTGCAGATACATATTGTCATGTCATGTCATGTCCCTTCCCTTCCCCTTCCC
>NC_034591.1:150398678-150403692 GCF_900095145.1 Mus pahari
TTTATTGGACAAGGTCTTGCTATGTCCAACTAAGGCTGGTCTGGAATTCACTCTGTGGCACAGTCTGGCTTTGAATTCTTGACCCTCTTGCCTTATCCTTCCTAGGGCTGAGGATACAGGCAAGAGCCACGATGGAAAGAATTTATCATAGGTGACAGGTGCCACAGGATAAGAAGGGCTATTCTGCATTTAAGAGATACGGAGAGGCCAAGAAAGCTGGAGGGGGAGGGGCAGAGCAAATGACCAATGGGCTGAAGAAGCTTATGAGAAAACACCCCTCGACCCTTCTGACGACAGCCACACAGGAAGTGGCAGACCATGAGGTCCCTTGGTCTCTGAAGCATCTCATCTGTCCTTCACTGCCCTGTGACTTCTTACTTCTGACAGCTACTACTTTGGCCTCTTGTAGCCCAGGGCTCAGGAGCAACACCCTGCTAAGGTTCCCCATTAAAAACGTGTGGACGTCACTCTCAGGAGGGTAATCCAGAACCTGCTGAAGTGGTTCAAGGGCCAGGGTTGCCTGGGGCTAAGTATGCCGGGATGTTAACATGGAGGGAAGAAGTGTAACACCCACAGAGGAGAGACGGAGAGAGGCAGCAGTTGTGAATCCCCACAGCGTTCCTCCCGCACTTTCTGAAAACTCTCGCTTCTTCTTGCAGAAAGAGCAAAGCTATAGCAATGGCGGAAGGCAGAGTCGGGCCGGGACACTGAGTGCTGCTATAATACGGAAAGGGGGTTTACGTGTATTTCAGGAGCATTTTTTTTTTCATCCAGGTAATCCCCGCTGGGATTCGCTAGGTTGATATCATCCCTGTGACTCAGTGTAAGACTCCTGCATGCTGGTTGAGAAGTCTCAGCCTTGGAGTAGTGATCCCAGAAGAATAACGCTGGAAGGTGGGACAGTCTGGTGAACAGGCTGTTGGTTGAAGGGCTAGGTTTGCTGTCACTCAGTCACTGATGCCACTATCAGGAAAGCCACGTCAACACCCAGAACCCCATTTCCTGAGAGAGCTGAGTGGGTCTGGTGAATGGCCACAGTTATTGCCAATCACTGTGAACAAGCTTTTATGCCTAGTGTTTGAACTGTGCCTGCACCTCTGTTTCCTCCGTCACCAACAGGGGCACCAGCATCTTATGCTCTACCCTAGAGGAACCACGTAGAGTTCCAGGAGGCAAGGCATGAGCAGAATCCAGGGAGGAAGTATTGTGATATTCTGCTTGTTCTCTCCTTGTCAGTCAGCATCCTTGTGCTCTGCAATCATGCTCTGGGAGGGGGGGGGAGGGAGTTATGTGAATAGTCACAACAAGCAGGTTTCCTGGGTGACTGAGCCTTCTGAAAAAAAAATATGCACAGTCTTCTTAGCAGTTAGTGAGGGGTCCGCTG
Source organism: Mus pahari (assembly GCF_900095145.1). Taxonomy (NCBI): domain Eukaryota; kingdom Metazoa; phylum Chordata; class Mammalia; order Rodentia; family Muridae; genus Mus; species Mus pahari. The sequence continues at coordinate 150,400,063 of NC_034591.1, forward strand.
TCCGCTTAGGGGGCGAGCCTGGACTGAGCACTGATATTGCTAGAATCTATGATTTGGGCTTGTGTGGACTTTGCTGGCCCATCCCAGTCTCTCCCACTTCTTTCCTTCTCTCCTTTCTCCTCTTTCAATCTTCACCCCGACTCTCTCTTAGATGGTGTCTGTATCATAGGCTGACCCCCCAAACCACCACGTAACTCCAGCTGACCTCACAGAAAAAGTTCCTGCCTCAGCTTCCTGAGTGCTGAGATTACAGGCGTGTGCTGTCCCATGTGGCTTCCTGGTGGTTCTTTCCTTCTTCCCCCAGATTTCTGTGGGTGCTCGTGTTGACGGGTTTTGATCTGGAAAGTGCAGCGTGCGTCCCCGTAGCTCCCAGTGAGACACACCAATAATGGCCCAAACTCTGACACTCTCTAGTGTACGGGTCTCCATTTCCTGGAAAACCTGCACAGCTGAGTGTGGTGGAATAAAGCCTTCCTTTACCTCTCTAAGCAAACACGAGCAGGTTTGTAATTGCTTCTGTATTTCTCAGTCATAGCCATCAGGGGCCTTCCAAATTGTGGTTGATTTTAATGTCAGTGGAAATCTACTGGGAATTAACAGCAGCAACAACAAAACAGTCGTTTAGAAATTGAATAACATGCCCAGAAAAGTTCCTAGCCCAGCACCTTGTCCATTCCACATCTCTAGTCGCACAAAAGGTCGTGCAAATCAGTTCTTATTTACTGGGTACTTTGCTTCAGCGACCAAAAAAAAAAAAAAATTCTAAGAAGAAAATTGCTTATGTTTAGACATCTATTTTTCCAAAAATAGGACAGCAATTAAAGTAGTGCCACAGGATGTGACTGATGATGTCAGTTCAGAAAAAGACTGCTGGCTCTGTGCACAGGCTAGGGTGAAACATCTGTCTGTCTTCAGGGACCGGACACTGTGCCCAGAGAGAGCCCCAGGTCCATGGGAAGTTTGGTGTTATGCAGGGGACTTAGTGATGCAAGGGTCATATGTGGTGAATAATAATGACAGCTGTTTTCCAACAGAGGACCTCAGAGATCCTCTGAAACCCTGACTTTAGTTCATAGGACCTCAGTTTATCCCCTGACAGAAGCGAAACATATTGGTTGTATGTGTTCTGAGTCTTACAATTCTATGTGCAGGCCATGAGTTATATGCAACTGGAAACTCAGGTGCTTTGGAAATATTTGCTCCCTGGTTCTTCACTGTATTAGCTACTTTTCTCAGTGCTGTGCCAATAAACCCAGCAAGAATCCCCTTAAGGAAGTGAAGGTTTATTCCTGCTTATGGTTTGAGGGGATAGATTCTACCTTGGTGCAGAAGGCATGGCAGCAGAAGGGAAATCTGGTCACAGTACACCTGAGGCCGGGAACCAGGCAAACCAGGAAGTAAAGATGGGCCACTCCCAGTGACTTACTTCCTCCAAAAGCCAACCTTCTGCAAGTTCCAGAACCTTCCTCATCAGCTGGGGACCAAATTCTCAAGCATAAGAGCCTGTGCAGGACATTCCACATCCAAACCTCACCACTCCCATAGCGCCTGTGTGTAGGAACACCCAACTCCATTTGCAAATGAGTAAGTCCATTACCACTTGCTGCAGCTCTCAAGTCTCATGGTCTTATCCAGTCTACTAAATTCTCGGAATAAAAGAATAAAATCAAGTCATGCAAATGGGTAGTGCAGTGCTCACTATTGGTTACTGTATTGATTAGAAATTGCACTGGTAGGAAATACCAGGCAAATAAACAGTGGCTTAATTGCTCAGGGCTCATTCTCTCCTGCAGCCACAGAGATGGGCAGTCTAGGGCTGAGGGCATGCAGAATGGGCTGGAGTCTGGTTCCATCTATGTATGTATGTATGTATGTATGTATGTATATATGTATGTATGTGTATGTATATATGTATGTATGTACGCATGTGTATATGTATGTGTGTATGTATGTATATGTATGTATGTGTGTATGTATATATGTATGTATGTGTATGTATATATGTATGTATATATGTATATGTATGTATGTGTGTGTGTGTATGTAGGTGTGTATGTATGTATGTATATATGTATATATGTATGTATGTCTGTGTATGTATATATGTATGTGTGTATGTATGCATGTGTATGTATATATATGTATATGTGTGTATGTATGTAGGTCTGTATGTGATTATGAATATATGTATATATGTATGTATGTGTATGTATATATGTATGTATGTGTGTGTATGTATATATGTATGTATGTATGTATGTATGCATATATGTATTTTTTTCTCACCATCTTTCCTGTTTACCCTTTGTTGTAAAAGATAAAAGACTGACCAAAAGCTGTTCAGGAACGACCGGGTTTATTCAGCTTACACTTCCAGGTGAAACTCCATCACTGAAGGAATCCCCTGGATGCAGGACCTATAGAGAACCTCTCTCTGCTGGCTTCCTCAGTGGGCTCACTCCCAGGCTCATGCTTAGCTATCTTTTGTAGACAGCCCAGAGCCACACATCTAGGAAAGATGCCGCTCAGATGGGTAGGCCTTCCAGTATCAATTCATAGTCAAGACAATGCTCCACAGACATGTCCACAGGCCAATCTGATTCCAGAAGTTTCTCAATGTAGGCTGTGCCACATTGACAGTGAAGATAACTATGACATCATCCCTAGCTGTGGCTTCTACCATTTAGGTTCAGTTCCTGATGCAAGATGACTGGTGGAGATCCAGTCATCATGCTAGTTTCAAGTGAGAAGAAGGAAATCAGAGTACATGGCAACTTTCTTAGTTATCACCCAGAAGAGGCAGAAAGCTGAGGCCAAGTGGGATGTCTGGGACGGAGTCCTCCACATGACTAGGACAGGCCCACAGAATTCTAGACACAGTGGCTCTTCCTCCTTTATGCCATTGGGATGGCAAGAATGAAACCAATCTACCCATGGAACCCCTGGGTCAAACCTCTGACATTGGAAGTTGAATCTGTTTTTTTTTCAGATCCTGTTTCCAGCTTGCATCATGATGGAACCCTGATTTTGGTCCCTAGATTATTAGCTGGTCCTGAATCATCTTCAGTCATGACTGGAGGCAGGAGGGGGTTTCTTGGAGACATTTCTTTATTTTTTGGTAAGTAGATGTGCTGGAAGAGGTTGACATTCTTCTGCTGTGTACCACATTTCCTGCCCATGACTCCTAGAAGACTAGAAGCCATCTTCATGACTCTATGAGCTCTACCCTGCAGGATCAAGTGACATTTCATTGGGAATGAGTCCTACACATGCCATGTGGCAGATGGCAGAGTGGAGAGACAGAAAGAAGCTGATGCAGGAGAGGCCTGCTGCTGGATTTCTTAGAAAATCCTTTCTGTGTTGTTTAAAACAGTTGAGTCAGGCGGGTGTCCAACTTGCTGTCAAATGCCTCTGACTGATGTGCAAGATGGGAAGGGAAGTGACTCACCCACCTCCCCAATCTCCCTGCTATGGCAAAATAGCAAACCAGTCTATTCCAGCAGTTTCTGTGTTGAATCCTCCACCTTCACATGGGGGTAAACCTTTTGTACTGGGGGTTGAAGCCTTATATCTCCCCATCCATACTTCCTTCACTCCTTCATTCCTCCTCCTCCTCCTCCTCCTCCTCCT
>NC_034591.1:150404523-150412700 GCF_900095145.1 Mus pahari
TCTCCTTCTCCTTCTCCTCTTCCTTCTTCTCCTTTTTTCTTCTTTTCTCCCCCTCCTCCTTCTTCTTCTCCTCCTCTTCTTCCTCCTCCTTTCCCTCATGGCACCAGGGATTCAAACCAAGGCTTCCTGCAGGCCAAACAATCTCTCTCTGCCAGGCCTCATACCTAGCCCTCTAGTCCTTCTAAGGACATTTTTGTTTTAGATTTCCAGAAAGTGTACTTTCAGACAGAATGCTTGATAGTCTCAGGTTAAAATCATACTATTTTAGAAACACAAGGCACCTGGCTCCCACATTCTGGCTCAGGAGGAGTGGATGATTTTCCTGGGACCATGCTTTTGTGGGTAATAGCCAGGGACTAGGAGTCTGGCCTTTTACAGTCCCCGTTCTACCCTCTCTCTGGTGACTTCAGTTCAGTTGCTGTGTCTGTAATGCTATGGGCCTGTTGTCTAAGTCATGTTTCACCTGGTCCCAGCTATCTGCCTTGTTTACGTGAGTCCCTTTGGCTCCAAAACGCAGGACTGCTCAGGCTGAGAGAGATGACTTCGTGTTGTAGGAAAGGGTTGATTTTAGGCCTCAGCTGTTGTCAAACATATCAGCTATGGCTGTCACCCTCCCTCTGGCTGTTCTCCAAAGCATGATGGAAATCGTTAAGATGGCCATGTCCCTTTCCCTGGAAATCAGATCCCTGAGGGGTTTCCTGCACTCAAGCCCCATCTGTTCCTCATTTCTGACCATGTCATGTCACAATTGTTCCCAATCATGTCTTGTTTCACCAGACCTCACACACCTGACTGGGGAAAATTCTCCCCAGTGTGAGTCAGATGTGTCTACAGACATTCAGGTGTGTGTGTGTGTGTGTGTGTGTGTGTGTGTGTGTGTCCAGGCCCAGGTGACAGGCTCAACTGTGTTCCTCGTATGCTTTCTCGGCCATACAGCATGGCTGTCAGCAGGGCAGACAAATCCAATTCAGCCACCAACTGCTCATAAGAATTGGCACAGCTTAGTCAAATCCCTTGACCCTTAGTTTTCTAATAGGCAGCACAAACATAATAATCCCTAAAGGGAATAGTGGGATGGGGGGAGTTAAATTGGGTTCAGGGAGAGGAGGGCAGAGCACAGGAGGAAAATTGGGGTGGGGGGAGCAGGGTTAAACATTAAAGTTATTTAACATTAAAAAGTTACTTGAAAACCTATTACTGTAAGAAGACTCCAACACACACACACACACACACACACACACACACACACACACACACACANAGAGAGAGAGAGAGAGAGAGAGAGAGAGAGAGAGAGAGAGAGAGAGAGAGAGAGAGGAGTTAACTTTATAACAGGGCAGTAATACCTGTATTAGACACCACAGATTAATGAACAAAAACCCCAGTGACAGGAATGAATTACTTTTTCGGATTTGCTGACCACTAAGATTCCATAGACTCCTCCCACCCTACCCCAGTGCATACATCACAGGCTACTGTCTTTGCTCTTGGTAACCCCCTAGAAGACAATGGTAAGAGCTTATTGCTGATGGCATATTGCTGAAGTCAGAGAGCATGATGACATCAAGCTGGAACTGGTCTAGAAGCTTCTTTCACCCTTACTGGAGAGCTTTCTCAGTGCTGGCAGGTGCCACATAGGCCACCAGAAGAGGACAGTAATTATCAATCACACCCAGCTACGAACACGTTGAGCTACAGTAATGACTGGTCTGGCAAAACATGTCCACTTGAGAAACAGTGGTATGAAAATCCTGCAGCAACCTACCATTCTCTGATTGGATTTAAGCATCACTCCATAAGATAAAACCTGTACCTGGCACCATTATCAGGCCAAGAGCTTATGACTAGGTAGGCTGTAGGTCGTAGGTGGTGAAGTGCTGCTCTTATTTGACTCACTGGATGCAAACCAAACTCCTCATGAATTATTGTTCTACTCAAAGGCCAATGCTTCTCTTAGTCCCTGTCTGACAAGCTTCTCGGTTTACATCCGAGACACTGATGAACTCAGAGAAGCACAAATGGCCAAGGTGCGAGGATTGCTCAGCCCCCAATGGAACAAATGTCCTTCGACCTCCTCCTGTGACTCAGGGATCATTTCTGAAGAGGCTGTGAAAGGCGTGTGTGAGCCAGAGTTGGTGGATGACTGTAAGGAGATATCGTGTCTTGGATACAGCAGGGAAGATGTTTACAGGAAATCATAGTGATTGCAGAAGAAGATGCTCAAAGCCCAGGCCACCTCAAGCCTGGCCAATCCCAGCAGAGATTCAGAAGTTGGGCATGGAATCCCATGCCGAGCCATGAACCTATTTTCAACTGATAGCTGCTGGAGGAGGGAGAGACAGTTCTCTCTGAGGGTGCAGCCCCTGGTAAGTCATCCATGCTGCTGTAGGAGACCACATCTCTAGGAACACTTAGGCAGCACACATTTTGGTCTTGATGTTTTTATTTAAACAATGAAAAGATACAAAGTTGTGTAGGTTAGGAAGGGGGTGTTAGATCTGGGAGGAGTTTGGAGAGGGCAATGAATAGGACCAAAACACAGTGTATGATGCTCTCAAAGAACTAATAAAAATGCCTGTCTTGCAGATGTCTATTCAAAGACATGCTGGAAAAGGGATGACTTAGGGAAATGAAGGAGACCAGGAGAAGAGGGGAGAGAGGGGCAGAGCAAACATGATCACAGTGTTATATGCATACAGGAGAGTGGTACAAAGGAGTCTGGTACTTTGTACAGTTAATTATGCTAATTCAGTTTCTGAGACAGGGTCTTGTTATGTAATCCATGCCAGGATGGAGCGCCACAGCCTTCTGCTTTAGTCCTGAATGCTGTGGTTATAGAGTGTATCATCTCTCAGCTTGAATGCAAAAGTTATCACTTACAATGCTAAATTAGGGCTGGGACTATGGTGTAGTGGGTAGAATGTTTGCCTAACATGTACGAAGCCCTGGGTTCAATCTCTAGCACAATATAAACTGGGACGTGCAAGACTTTGTCTCAAAGAGCTAAAAAAAAGCTCATTAAACACACACACACACACACACACACACACACACACACACACACGCTATCAAAGGCACTCAAAGTATTAATTACAAACAACCATTTGTGGAGGCAGAGGCAGGAGGCTTTCTAGTTTGAGGCCAGCCTGGTCTACAGAGTAAGTTTCAGGACATCCATGAGGACCACACAGAGAAACCCTGTCTCAAAAAGTCAAAAAACCAAAACCCCCCCAAAAAAAACCCAAACTAAACCAAACCAAGCAAAATGCAACCATTTGTTGTAGGTGGTTTGATTATAGTTCTCAGTGTGTCATTTTTTTTCTTCTGGTTTTACATGCTTTGCTTTTCTCTTTGATTTGGTATTTTCTGGAACAAGGAGCAGAGGTACTCGCCACCCACCCTGGTCAGTCTCAGGCTGCAGTGTTTCAGGGAATGTGCAGCTCTGTTTGGTCCTGGGTTCTCTGGAGCTCCTGCTTGGAAAACAGGACTAGGATAGAGGGCATGAACCAGTGGTGACCATTATCCCATGTGTCACCACCACCACCATCCCAGAGGAGATGTCTCCAAGAGACTGCAGAGATACTAGAAAGAGAAGCACACTGTTAGGGGCCTGTGGCAGCACTGCCTCATCCCAACCTGTCTTACATCTGCCTACTAACCCGGGCCAACCTGGTTAGTCTCCATTAAAGGAGACAGTCAGCTCTACTGCCTCCCTTCCTTTGAGGGTTCGTGGATCACATATGGTCATTTGAAGGGAAAAGGGAAAAGACAGTATAGCTAGCTATCATGTTTATCACCACCATCAGCATCAGCACCAGCATCAGCACCAGCACCAGCACCGCCATCACCATAACTATACAGGGGTGGAGACTGAAGCTCCCAGGCCTTCCAAACACTACGAGAGCACTGAGCTAGCGCCCTCAAATACCTTCATCCTTCTTAGGAAGATAAGATACCAAAGGACTGAGCAGGGGTTAAAACAGAACCAATATCGCCCCCCTTTCTGTCCACTGTTGCTCATGACCTGCCTATATTATCGTGAGACCTAAATGTTGTCTTTTCTGTTGACTCACCTGCGGGTGTGGTGTGGCGGTGACAGAGATGAAGACCTTGAGTTATCCCATGAGTTCTTGCTGTTTGATAATCGGTGACTTTGTGATACCTGGTATCTATTAGACATGAACAGTGTCTCTCCTATTGAGCGACAGTGGTCACATTAGTTCAACCACAGCCGTATCGTTCGCTTCTTGTTACTCGTTTCTTGTCTGTACTGTTGACTTAGGGATGTGAGCTCTTTGGTGTGGTGGGCACGATGTTCACATCGGTACAAATATTCTTAGTGAAACTTCACCATATTTCAGGGAATGCTATTCATATTTTCTACAGAAAATAAAACAGGCCAAGGAAATAATAAATTCAATCAAAAAGGCCAAACAGATTGTTAGGGAGAACATTTGCTGTCTCAAGATTTGAGTAGCTGGCAGGTATTTCATGATAAAGTCAGGCATTCTTCGTATCATGGGACATATTTGAAGCGTCCTTATTAGGCTCTTGTTCCAGAGATTTCTATGAATATGGAACAGAAGCTTCTAGACTAGGGACTGCTTGCTGCTCTACACTGTCAAAGGGGCCGAACACTGAAGACCTCTTTTGACCACCTGGTCTTAGAGATGAGAACGCCAGCTGGAAATTAGTGGGGGACCGAGAAGAATGTCCTTGGGGAGAGAACTCATCTTGGCTTTTATAACACAAGTGGCTCTTAGCAGCTTGTACCCAACTTGCTTCCACTGTGGAAGTGGCCATGGGTCTGGTGCTCCAGGGCCATCCTCTGCTCACCCTGTTCTGCCCACTGTGTGTTTCTTTCTAGGGGCAGTAGATCCTGCTCTGGGTGTTTTTGCCCATCATTTCAATCCCTTTTTTCTGTGCCTTGTACTTTCTTCTAACATCCACCCCAGAATCCCTTCCTTTAATGCTCACCATCTCTTCATTTTTCCACCAACCTCTTTGTTCTCCAGCATCCAGAGAGCATCTCCATCGTCTCTCAAGCTTTCCCTCTATAGAGGGGAAACCACCAGCTTTGTTCCCTTCCTCTTCTGCAAGGGTTCTGATGTCCCTGCTGTTCTCTTACTTCCTCTCAAAGTAAACACTAAAGGTGTTTCAAGACAGACTTTTGTGATTTGATTAAAACATAGCTCAGGAGCTGGGGAAGTGCTTTAGCAGCTAGGGGCACTTGCTGTTTCTCCAGGGGTCTGGGGCAGTGATCTCAGCACCCATATGATGTGACTCACCTGTAACTTCAGCTCCAGGGGAATCAAACACCCTCTCCTGTACCCCAAGGGTACCAGGAACTCATGTGGTGCATTTAAACTCATGTACACACACACACAAACACACACACACACACACACACACACACACACATACCAAACAAACAAACAAATCTTTAAAAATTAAGTACTTGAAGCAGAATTATTTTCCCAAGCAAACATTTCCTCTCCACTAATTAAGCACTGTGGCGGCTCACACATCCAGGTCTCAAGCTGACACTCCCCCCTCGGATACACTTTATGAACTGTTTCACTCCAGGATAAGATTGCTTGTTCCAAGACTTGTTATTAGTGGGCAAGAAAAAGCTGTTATTGTAGGCATGGAAGCTGAATGGCTGAACTTAGCGTTGCATAATGCATAATAAGCAAGCTGGGAATTGCAGTTCTTCAGGTAGCTGTGACGAAGAGTGAAGGTCATGGCTTATGGAACGTCCTCTTCCTCTTGAGAGATGAGATGTCCCTGATTTCCACGTTTTTCTATAGACCCATCACCCTGTCTTCCTTGCCATAAAACCATAATGACACCTGGCTTCTGTCACTAGCGCCTGATAGGGGCATGGCGTCCCTGAATAAGAGGAAGTCTTTGCCCCAGGTAGGTTCTTGCCATCTCATTCTAGAGTGGTAGAGTTTCCACTGGTTGTCATTCAGAACTCTTGTTTGTACAGAAAGTCCTGTCAGACAAACCTTCCCACTCAGCCTCTCTTTCCGGAAACCCCCACCTAGGTCTGTCCTAGGAACTGCAGGATTTTAGAGACACCAAAAACAAATGAGCATGTCTTCAAGGAGCTGAGCGTCTACTGTTTGGATCATTTGTCAATCTGTTCTTTTCCCACTTCCACCCGTGGGATACCTGTGGATGTCTGAATTGGGTTTCTACTTGGCTCGCCCCCTTCTGGCTCTGTTGGTTCTGTGGTATGATCCCCTGCTGTGATGCCCACTGATGTGGCCCGTGGGACTGGAAGCTGAGCATTGCTGGACTGAAAACCTCCATCGGACAGTTTCCTCCACGGTCAATGCAGGCACACTCTCCTGACTAAGGCTGTGTAAAGTGTGTTATCAGGTAGGTCTTCCGTGATTTCTGGAGATATCTTCCCCTTGATACATTTTGGCAAATAGGTCTGTAGCTAGCTTATACCCTCCCCCATAGAATTACTTCCAGAATTGTGAAGAGATGTTAAAAAAAATTATTTCCTGATTGTGAAGCTCCATTTGGTTCACAAAAATGTCATTGAGCCCTGCAATGTTTACTGGGGCCATTTTATCCACAGTCATGTTGCTTAGGAACTGACCCAATTTAAGAGATTTCAAAACCTCACTTGCCCTAAGCAGAGGAAACTTTTGAAGATGACAGATAAGCTTATTTTCTCGAGGGCAGTGATGGCTTATGGGTTTCTATCTATATGTGTCAGCACCTGTCACATTATACATTTTAAACATATGTGGTTCATTATATGTCAATTACATCTTAATAAAGCTGCAAAACAAACCTCACCGGAGCTCACATCTCTCCCTCTTCTACTTGAAGTTAACCATGTTGTTTTGTCTTACTGTCCTCAGACGACAGACATTTTATGAAGCAGACAGTACTGAGAGACTAAAAACACAGTCCACCACAGGTTCTCACAATCTTGAATCAGTGTCTTTTTAATAACCGGGGCTCAGAGCTATATAAATAGATGGAACTGGAATTCAGATGAAGCAAGGTAGAGGAAAGGAAATGTAGAATCTTGGGAAATTTGCATGACGAGGGGACAGCACAAAATGGTAAAGAAGCAGCTACGCGCTTCGGGGATCAGAAGGTGTGGTGGTTAGTTTTGGTCAACTTGACGTAAACTCAAGTCATCTGGAAAGTGGTTAACCTCAATTAAGGAGCCCATCAGATTGGCCCGTGGGGACACTGTCTTGGTTGATTATAGATTTAGGAGGACCCAGCCCACTATGGGTGGTGCCACCACAGGCAGGTGGTCCTAGACTGTATAAAAAACCAGGCTGAGCAAGCCACGGGGAGCAAGCCAGGAAACAATGTTCCTCCATGACCTCGGCTTCAGTTCCCAGCTTCTCTTGAGGATGGACTTCACCTATAAGTTAAAATAAACCCATTCTTCCCCCACAGTTCTCTTGGTCACGATGTTTATTATAGGAGTAGGAAGCAAATGAGGACAGAGTGTTAAAATAAATTTTTAATCTAAAGCGACCACGTTGTTGCTCAAGTAACCATTCTGTGGTTCTACTCAGTAAAATGGATGGTGAATCTGAAGGGGGCTTTGAAGTCAGATGAACAGCTGACTGCTGGCCCCATTGCTGATTACATCTGTGAACTTAGGTAACATTTTCAGCTGAGCTTCAACTTTCTGCTTCCATAAAAAGATACAAGGGAGAGGGAAATTACCTCTTGTGGGTGTTATGAGGCTCAGACAGGATAAGATAAACCCAGAGCTTTGTCTGGAATCTTACACACAACAGGTCATGTTTCTCCCTACTTCAGATTTCCTTTTAAAATGTTTTTTATTCAGGGCTGTAGAAATGGGAGATTTTTGTTGTCGTTGTTGTTTTCTCAGTGACGTGCTTGGCGTGCAAGCATGAAGACCTGAGTTTAACCCTCAGCACCCACACAAATGCTGGACCCAGCGGTGATTGCCTGTAAACCCAATGCTAGACAGTCTGAGATAGGAGGCTCCCTGGAGCTCACTGACCAGCAAGTCTAGCACAACAGGCAATAGCAGAATAGATTCAGTGAGAGACCTTGCCTCAGAATATAAGGTGTAGAGCATGAAGGAAGACACCTGAAGTTGACTTTTGGTACAAGTACACACACACACACACACACACACACACACACACACACACACA
>NC_034591.1:150412724-150427557 GCF_900095145.1 Mus pahari
ACACACACACACACACACACACACACACACACACACAGAAAACCACACATTTTTCCTATATGTATATATCTTCTGGAGTTTCATCCAGTCCAGTGAAATATTTTTGTATACTTATATTTCCCTTCTAATTGTAGAAGTTAGAAGGGAACTGGCTCATCACAATCCTTGAGAGAAATGAATATCCTAACACACAAGAGCTTGTTCTTAACCTGAGAAACTGGGGTGTAGGCAGAAGCATAGGAACAAAAAGAGATGGGAAGAGAAGTGCGGTGCACATTTGTCTCATCACCTTCTCCCCTTTGTCCCTCTGGTTCCTTTTGAACATTTGTTTCAGGATATCATTGTCTCTGTTTTACACAGCATGGTATTGAATCCTTTAGATTGCCAGGTTCAAGAATGCTTGCTTAGCTGACAAGACATTGACATTGTAAGACAAGGAGCCTCCAAAGACACCATTCAGTTCATTTTCTGTTGGCCATCTACTGATGGGCATGGAGCCACCTGAAGTGGAAGATTCTGGTTGTATTGTAAGACCCCAACTCAATGTGTTTCTTAGACCCCTAGAAACAAAGCCTAGCATGGAGTTCTTTGTTCTTTTACCTTCAGTCTGAGAAACCAATGACCACTGGAACTGGCTCAACACAATCCTTGCGCCTAACTCATTGCGTAAGGGACCAAGAATGTTTGCCAAAGATAGTCTGTAACCCTTCTGTAAGAGATGAGCTGTAATCCATTATCCCCACTCTTATGATGTTTACTCAGCTTCCCCATTCTTTGTGGTCTTATCCTCCCCTCTCTGTGTGGTTTTTTCCTTTAAAAACCCTCAACTGTAACTGCTGGGCATTGATCTCCTCTGCCCCTGTGCAGGTTATGAGCTCGGCCTCAGCATGCTGATTCCCGAATAAACCTCATGTGATATTGTATCAAAAAAAAAAAAAAAAAAAATAAATTTTTAAAAAAAAAAAAAAAAAAAAAAAAAAGAATGTTTGCTTAGGGTGCAGAGGAAGGTTACAGGCACTACATGACCCAGAGCACCTTCTACAGTTCTGTTTCCTTCTTAAGGACAGACCCAGGGTTTCTAGTCTTATTCTTGGCTTATATTTCTTCCCAGTCTTCAGACACAGTGGAATTAGCCAGTCATCCTTGGAGGTTCCTCTCTGGTGCTCCCCCCATTACCTCATAGTCCACCTCTTCCTCTTCCTCCTTCTCTTCCTTTGGCTGAGTCTTCAATGTATCCAGGTAGGATCAAACTAGTATTGATTTTCTTGGTTTTGCCTCCTGGGTACTTAGATTACAAGCATGTGCCACCATGCCCAACCCTGCCAAATAATTTCTGGTTCTCTCTGAAGCACCTTTACACACAGGGCATTTTGTTTTGTCTGACAATCACTTCACTGCCTGTGCCAAAGAACCTGTACTCACTAGCTTTATGTCAATTTGACATAAGGTAGAGTCAGCAGAGAAGATGGAGCCTCAATTGAGAAAATGCATAACGTCTGGCTGTAGGGCAGATTTAAACTTAGAGATCCATGGGAGAGAGACCAGCCCATTGTGGCTGGTGCCACACCTGGGATGACTGGCCTGGCTTTTATAGGAAAGCAAGATGAGTAAGCCATGATGAACAAGCCAGTAAGCATCCCCCCATCATAGCCTCTACATCAGTTCTTGCATCGAAGTACCTGCTCTGTGTGAGTTCCTGCCCTGTGTGAGTTCCCACACTCACTGCTCTTGCTGATGAACTGTCACATGAATTGTGAGCACAATAAACCCTTCCTTCCCCAAATTACTTTTGGTCACGGTGTTTCATCATAGCAAGAGTAACCCTAACTAAGACAAGTTGCTACTAGGAGTGAGGTATTGCTGTGGCAGGCTTGACTGCGCCTTGGTTGGCAGGATGAGGATTTTGGACTAGTAAAGCAGTTGTATGTTTAGACCAGATCTTAGTGGGCCATACCAGGAGGAGTGTGGAAAGCAGTGGTATTGAGAGCAACATAGATTATGACTTCCTGGCTCAAGAGGTTTCAGAGAAGTAGAATGTTGGTAGGCGGCCTAGAGAATATCCTTGTGATAATTTGGCAGAGAATGTACTGCTTTCTGCCCTTGTCCAAAAGATCTGCTCGAGGCTACATTGAAGTGTTTTTGGCATTGGCAGAGGAGATTTCAAGACAGTATAGTATTGACTCTGCCATGTGATTATTAGTGGTCACTTTTACTCAGATATATAATGAAAAGGATCAAGCAGAACAAGGCAAGATGTATAGTATGAGAGAAAAGGGCACTGGGAGTTAGAATCAAGATGAATCCAGTGCCCAGAGAGCTAAAATGTATAAAGAAAAGATATTCCATACCAAATGGAATAAAAGGAGTGGTGACTTCAGGGCAAGACTCAGTCTAGCTACGTTACCAACTTGTGAAAATGAATTTAAGGAAAGCTTAAAGAGTGAAGGAAACTGTCAGCAACAGAACACTGATGAGCTTGGCAGCGTCACCACATGGTTCTGGCTTTAGAGTCAAGGATAGACCCATGGCTGAGGAAAGCCACTGAGGCCAGCCATGCATTAGGGGTATCTACCCTGCATGGAAGCTCAGAGAAGGCAAGGTCATTGCATGAAGCTGTAAAAGTGAAACCTGGTTTTTGTTGGAGGCCCCAAGATGCTAGAGATGCCAGAGCCATGGGATGCCTACCAAGGAGAGCTGCTGACAGAGTGGAATCAGCCTATGAGAAGAAGTGTGTCACAGTCAATAAAGCTGAAAGGAGTTGGTGACTGGGAGAGCGCTTTGACATCAGACATGGCCTTGTAGTCAAGGTTTCGATTGCTGTGACAAAACACTATGACCAAAACAATGTGGGGAGATACGGATTTATTTATACTTATACTTCCATATTGTTGATCATCACCAAAGGAAGTCAGGACAGGAACTCATGCAGGGCAGGAACCTAGAGGCAGGAGCTGATGCAGAGACCATGGAGGGGTGCTGCTTACTGGCTTGCTCTTCATGGCTTGCTCAGCCTGCTTTCTTAAAGAACCCAGGACCACCTGCATAGGGATGACACCACCCTCAATGGGCTGGGCCCTCCTTCATCAATCAGTAATAAGGAAAAATTCTTATAGACATGCCTATAACACAATCTTATGGAGGCATGTTCTTAATTGAGGTTTCCTCCTTGCAAATGGCTTTAGCTTGTGTCAAGTTGACATGAGACTGCTCAGCACACTCAGTGTTCCATTTCCCCATTTTGGAATGGTAATGTGTATTCTGTGCCAATGTATATTGGAAGTATTCTGGATCTGCTCTTTAATTTTGAGTTTACAGAGAGGTTACAGTTAAGAGAATGGCATGAGTCTGAGAAGAGATTTTGAAATTGAGACTGTGAAAGAGTATGGGGGCCTTGGAAGCTTGATGAAATGTGCTTTGTGTTAAGGTACAGCTATAAGCCTATGGAAGCCAGAGAGTGGAATGTGATAGTTTGAGTAAGAATGTCCCCCATAGGCTTGTATATTTGAATCAAGGAGTGACACTACTTGAGAAGGATTGGGAGGTGTGGCCTTGTTGGAGGTGTCACTAGGAGTGGGCCTTTGAAGTTTCAAAAGCCTCTTCCAGATCCAGACTTTCTCGCTTCCTGCTGTCTGTAGATCAGGATGTAGCTCTTAGCGACATGCGTCCTGCCATGGTGATTACGGACTATACATCTCTGAAACTGTAAGGAAGACACCAAAGTAAGTGTTTTCCTTTATACCAGTTGCCGTGGTCATGGTGTCTCTTCACAGCAATGGAATGCTGACTAAGATACTGAGTATACGAGTAAACAGCCATTACTTTATTTAATCTTTAGAAACAGCTCCACGCTGGTGCTACTTTTAAGGAAGAAGAAATGACCTCAGAGGCATTTCGTCAGCTGCTCAGTGTGATAGCTGCTCAGTGTTATAGCTCGGAGCTATGGATCACACAGTCTCTTACCCTCTCTGTGTCCTCTTGGTGATTACCTGAGAGTAGGTCATGCATCTTGAAGATGGGCCGTCTGTGTCTCCTCAGTGCTTAGAACAATACTTGGCATGGACCGAACATTCAGGAAGTGCTTGTTGAGTAAATGCATAAACAAGTAAGTCTCAACAGAGCCCTCCCCACCGCCAGTGGTCCCCCCAACCCCGAGCCAAACACAGACAGTTGGAGGGAGCTGACTTCATTGATGCCCAGGAGCAGCAGCAGCAGCAGATGGTGCTGTCCAGATCTGAGGCTTGGTCCCTTGATTCCTGCATTGAGCCTCTCACTCTCCACCCTCTTGTTGCCTCTCTGAATTGTCCCTGTCCCAAGAAGGTGGCTAGCTGAAGCCACAGCCCTTCCAGCAGAAAACACCTAGCTGGTCAAAGCCTTTTTGTCTCTGCAATTACCTTCTATTTCCCTCTCCCTCTTCAATTTCATGCAAAGCCAACTGGTATTTCTTTTCAGGCAGCTGAGAACACCAGATGGAAGGGTGGGGGGAGGTGGAGGCAGGGTGCAAGGCAGCGAAGGGACAAGCAGGGCTGTGGATGAGGGGGACCATTAGAAAGCATGTGATGTGGGGACAATGCCAGGCAGGTCAGTGGAGGTAGGGAAGGCAGAAAGGGCGGAGAAAGCCAGCAGGCACCATATGTGTACACGCACACTCGCAGTACTTTCAACATACCATTAAAACAGAGAAATGTTCTGGTTTCCGTAGCAACAAGGACGGGATCGGTGCCGCAGCCAGTGAAACTTATTGGGGGAAAAAGGCATTTGCCTGTTAAGGAGACTGATGAATTGGGGGGATAATTATACAGAATTCTGCCACCATTAACAACCTACAAACACAATTTGGAAAATATTGTAAAGAGTATGTCAGACTGATGAAAATCCCACAGAGGCAGGGGGTGAGAGGGAGGGCCAGAAGGCGGAGAGAAGGGGCTACGGGAATGTTCTGGCTAAATACCACTTGGTGTGAGGTACCCTTGGAACCAGCTCACATGTCAATCTTCAGAGGCCTAAGGTAAGGCGAAGATGGGTATACCTGTCCCCAATTCTCCAGTGCAAGTACGTCGTGTCCTGTTCTCATTTGTGGCTTCAGAAAGTGGGCAGGTGGGTACGGAAAGTCGAAGAGTTTGGCCGTAGTGGTGGCATTTGGGCCCTGTGTCTGTGTTTTCTATAGTGTCCAAAGGAACTCTTAGCTGACCTGTCAAAGGATAGGACAGTAGAGGAGATTCCGGACACCTGCATCATGCATTATAGACTCTTGCCTGGAAGAGAAGGAAAAGAAACCACAATTATCTTGTCCTCCTGGTAGCAAAGACCCCATGCCAGGTACATACTAATTGTTAAATACAATGCTTCTAGAATGGGCACGGGGGGAGTTGGGGACAGGGGCTATGGTTCAGCTGGTAAAGTGCTTGCTAGGCTAGCGTGAGGGCCCGAGTTCACATCCCCCAGGCTCACATGTAAAGCCAGACGAGCTGCTCTACACCTGGAGTCCCAGTGCTGAGGAGACAGCCAGGGGCTTGCTGGCCGCCAGGTTAGCTGCACCAGAGAATTCCAGATTAAATAAGAGACCCTGTTTCAAAACACAAGGTCGGGATCAGCAGGAGAAGACAATCAGTCTCTGGCCTCCATAAACACGAGAATGAAAGACTCTATGAACAGATGGATAGGTAATTAAAGGAATGAGCAAATGGATGGATGGGTAAGAATCAGGAGAGAGGACCCATGTTCCCATCTCCTGCTTACTTCAGGTAACTTCGTGGCAGATTAGGCTCTCAGAGGCAGTGTCTCTCTGTGAGATATGCATTAGGATTCTGAGACTAGACTGTTCTGTGTCCCAGAGGACCTTTAAGGTCATTTGAATATTCTCCACTTTGTCCTGCTGACATGCCCTGTGGTGTACCATTCTATTGGCTGTGTTGAATTAGAGGGCAGGAGCTGCCCACGGCCTCAGAGCACCCAGGCCAGCTCTTGCTCCTGTGGCTCAGGATTTTGCTCTGAATCTGTTTTTCCACTTGCTGATTTTCCTACCCTACCAGAGGCTGCTCTCAGCTGACCCCCACGTTTTCATTTAGAACCACGCTATGTAGCTATCTCCTTGTAGTGGTTTGAATGAGAACCGTCTCTATAGGCTCTTATATTTTGAATGCTTATTCATCAGGGAGTGGACATGTTTGGGAAAGATTAGGAGGTGTGGCTTTATTGGAGCCGATGTGGCTTTGTTGGAGAAGGTGTGTCTCTAGGGGTGGGCTCTGAGTTCTCTCTCACTACTTGCAGGATGTAAAGCTGTCAGTGACTGCTTAGTATCACGAATGTCTGCTTCCCTCCATGATAATCACGCATTAACCTTTGGACTCACCATACTTCAGCGAGTACCCCGTCAGCCATGCTACTGAAATAAACTCATTGCTTTACCAAACTGGGCACGGATGGGACCACTCCTTTGGTCTGCCATTGGTGCCCTACCTTGGGCAAAAAGACATTTGTTTACGGAAAAGTCACCTAGCAAGCGTCTAATTGTCCATTGCTTTTCCCTTGGTTATGCCATGTTCCTATGATTATAGACTTGGGAGTTGTGTCCCTGGGGAACTTCTTGTTGGTGGCAGCTCCTTCGAGAGAGCCTTGGGCATCAGAGCAATCTGACACCAAGGTGAAAGACGTTCACCTAAAGACTCTGAGATCAGACTGAAAGCATCAGGCTCCATCCCAAGCCGGTCAACTGTGCACCAATTGGCTCCTTGCACAGCAAACGTACCCCATGCACACGGATGCCTGGTGGGTTTGAGGAGGGATATGTCAACTGATGGGAGAGGATGGGAAAGTGAGGGGTGACAGAGCCACCCGCTACTCACAAGCCCTTCCTTGCTTTCATATTCTGGAACTCTGGAAAGAGTTCCAGAGATGTTGAGCAGATGATTCAAGGTCAAACAGCTAGCCTCTTGACTCTTGGGTCTCGGGATCACTGCAGGTACAGGAAACAGGTAGTGTAGGTGGATTCCTCTCCTGAAGCAGCTGGTTGGGAAGCAGAGGAGAGAATATGGCATTGGTGCTGAAGATGGAGGGAGGCCTGGCTCAGAGAAGGGAAAACTTTGTAAGTGTTATTTTGTGAAAGAATTATATTAAACAGATTCTATTCTGAATATCAACAGATTTTCACATTTCCACCTTCCCCCTCCACAATTACCTCCTTCAGCCCCCACCATTCCAAACAGAATGTTTCCTTCCTGCTTGTACTGTAAGACAGCAAAACTGGCTTTTCCTTTAGACTCTACCTCCTGTACTGCACCATCTGGGGCTGCATAGCTTACTCTGTCGCCTTTATTTCTTATAACATTTCGCTTGTTTTATTATTATTATTATTATTATTATTATTATTATTATTATTATTATTATTTAGTTATTACCATTAATATTACTATTACTATTATTGGGGATTGAACCTGAGGCCTGACTCACACCAAGCAAATGTTCTACAAAGGACCCACATCCCCAACTTCTTTTATTTCTTTGAGACAGAGGTCTCATTAATTTTTCTCAGCTGGCCTGGAACTTGTGGTCCTCCAGTCTTAGCCTCCCAGATAACTGGGATTAGAGGTGTAGACCCAACACCAGCCCCCACTCTTTAAAACCAACAAACCTTTCCCAGTTCTGCGCAGTGTCTCTGCCGGCCGCCAGGGGTCGCCCTTGGGCAGGTGGAGCCTCCTCTCCGCAGGGTGCAGGGCGGTTTGCCAGGAATCCGGAGCCCGCTCCTGTGTATATCAGCGCACAACATTAATCAGACGCAGGCTCTGCAGTGCTTTCGAAGGGGAGTCAGGAGCCAGGGTTGGGAAGAAGATTTTGTAAGCAGCTAAGTCAAGGGCCTTCACCTCTTCTACCCTAGGCTCACAGCAAACAGTGCATCCAGGACAGCCACTGGCTCTGGTCCAGGGTGCTAGCTACCCTTAGCGCTCAGGGTTGTAATTTACAGAGGGCCTGTGAGTCCCGGGGGGATGGATGTCTGCTGGGCTGTCTTTCTCGGGAGGAGGAGATAGTAGGTCGATGATTCCTGTCTCTCCTTCGTCTTCTCTTTTTTGCACGCTTCACCCAGACAACCCACGTCCTTGGAAGCAAGCATGGCTCCCTTGTGCACACAGAGGAAACTCCGTCTCCTGGTGATTTCTCAGTTGCCCCATACATGGGTATCCCGGTGGTCTTTGCATGTGCCTGAAAGTCAGGCCTCCTGTCAGGCTCCTCTCAGAAGGGCTCTATAGGAGGCAAAGTGCACGTGCTCCCTGGAGCGTGAATGTCTCATCTCTCTGTCCTATTTCTCTCTTTCCTCTTCTGTTGCTCTTCTCCAAGATGGGGCTGCTGGTTAAGATGTGATGCAGTTACTGGACACACATGTAAGATGGAGGCACAGAGGAAGACAGGGAGAGGGAGCAGGGGAGGAGGCAGAAGGTATTGTCAGCCTGGAATCCTGCAGGGACCCAAGAAGTTGGGGCTCCTCTGGGGTCAAGGTTCCTCCATGTGACTGCTTTACTTTCTCTTTTCTCTAGGTGCCCCTCCCTCCTGCCCTCCCCCTTCTCTCTGATCTCTCTCTCTCTCTCTCTCTCTCTCTCTCTCTCTCCCTCCCTCCCTCCCTCCCCCTCTCTCCCTTCCTTTCTTCCTTCCTTTCCTTCTTTTTTCTTTCCAGACACAGCATGTGTGTAGATGAACATTCACACATACGGGCACGCTTATAAGACATGACAACTTCAATCTTCACAGCTTTTGGATAGGGCGATGAACTGGCTGCAAGAACATCAGTAAAAGGTAGAAAGGAGGAAGGAATGTGTGGTGTCTAATTGTGCAAAGGTGGAACTAGGAACGGGAAGCTTTGGGATGCCTAAGTGAGGGACTGGAACACTGGCCTTTGTATTTGTCAGGGCTTTATTTTAGAGCAACAGGACTGTTAGAATGAGTCCCTTTCTATATAGAGAAAGGGAGTTTATTAGAATGAATTACAGTCTGTGGTCTAGCTAGTCTAACAGTAGCTGCCTGGGAATGGATGCTCCAAGAGTCCAGATGTTCGGTCCATGAGGCTGGATGTCTCAGCTGGTCTTGAGGATGCACTGGGATCCTGAAAAGAGTAGGCTCCAAGGCCAGTGAAGGGAAGGATTTGGTAGCAAGGTGAGAGGTAAAGAACAAAAGTTTCCTCCATGTTTTAATACAGACTTCTAGCAGAAGGTGTGGACCAGATTAGAAGTGGGTTTTCCCAGCTCAAAAGACCCAGATTAAAGGTGTGCCTTTCCACTTCAAAGATCCACATTAGAAGTAGATCTTAAAATACTCAAAATTCTCACACAGATGTGCCTTCCTTGCTTGTGTTTTACTTAATTCCAGATGTAGTCAAGTTGATAACCAACAATAGCTGTCAAGCCTTTGTAGGTAGAGGTTTAAATGAGGGTTCCACTGCAGCATGTTTGTGGTCTAGGGGCATTCATCCAAGAGGCAAGTATCTGAAACACTGTGGGGCTCCAAGAGGTGAGTATCTGAAGGACTGTGGGGCTGGGATGTGCCCAGTTTGGGAGGTCTTTAGGAAGCCATTGTGATGTAATGGAGACTTATTTCTGTAGACCTTTCACTTCCTGTATACTCTATCGTCTTCCATGATTACTGTCTCAGAAGGACAGGAGGGAATGATGGGTACAACTCCAGGAGAGGGCTTCATGACCCTCTCCTCCCTTCTACAGAGTGCCAGAAGCCCTGCTACCTTAACTCCAAGTTTAGCTACCTCTGTATTGTTTTTATCTGTTCCATGATTACCAGGCCAAGATGATTTTTACTTCCAAATGGCCGTGGGGTGGTCATGTTATGCCTAGAGAAACAGAGAATGCTGTAATACTCTCCTAGTTATTCTTCATTGAGAAATTAAAACCAGCGGCAGAGAACTCCCTGTCTCCAGTCACAAGATCTATGCTTATACCTGTGTGATCATACAGGGTGCCTTAGTCAGGGTTACTATTGCTGTGATGAAACATTATGAACAAAGCAACTTGGGGACGAAAGGGTTTATCCAGCTTATGCATCTTGATCACAGTTCACCATCAAAGGGAGTCAAGACAGGAACTCAAGCAGGGCAGGGACCTGGAGGCAGGAGCTGATGCAGGGGCCACGAAGGGGTGCTGCTCACTGGCTTGCTCCTCATGGCTTGCTCAACCTGCTTTCTTATAAAATCCAGAACTCACAGTGCAGTGGAGACACTAATAGGATGGCCCCCCACTCATCAATCACTAATTAAGAAATTGCTCTCAGCCAGATCTTATGGAGACCTTTTCTCAGGTGAGGCTCCTTTATCTCTGATCTGAAGACTCTAGCTTGTGTCAAGCTGGCATAAAACTTGACATAAAACTTACAGGATGTGCATTCTTTTCAGGTCTTTTTTCTGGGGTGGAAAGCATTCCCCTCGGAAGGGCCTCACCTCTGTCTGCTCTTCCTTGTGGCTCCTCTCTCACCTGCATTATTTATTCCTCCCAATTTAAACTTTATTCCCCAGCCTGCAATCCCGGGCACTCTGTGGGCTGAGGACTGTGAGTTGGAGACCAGTCTCAGCAAAGTGGTAGAACCCTGTCTTCAAAGAGAGCGTTCTCCAAAGAGAGCCACCAGCAAACAAGTCTGTCATATTATTCTCATCTTCACAAAAGCCTCCACTGTCACACAGCCCCCTCTTAACCTCACTATCAGTAAAATGACTCCCAAGTCTACCCAAGACACGCCTGTGTCCCCAGACTCTTCAGTTTGCTCAGTCTGACTCAGAGCACTTCCTGGCCAGAATTGCTGTCCATTCTCAATCCACCTAAACTCAGGCGTGGGTTTCTGGGGTTGTGTTGAACTTTTTGTTGTAACTGGCATATTTACTTGTATTAGTCAGGGTTCTCTAGAGCAACAAAACTGATAAAATACACACACACATATGTATGTATATGTATATATTATCATATATAATATAGATTATATGTGATATTTATTAGAATGGCTTACAGGTTTCTTCCGTCCTGCTATTCCAACAATGGCTGTCTGTCAGCAGAAAGCCCAATAACCCTGTAGTTGTTCAGTCTGTGAGTCCGGACAATACCTCAGCTGGTCTTCAGTCTACGCTGGAATCCTAAAGAAGTAGGCTCTAATGCCCGTGAGAGAAAGGACTTGCCATCAGAGTGAGGGTCGGAAGAAGCATGTGAAGAGCAAGCACCATTTTCCTTCTCCCGTGTCCTTTCTACAGGCTGGCAGCAAAAGGAGTGGCCCAGATTAAAGGCGGGCCATCCCACCTCTGAAGATCTCAATTACAGGTGGTTGTTCAAGTTATTTAATTACGAAGAAAATCTCTCACAAGCACACTCAGCCCTTGGATTTTAGTTAATCCCAGATGTCGTCAAGTGGACACCAAGAACAGCCATCACAAGTCCACTCCTTGTTAACTTGACACACAATCATATCTTTTTATGTCATGCTTAATTTCCAAATGAAAACAACAGTCAGACCACAATTATACCTAATATGATATAACTATCTCACATACAATTATAAGCACATCATAAATTTTAGAATAGATGGCAATGTCCCTTGAGGGACATTCTCAAAACTTCAATATGGCTAACCACTTATAACTTAACTGATGCTGCATTACATGATAAAGAAATAGAGGGAAATTAAACACCGATGTCTGCAAAAACACATTATCAACAGAATATGACAGAAGCATGTAGGTCAATTATAATCTTCATTTCTGCAATTGGTCGTGTGGCCTCAGCTGGTCTTTGTAACTACCTTCCTCTGCTACCCATTCTGCATTTTCTCTACCATTATCCCATTCCGTTAAATTTCCCCAGACTTCTGCTTGAATGAATTAGCAAACTCATCAAGCTCTCTAGTAGTGAAGTGCACCCCCTCATGGACTATACTCCCCACCTCTCTTCTGGGAGCCTGCTGTGCCTTTAGTCTGGTTTTAGGTCTAGAGACAACTATGGCAGGCTCTGGGAAACCTCAGTACCGTCTCGCTTTGCATCTCCTTCAGGGAAAAGTCGCTGCTGGTTTAGCAGGCACTGGAGAACTAATTTTTCTCAGTCAAAGATGAAAAAGACAGTATTTTAGGGGCTGGGGGTGTGAGTACACCGTCTGCTGAGGGACTGCTTCCACAGGTGAGATAAGCCCTTGAGAATCTGGGTTTTCCATAGGGTCCTTCCACACATCCCCATCCCAAGTTACAGCATCTCATCCTTTGCCAGTTAATGCCCAGACTTTAACTACGAGCATCCTCTGAGGCTGGGACTTGAACTCTTGTTTGTAATTCAGTGATCTTATAATGAGGGCTTCAGTTCTATTTCCCACAGTTTGAGCTCTGTGGCTGCTGGAAAGAAGACTCCTTCAGAGCACACTTAGAATCCTCTGCCCCATTTATGCGCATCTGAAGCTGGTCAGTTTTATCACTGAGTTCCTTTTTGCCTTTCACCATATTCTGAGATGCTAGAAGTTGGTTAATTTTATCATGGCTCCGAGTCTTTTCCTTTGTCATTTAATCCAGAGATACTGGGAGCAAGCACCCAGCATCAAAAATTTCCTTGTTTTTTCCATAAATTGTCAAAAGTTTTATATACAGAATCACCAAATCTGCTGCCTCTCACAGTTGGTGAATCAGGATAATCAAATGCATTTGTCTCCACAGTTGGAAAAATAGCTCGATCCATGGGCTTTTAGTGCTCACCAAGCCAGGAGAGGCTTCAGTAACTGTAGGTGTCGGCAAATTAGAAATTCCAGATACTTAAAAAAAAATCATCTTTGTGCTTCTCCAGAACAGAGGACACCAAAAGAGAAAGTGGTCTGGGAAATGAAGACATTCTGAGCGGTTTTCCTCCCTCCTGCTGGGGCAGAAATCATCCCCCTCGGAAGGCAGGGCCTCACCTCCGTTCTTCTCCAGGGCTATCTTCATGGCTTCTCTCTCGTCTACGTCATCTATCCCTCCCAACTCACACTTTATCCCAGTGCTCTGGAGGCTGAGGCAGGAAGATTATGAGTTGGTGGTCAGCCTCAGGGATATAGTAAAATCCTGTCTCCAAAAAAGAAAAAGGTTCATTACCACTAACACACAAGTCTGTGAGACTATTTTCATTTTCACAAAATCCTCCACTGTCACACAGCCCCTTCCTTAACCTCATGGTCAGTAAAATGTCTCCCAAGTCTACCCAAGACACCCCCATGTCCCCACAGACTGTTCAGTTTGCTCTGTCTGACTTATAACAACTTCCTGACCAAAATTGCCCTCCATTCTCAATGGTCCCAACACCAGCGGTGGGCTTCTGGTGTTCTGAAGGCCTTTTTTGCTGTAACTGGCACGTTCGCCTCCAGCCTCTGTAAAGCACTGTTTCCCACGTTTCATGACATCAAGATACATGTTAGTGGCTTTACTTGTTGCTGTGAGAAAAACACCTGATGAGACACAACTGCCATGGGAAAGGGGTTTTCTCTCCTTAGAGCTCAGGCAGATACAGTTCACCATGGGCAAGAAGGCATAGTTTCTGGAGTGGGAGGATTCTGGCCACAGCGTGTCTGTAGCCAGGGAGCAGGGACTGAGCAGGAAGTGGGGTTAGCTGTAAAACTTTCTATAGCTTCCCAGAACAGAGCCACTAGCAGGGGACCAAGTGTTCAAACATAGGAGCCTACAGGGGACTTTTCCTTTCAAACCAGAACAGCACCGTGCTCACTTGGATTTATTCTGTATCCCTGGCTTTCCTTCCCTAACAGGTTCTTCTCTCTGGACAGGCCTTCTGAAGGCTTGAGAGCCTCAGGGTCTTGTTTTGAGAAATCCTCCCTTTTCTGACCTCCCGTTCCCTTCCCCCTTTCCTTCCCTTTCCCCTCTGGTCTCATCCATGGAGAGACTGTCTTCATCTGAATACCTCTATGGTGTACATATCAGCGCTACAATGATGGCTCCTAAGTGGGACAGCATTTCAGAGTTTTCTTCATGGAAGCCATGTTGTTATATCTAACTATCAGCTTGACATCTCCATCAGAGTGTTTCGTTGGAATCCTAAATTTAGCATGTCTAAAAGAAAACTTAATTCCCTGCTGTACCCAACTGCCAGCTGGCTCCAATCCTCCCTCTATGTCCCCAATTCAAGGAATGGCATTAGCATCCCTCTAGCTGCTTACACCAGATCTCCTGAGTCATCCTTTGCTCTGTCTCCCTTCATCCCCATCTCTAACTCACAGGCTCTACGGAGCTGACCTTCAACGTGCATCTCAGATTGGACGCCTTCTCACCCAGACCCCTGCCTTCCTCTTACTCAAGCGGCTGCCACCTTTTACCTCACTTGGGATGAGAAGTTTGAGCTTGTCTTCTTGCTCAGTCTCTTCTCCCTCCTTCCAGAGTTCATTCCTTTTGCATCAGTGAGGAGTGACAGAAAACACAGGCTGAGGAGATGATTCTGTGGGTAAAGCTCCTGCCAAACAAGCATGAGGGTTTGAGTTCAGAACCCTGGCACTCAGATAAGAAGGCAGGTGTAGTCGAATGAGCCTGCGGTGCCAATGCTGAGGAGACAGAGAGGCAGGAGGATGCCCGAGACTTGCTGCCTCGCCAGTCTCAGTGAGTTCCAGAGTCAGTGAGACTCTGTCTCAAAAAGGAAGGTGGAGGGTGTTAGAGGAGGCCACCCAAAGTCAACCTCTGGCTTCCACTTGTGCACATATGTAACTACATCTGCACAGAGCACACAAAAGCACCCCTCCTCCTAGAATACTTAAGATCAGATTCCTCTTCTGTTTGCCCTTTAGTTTTCTCTCATAGCTGGAATAAAGTCTAAATCTTCCTCCTCCTCCTCCTCCTCCTCCTCCTCCT
>NC_034591.1:150427662-150429591 GCF_900095145.1 Mus pahari
CTCTCTCTCTCTCTCTCTCTCTCTCTCTCTCTCTCTCTCTCTCTCTCTCTCTCTCGTCTTGACATCTTGACACCATAAACCTGGCTTTCTGTGCTTCCCTGAGCTTTTCCCTGAGCCTTTCCCTGAGCCTTTCCCTGAGCATTTCCCCTTTCATCCTAGAGAGGACTTTTCTGACCACCTTCCGCCTGTCACTGTCCATCTCTGTCCACCCACACTACTGCGTTACCCCTTCACGGGGCCGCTTACCCTCTGACCCACAAAGCATTTTTCTTTAGTTTGTTTCCTGAGATTGTTGCATTGTGATCTCCCCTATGTTCTCATCACACATTAAAGGCGCTGGGTGTGACTTAGAAGTGACAAACACTGGGTAGAAATTAAAGAGACTCTTAAGTCATCCCATACAGACAGCAGAGTGAAGGAGAAGATCAAGTTTTACCAAGAACAAAAGATAGGCCATGACTCCGGAGGTGAGTGAAATCCTGGGCTGGTGCTGACTGTGGGATGAGATGCCTTTCATGCTAGGGAAAGATGGAGGAGGCAGTGTGTGTTATAGGCCTGAAACCCTAGAACATGGGAGGCGAAAAGCAACACGCCATCTTCACAGCAAGTAGAAGCTTAGGCTACAGGAGACTCAGTATCAAAACAAAACAAAACCCCAAACCAAGCCAAAGGGAAAGAAAAGCAAGCAAGCAAGCAAGCGAGCCGAGCGAGCCGAGCGAGTGAGCAAGCAAGCAAGTGAGCAACAAGCAAGCAAGCAAGCAAGCAATCAAGTGAGTGAGCAAGCAAGCAAGTGAGTGAGCAAGCAAGCGAGTGAGCGACAAGCAAGCAAGCAAGCAAGCAAGCAAGCGAGTGAGTGAGCAAGCAAGCAAGCAAGTGAGCAAGTGAGCAAGCGAGTGAGTGAGCGAGCAAGCAAGCAAGCAAGCAAGCAAGCAAGCAAGAATGCTGACCCTGGCTGGCAGAGAAGCCAAGGCTAGCATTGGGAAACACTTGTTTTTGGAGCTTTGTGCTGCTGAAACAGAATATCATAGGCTGCATGATAATGAAGAGAATGCATTGGTTCACTGTTCTGGCCTGACATCAAGGCACAAGATGGCAGCTCCAATTTCAAGATGGTGATGTGAATGCTGTATTCTAAGAGGAAGGAGGCTCTCTTAGTCATGTAACAGAAGGTAGAGGACAGACACCAGACAGGGCCCTGCCCTGCCTTTTTTGACAGCATCGCTCTGTCCATGGAGCACAGCCCTCAGTCTTGCACCATTTGTTGATGGCTCTGCTGCTCACTGTCTGCTAGAAGATATATATATATATATATATATATATATATATATATATATATATATATATCTCCTAGGTGACTTTAAATCCAGTCAAGATGACATCCAGAATTAATCAGTCTAGGCTCCACACTTTCCATAGGACTCCAAATATGAGAACTCATCTTTAAAAATGTGTGTGTGTGTGTGTGTGTGTGTGTGTGCGTATGTGTGTTTGTGTATGGGTATCTGTGTATGTGTATCTGTGTGTGTGTCAATGTCTGTGTGTCTATGTGTGTGTGCTATAAAAGAACTAGAGGTGTGAAAATTTATGTAACTAAAAGTGTTTGCTCACACAGAACAGCACTGTCTCCTTACAAGAGCCCACCCAGATACAGAGAAACATGTCTGTTAGAACACTTTTCTGTCCTAGAGATTAGGGATAGAGACGGGAAGTAAAATGTGGTCAGTGCTCTCATAGAACAGACAGGGCAGGCACAGCCCTCAGAGAACAGGACATGGAAGGCTCAGCCCTCAGAGAACAGGACATGGAAGGCGCAGCCCTCAGAGAACAGGACATGGAAGGCACAGCCTCAGAGAACAGGACATGGAAGGCTCAGCCCTCAGAGAACAGGACATGGAAGGCTCAGCCCTCAGAGAACAGGACATGGAAGGC
>NC_034591.1:150430156-150504793 GCF_900095145.1 Mus pahari
CTCAGAGAACAGGACATGGAAGGCGCAGCCCTCAGAGAACAGGACATGGAAGGCGCAGCCCTCAGAGAACAGGACATGGAAGGCACAGCCCTCAGCAGGACACGGAAGGTTCAGCTCTCTCTCAGAGATGGAAACTTCTGATGCCTAAAACATCTGCTGCCTCTGCTGCCTCCTTGAAGCTTTTTCTTCAGTATATCATCAAACACCATCTTTTATTGCAAAGTACTAATAATTTATTTTAAAATTTTAGAATGCTAGAACAAATATAAATAAGAAAACAAACATCTCGTAAAAATCCTATTTTTTTCATAAGTAGCTCAGGCTAATTTTTTTCACTTCTCACTACAGCCTTTCTGTGTTTATGTGCATGTATGCTTATTTTGTTATTTACTTAAAACTTGTCAGCAGTTTCCAGTCGCCTAGCAGCAGACCCTCTTTGGGGAGAAGTGCTTGTATACTTCATTTAGGTAGTGGAAGTAAAACTAAAGCCTCTCTGTTCTTTGCTCCAAGAGAAATGTGCGTAGCATATGAGTGATGGTTTGTATATGCTCAGCCCAGAGAGGGGCGCTTTTAGAAGGTGTGACCCTGTTAGAGTAGTTGTGGCCTTGTTGGAGTAGGTGTGTCACTGTGGGCGTGGGCTTTAAGACCCTCATCCTAGTTGCCTGGAAGTCAGTATTCTGCTAGCAGCCTTCAGATGAAGGTGTAGAACTCTCAGCTCCTCCTACCATGTCTGCTGGATGCTGCCATGTTCCTGCCTTGATGATAATGGACTGAACCTCTGAACCTGTAAGCCAGCCCCAATTAAATGTTGTTCTTATAAGAGTTGCCTTGGTCATGGTGTCTGTTCACAGTAGTAAAACCCTAACTTAGACAGCATGATTGGTCTCCTGGTATCCTAATGTTAAGACACTGGTGTGAATGAGATCAGATAGGAAACTCCCCCAGTGTGCTTTTGCCTTTTATCTGTAGATTTATACAGCCCTCAAAGAGTCAATAGTTCCTCACTTGAGGTCCAAGGTCATTGGCATATATTCCTAGACTGCCAGAAACTTAGGTGGCAGAAAAGGCAAAGAGGAAGGGTGTATCTTGTCCACAGAAAACAATTTTACTGCTCAAATTCCTTCGACTGTCATGACCTGCTGGAAAAAGTTGTATGCATGATCCCTGAAAACACTGTGTCCCTAAACAGCTTCAACACTGACACCCAGGGCCGTTTCCTGCTGTGTCCACATCTGAGAAGTTCTCTTAGCAGTGACATCACCTCCACTTAAGCCAAGGCCACTGGGGCCAGTCAGAGTCAAACCACAGCCTGGCTGCCTCTAGAACCTCCTATGGACGACAGGCTCCTGACTACAGCACAGGTCTCTTGGTTTCGACACGAGACTCAGGGCAGCAAATGCCACTGCACCATCTCTGGCCCAGGACTGGGCCTTTGGCACAAGAAGCTGACTTTATGCTTTCATTTGTCTCTGTCCTGGATGGGAAAGTAGTGAGTGATTTGGTCTGAGTACTAGCCTGCCCCCGGGAGCCATCTGGGATGGAAGGATGAATTGATCATGATTGATGAGGTTGGAGTGGGAAGTCATTTATTTGTTTTAAATGACTTGATATTTACCTTAGTACAGGGTAATGTATGTGTAATATAGTTCTCTCTCTCTCTCTCTCTCTCTCTCTCTCTCTCTCTGTGTGTGTGTGTGTGTGTGTGTGTGTATTTGTCTGGTCACAGTAGAGACCAAGACAGACTGTCTGGTCCCCAAACCCAGAAGTGTGTGTTCTAGATAGATAGATGATAGACAGATAGAATAGATATTATGGAATTTTGTGTCACTGCAAAAGTTATCTCTCCTAAGAGGTAGCTTTTAGGCCACTGCAGTTTCTGCAGGATTGGAATGCTTCTGTTATTGACTGCGATGTCTCAGATCTGAAGCAGCACCCAATACTCTTGCAGTAAAGACTGCATAGCCAGCTTGGGGTGCCACGAGGAAATCACGGACGTTTAAGAGAATTCACTTAGTGGGAGAATGTTAGGTCATAGGTATTGTGCTTTGGAACTAGATAATGGGGAACTAGCCTCCTCCCCTCTCTCTTTGTGTCTTAGTCAGGGTTTTATTGCTGTGAAGTAACACCATGGTCACAGCTACTCTTATAAAAGCAAACATTTCATTGGGGCTGGCTTTTGGGTTCGGAGGTTTAGTCCATTATCATCATGGCAGGAACCATGGCGGCATGCAGGCTGACAAGGTGCTGAAGAAAGAAGTGAGAGTTCTACAGTAAGCCACTGGGCCTTGATTGAGCTTCTGAAATCTCGAAGCCCACACCCCAGTGACCTGCTCCTTCTAGCAAAGCTCCACCTACTCCTACAAGACCATGCCTCCTAATAGTGCCGCTCCCTTCAGGCCCCTGGGAGCCCTTTTCAGTCAAACCAGCACACTTTATTTACTCTTGGCTGCCACCACGAGGCGAGCAGCTTCGTCTGCTGCTTGCCCTTGTACCTTGCTCTGTACCACACAGGCACAATGCAATGGAGCTAAGAAACCTAGGGAGCACGGGGCCACATTGTTTATTCCACGTTTTTTTTTTTTTTTTTTGGTCATGGATAGAGAGTTGAGATTCATGGTGAGTCTCATCCCCATTGGATAGTTTCTGTTGACCATGTGGCTCATGAGGTGTGTGATAGGAGCCCCAGTTCTGAGGAAGACAGTCACTTGGACA
Source organism: Mus pahari (assembly GCF_900095145.1). Taxonomy (NCBI): domain Eukaryota; kingdom Metazoa; phylum Chordata; class Mammalia; order Rodentia; family Muridae; genus Mus; species Mus pahari. The sequence goes on from NC_034591.1 coordinate 150,432,869, forward strand.
GTGGGTTCTGTCACGTTGATAACGATCCGTTCAATCATGCCACATTTTGTTGCCTTCAGTGGGTATCCTAAGTTTTGGTCAGACTTGAATGTCTTGAAGATTACTGTAAAGGCCAAGGTCTGGCTAGATGCTAATGAGATGTGTGTGTGTGTGTGTGTGTGTGTGTGTGTGTGTGTGTGTGTATGACAGAGAGAACAGGAAGCTTGCCATTTTGACTAGGCTAGCTGGCCAGTGAGCTCCTGGAATCTTTCTGTTTCTACCTCCTAATGCTCAGGTTACAGGCACTCACTTGCTGGGTTTCATACATGGGTGCTAAGGACTTGAATTTAGGCCCCCATATCTGCACCGCAAGTCATCTTACCCACCGAGCCATCCATCAGACTCCAAATTAGGTGATTTTTGAAGTTCAGGAGAACAATTTGACATTGACGGAGTAAGCAGGCAGAAAGAAGTAGGGTAGGACTCGGGATGGAGAGTGAGGTCTATTCTATAGGGCTCCCAGACCAGCTCTGCACTCTAGTTATATATGACTAGAAATTCATTCGAAGGTTTAAATGAATGAATTATATAACCAGTTTACTGCCTTTGCGTGCACATGTGTGGTCTTCTACGAAGAGCTCCTGCTATCCTTACTACTCAATATTTGTTCCTTCTGCTCTGCAGAAGAAGTATGCAGTCTTGTTTATTTTGCATGGAATATGCAATGGTGATAGCTTGCTGAGGAGTCTCCAGGAGCGCAGGGTATGGGCATCCACAGTCTTAGGGAAGCACTGCTGCTGTCCTAGAAGACAGCCTGACGCAGTCTCTAGAAAGTGAGTGGAGCTGCCCTGTGAAGAAGGCAGTGAAGGGTCTGTTAGAGCCAAGTCGGGAGAAGGGTGTGGGGAGGCAGGCATCTGCAGGATGCACTGCAGAACAGGGCTGAGGGCCGCGGGCATCAGCTTTGTTGAGAAAACATCCATCAATCTCTGAAGGCCCAGCTTCAGGGGAGCGAGAAAGACAGGACTGGAACGGACATTGTCAGACTAGAGGGACAGAAACCATTCATCTAGGGAGGGCAGTTGGTTTGCTTCAAAGAAGTACAGTTCAGTAGTTATTCAATTATGGGGAATTCTGTGTTTGAGAACAGACGCTCTGCAGGTAAGGCCACGCCTTGTTTATTTTAGCAGAGGTTTGATTGGTTGAACTCTGCTCACTCAAGGCTCTGTTTGCTAGATCAGGCTGGTAACTTCCAACCAAGGAGGGTCCCTCAGCATGTTACCTGAGGCACCCCTAACAAGAGAGAGCAGGGACACCAGAGGCAGAGTGCTCACATCAGAACTCTATCTGGTCACTTCTGACCTGCGACATCTTAGGTGGATGACTTAACCACTCTGTTCTGTTTCCTCTACGAAAAAAGAAGTATGGTAAAAATAATGTTATTGGGAAAGATACAGAGATGATTCATGACTTAGAATCAACTAGATTAGTGGACATCAGGTAGAAGTGTGTTAACTGCCGTTTTTATTGGGGCCAGATGAAGGTGGGAACAAAGAAAAGATTATTCTTAAAGAACTGGGATTAAAAGGCAAGGGAGGAATATAGTGACTGCCCAGGCAGCCAGTGGGCTCAGGGACATATCCATTCACAAGATATAGATATTGTTACGAGAGCAGATCTCAGACCCATCTGTGAGCTAAGACAGACAGGGTAAAGCTGGAGAGCTCAGAGGAAGATGTGACTTCCACGGCAGAGATGGAGATGAGGAATGGTGATAAAGGATGATGGGGGACAGCAGAAAGAGGGAGTTCAAGTCTCACCTGTCGCTGTAAAGGAGAGTGCTGAGCCCTATGCCCAGAAACCAGATCAACGCCATGTATGGGGTTTAGGGAGATGAGAAAGGCTCCGGGCTAATTTAGGTACTCCACGATGAAGAGTGAAAGATAAACCTCACAGGTGCAATGAGTCCCTCTCTTCTCCATGCTCTGAGCACACACACACACACACACACACACACACACACACACACACACACACAAGCACGCTCACATGCAAGAGCACACACACACACGCACACCCCTGCTGTACAGCCTCTGACATAGCTCATCCTCTGGGCATGTTTCTCTGACTCCTCCTCCTCCACAGGACCACAGGCTTTGGTATGTCACAGTAGAGTTCCCTTAGCTCTTTGTGTGAATTAGAAAAAAGATAAGATAAAATAAAACCTCCTTCTCCAGAGGAAGGCAACTCAGAATGACACCATTCTAATCCCTCAGGAAAATGCTGCCTGCCTGCCAGGCTCCCCTTGTGTGAAATTAAAAAAATAATGAACAGATCAGCCAACACCGCTGTGGGCTGGAATCAAAGACTGGCAAGTGACGGTGATGTCACCGTATGTCCTTCCTTCCCTCTTCTCCTTTCTCCACTCCCTGCTTTTTCTCTCTTTCTTCCTTTTACATTTGTTTCCTTTACTTGAGACTGGATCTAGTTATGTAGCCCAGGATGGCTTTGAACTTGTGATCTCCCTGCTTTGTTAATTGCTGTGTTGGCAATGCCCGATGTTGGCACTGCTTCAGCCCCCACATGCTGGGATTCTTTCTCATTTGTCAGTTGGGAGGCTCTTGCTATGTACAGGTCACATAGATGTCAGGTGTGGCTCTCTGGTCACAAACATTTTGTGTTCTTAGTGGGATGCTCCGTATCTGGTAGAGAATAAACACTGATAGAACCATTGATTTAGTATATTATGCTGATATGTTGGATGCTCAGGAGACCCTGCTATGCATGGTAAAGAGAAACATTAAACTGATGGACATGAACTATAAATTAAAACATGCTCATTGAATAAATGGATGGCCGCAAGCATGACACCAAAAGTTCAGCTAAGGACAAGAGTATTCGTGTCTTCCAATTAAGGGTTCCCATCTTGTGATTTTCTGCAGAAAATGGGCCATCGCATGCACAGTGGCTGAAACAAAAATCTCTAGTTGGATTTATTGTATCCAGATCTGCAGCATAGTCTTGGAAGAATCCATAGCCTATAGGTTTTTTAGTGGTCCTCAGAACTTTAAAGCTCTTTCTAGAATGGGTCCTTCAAAGATGCTCTCTCAGGGCTATGTAAACCCTCAACTTGGTATCTTTTGAAAGGGTAATGTATTAATGAATTCCTGAAGTTCATTGGATTATTCTGGACACAGGGTTACTATCATCCCAATATCCCAGGCTGCTTTGTGGGCATCTCAGAGGATCAGAGTACCAGTTTCTCCTCTGCCAGTCTATGCTGGTACTGGCCTATGTAGAGGTATATCCCAGAAGGCTAGCCATTATTCAGTGGAGGAATCTATTGGGTGGCATTGCATCACAGAGCTTTCCTCTGAGAACTGCTCCATCAGTGGGCATGACGTTGTAGATTGTAACTGCTGCTGCTGTGGCTGCTATGTGTTTCCCAACCATACTTTGTCTAAAGTCATCTTTCTTCACATCTCCCCTGAGCTTTGTTTAACAGCGAAAGATATTCCCAGCCACGACCAATCCTCTGTGCCACACCCAGACATTTTTTGGCTTGTCTTCATCTCTGTGACTACCATGGTCCAGTTCCTGTGGGCTCCAGAGAGCAAGGAAGTGTACAGAGTAGAGAACAAACCCTAGAACCAGGTGTCATTGCAGCTGAGGGCCTTAAAGTGTCCCTCACCCTCAATGGCGGTATAGGTTGAGGACAGCATTGCTGTCATCAAAGGGCTTTTCTGGAACGGTCCAGGTCTGTGGCTTTGCCTCAGTTCAAAGCAGTAGTGTCTTTTTTGGTCATTTTCCTTCTACTTGGAAAAGGGTGTACTGATTGAGTAAAGGACAACTCATTCAACCATGTCTCCCAGCATGGGTCCCAGGTCCTGTCCCAGCTAGGTTCCAGCCAGTCCCTCCTTTACCTTCTTCACCGTGCTCATCTTCAGTGTCCTAGAAGACCCACATTGCCACCTCCTGGCTATTGAACCTGTTTTCCGGACTCACTGCCCTTTAGTTTGAACATCCAGGGACAATGATGGCATATTTCAGTTTGAGCATCTTCTTCACCCCTGCACCACAGTATCTGTTCCAGGGCTGTGGGGGCACACAGTAAGTCCCACAGCTATTGGGGGTGTGTGCAGTAGGTTCATAATCATAACCAAGAGCATCGCAGTCTCACTTGGCTTAGACGTATCTGCCTGATTCTCTGGGATCAGAGCTGTTTCTCAGTTCACACTTGTTCTTTAGAACCAGAGCTGGAAGGCTTCTCTCCAAATATCTAAGTTCTGTGGGATGGGGACTCCCTTCAGTAGAAGAGTGGGTACTTAGGCCCTTGGTCATATCTTCTGTATGGACAAAATCTGAACCCCAAATGCAAACAAACAAAATACTTAAATTCTAGCAGTTATGTTGAAGAGAGTCTGTCCATTCAGCTTCCATTCAGCTACAGGCACTTTTTGGGGGAGGCACTTTTTCGGGGAGTACAGCTTCTGGAGGTCTGGGTGATGGGGGCTTTCTCTCACTGGTGCTTTCTGGGGGTACCTCATTGTGGAACAAGTGGGTGGGAAGTGGGGGTTTTTTGATTATTGATGATCAAATCAAGACCAGATGTGGTTCTACGTCTTTGTGTTTTCAGATTCATGTCTTTGTTCTTGAGTAGCCAAATTGTATCATATTACACACAGAATCTTCCTGCTGCACTAGTGATTTTAAAATAGCTACGATCACAGAGACACACATCGAAAAGCACAAGGAGAGTTGTGAACATGATTGTAAGTCTTCTGTTCCAACATGATGTGTCTTAATGGAGTATTTGTGCATCCATTTAAATGTTCAAAGGGGCTTAAAAATATCTGTGCATAAGTATATGCCAGATATATCGCCAATTTGTTTAGATTTAATGGAGTAAACTAAGCCCTAACATGGCTAACTGAATTACACACATATTTGTTACATGTACAGATTCAGATATCATAGCTGAGGTCTCCTCCCCTTTAAGCACAATGAGCCCATATGTGGTTAAAGTTCAAGTTCACACTTAGATTTAAGGAAATCTCTAGCCCTAGATCATTGGCTCTGTATTTTCCAAGAGCAGCTTATTTACCTATGTGAGTTTGGATTAGTATTCATAAATTGGCATTAATGGTTGCAAATCGATTTCTCAGAGATTGATCTGTTTGCAACTTCTCTTATGGAAGGTCACTAGCCCAAGGGCTTTCCTAGGCTTTGATGAGGAATGTCATTCTGGGATAAACTCACAGGGACTGAGTCACTCCTGGGAAACAAGGCTCCATGTTTCAGACGTTCCTGGGAAGCTCAAGTGCCCTTTCTCAAGGATGACAACAATAATATTAATCTACATGACAGATTGCATTTGACGCAAGAAACACAAACTGTCTATTGACCCCAATTAATGAAATTGCTGATGGCTATTGACAGCCATTAACTCAGCACCAATGATATAACTGTATAACCTCACTAGTTCAAGATTTTGTTGATTTATAATTTGAGTTTTGTTATAGAGTATCATACTCTAAATTTATCTCTGTCAGAACTGTAGAAAAGATTATACAACAGAGTTAAGATTGTACATGACCATGCGTTGGACCCATACACATCCACAAGCATGAATTTAATCTCTCCATGGCATCCTAAAACAAGTGTGGGCACATCTACTGGTGTTTCATAAATAGTCTAACAACAACAACAACAACAACAACAAACCAACAGCAAAACAAAACAAAACAAAAAACAAAAAGGAAGTTGGGCCGAGAGTTCTTTGTCTCCTGTGACCACATACTTCTTGCTCATAGCACATGAAGTGGAAAAGCCTGAAGTCCATACCCCCTTGCTTGGGTTCGTACACTGCAGTAGTCTAAGGGTTGGTCCTCAACTCTTTTTCTGTAGACTCTTGTTGAGAAATCCTACTGTAAGCTCAGGGACTTGACTATCCATATAATGAATGTAAAAATCTGCCAGTACCTTAGCTTTTCTTAGAGCCAATACTATTATGTCTGAGTCCCTAGTCATCTTGTCTGCAAGCACCCTAGGCACCTGATATCCAAAAACGTGAAAGGGGATGGTGGTCCTCCCCCAAATGACTTTTTATATCTTGTTTCTAAACTTCCTCAATTTCTAATTCAGCAGACTCTAGTGCCATCAGTCTAAACAAATGACAGGGCTGAATGACAGCCCTGAAAATGGCTGCCTGAAGAGACCCTGGAATGGTCACAGTCTGGTGGCCAAGACTGATGACCTCTCTTCCCTCACCTCATCTGAGTATCCTTCCTTTATTTTGTTCATTTGCATACAACCTTCCAGAAACCCAAATGCTTCTGGAGCTGCAGCCCCCTCCCCCATTACAACAATAAAATGTGCTTGTATAAGCAATGTGAGGAAGGGGACCAGCCTGGTGCTAAGGCCACCAGGCTCAGTCTTGGTGGCAGACTTCTCACAGTTAGCCTCTTTAGCCCTGTCAGTCTCTCTCTGATTCATCTGATTTTCTTCAGGAGACAATTCCAGCAGAAAACACATCTATCTATCTATCTATCTATCTATCTATCTATCTATCTATCTATCTATCTATCTATCTATCTATTCATCCAACCATTATCTATCCATATATCTATTATCTATCTATCTATCTATCTATCTATCTATCTATCTATCTATCTATCTATCTATTCATCCATTATCTATCTATCTATCTATCTATCTATCTATCTATCTACCTACCTATCTATCTACCTAAGCTGTATAAGTAACTCATTGCTGCCATGACAAATTACACAAGCTCATAGCTCAATCATGTATCTTATAGTTCTCCTGGTGCCACACAAGTCTCACTGGGTAAAGTCAGGGCATTGACAGGGATGCATTTATTTTCCTGGAGGCTCTAGGGGACAATACCTCTCTTATCTGTTAGCAATTTCTGGAGGCCATGAGCCTTCCTGGGTTGTTAGTGTCCTTCCATGTTCAACGCTGTCCACATCAGCAGTCATTTCACACTCTGTTCTTTTCATTGCTTCTTTTTTTTCATTTTTTTATTAGATATTTTCTTTATTTACATTTCAAATGCTATCCCGAAAGTTCCCTATACCCTCCCCCTGTCCCTGCTCCCCTACCCACTTACTCCCACTTCTTGGCCCTGATATTCCCCTGTGCTGGGTCATATAAAGTTTGCAAGACCAAGGGGCCTCTCTTCCCAATGATGGCNGATTNGGCCATCTTCTGCTACATATGCAGCTAGAGACACNAGCTCAGGGGGTACTGGTTAGTTCATATTGTTGTTCCACCTACAGGGTTGCAGCCCCCTTCAGCTCCTTGGGTACTTTCTCTAGCTCCTCCATTGGGGGCCCTGTGTTCCATCCAATAGTTGACTGTGAGCATCCACTTCTGTATTTGCCAGACACTGGCATAGCCTCACAAGAGGCTGCTTCTTTTGTTGCGCAGCTCTGACTGGCTGAAGCTGGAAAGGGCTTTTCCTCTAGACACTCATGAGATTAGACTGGGCCCACCTGGACCATCCAGGGCAATCTCTGCTCTTAAGGCCTCCTTCCTAACCCCATGTGCAAAATCCCTTCTGCTGCGTTAGGCGATGTTTTTACACGTTCAGGGATTCATAAGTAGGTGTCATTGGGGATCAGTATTTTTTTTTCTCCTGTCAACAAAACCTGCTTTAAAATTAAATGCTGGATTTACTACAAAGTGTGTGTGTGTGTGTGTCCATATACATACATATAAGACTTGATTACCATGTCTGTCATCTCTAATTTATCTCATCTTGCTGTGTCCAGTATATGGTGAATTCTTACTGAATCTTTTTCTTTTAATTTAAACTTTATGTATATGGGTGTTTTGCCTGCATATATGTCTGTATACCATGTGAGTGCCTGGTGACCACAGAGGCCGGAAAGAAGGCGTCAGATACTCTATAACTGGAGTTGCAGATAGTTGTGAGTCACCATGTGGATGCTGGGACTTGAACCCTGGTTCTCTGAAAGAGCAGTCAGTGCTCTTAGCCACTGAGCCACATGTCCAGCCCCTGAATATATCGATGATGGCAGTGCCAGCCAGACGAGTCTTGCCATGGGCTGAGCTCCTCCTCTTCCTTGCTAGGATGGTAGAAGACACACCAGCATCGGCCTCTGGGCAGCTCCTCTCCAGCTCAGCTGTGGTGTTGAAGTTCTGTTGCTTATTCACATGCACCAGCTGTTACCTCAGCACCAGGGACATGTCACAATTCCTATCCTTAATTTAATTAATCCTCCCACCTCCCAGAGAGATGAGGCCAACTCAGATGCAAAGTACAAAGATGGAGACACAGGGGGGTCTCTGACTATTCCACCATCACCAAAGTGAGGTTCAGAAAGGCCAAGAGAGAGGACCCTTGGCTCCAGCTCAGCCCCTACCTGGTCCTCACAGTTTCCTCTGTCTACTCTTGATCTGTCACATGGTCACTGAGCTCAGTGGTGGAGAGACAGATTGTGACAGGGAAGCCAAGAATGATTCTACAGCCCGGAGCCTGTTCTGGAAATGACACATCTGGGAAGACTTCACACTGCCACTGGCCCAGATGCTGTGGGGAAATGAACTTACAAACGTGGTGGATGCTGTAATTCATGGGAGCACGGTGGTAAGTCTTTTAAAGAAGCTGTTGCAATTATTAACACGTGATAGTACAGACAGTGGGATTCATCTCTTGAGTCTGTCCATCCCCATCTCTGTCTCCACTCCCGCTTCCCAGTCTTCTACTGTGAGTGTTATTTTTTAAAAGCTCCATATACAACAAAAAGCACATGCAAGGTGGCTTTCTGCACCTGAGCTAGTTTGTTTAACATGCTGTCCTCTGATTCTATTTTCAAGCAAATGAGTGACAGGAGTCTGTGCTTCCTGCTTTTATAACACCCGTGTGTGTGTGTGTGTGTGTGTGTGTGTGTGTGTGTGTGTGTTTTATCTTGTCATCCAATGAAAGGACTTCAGCTGATGCTGTATGCTGGCTATTATGACTAGGGTCACCATAAGCATGGTTGCGAAGATTTCTCAGCTGTGCACTGACTTCATTTCCTTTAGGCATGTTGAACCATATGGTAGTTCTATTTTGTTAGGTAGGTATGTTGGACCATATGGTAGCTCTATTTGGAATATTTAAGGGGCCTCTGTACTGTTTACAGTACTACTAAGTAGCTCATACCCCCATACACAGTCTAGTAGGACTCTTAAACTTCATTGTGCTCTTACATAAAGCCAATAGAAAACATTTGCCAACTCTGTGTGATGTGGCCCTTGCCTATCTGCATTACTAACACTTCCCTGGCTCTCTGCTGCCCATCTGAGCTGATCATATCCAGTTTTTACAGGTCTGTAGCCTTGTTGCTTCTTCCCCATGGGTTACTTCCTCCTGTTCCTTTTCTTCCTTTTTTTTTTTTTTTTAAATTAATCATTAATTTACATCTCAAATGATATCCCACTTCCCAGTTACCCCTCCACAAACCTCCCATCCCAAATCTGCCCTCCCCTCTCCCCTTTGCCTCTATGAGCATGCTCCCCCACACACCCACCCATCCTCTCCCACCCCATAGCTGTAGCATCCACCTACACTGGGGGCACCAGACTTCCACAGGACCAATGACCTCCCTGCCCATTGATGTCAGACCAACTCCATCCTCTGCTACATCTGTATCTGGAGCCACTCCTTGGTTGGTGGTCTAGTCCCTGGAAGTATTGGCTGGTCTGGCTAGCCAACATTGTTCTTCCTATGGGGTTGTAATCCCCCCTGCTCCTCCAGTCCTTCCACCAACTCTGTCTGGGGTCCCAGAGCTCAGTCTGATGTTTGGAACCAAGCATCCACATCTGCCTTGGTCTGTTACTGGCTGGACCTCCCAAGGAGCAGCCACACCATGTTCCTGCCAGCAAGTGCCTCTTGGCAACAGCAACAGTGTCTGGGATTGGTATCTGCAGACAGAATAGATACCCAGGTGGAGCAGTTCCCAGATGGCCCTTCCTTCAGTTTCATGAGATGCTGAAAAAGCCTTCAACAAAATGCAACACCCCTTCATGTTAAAAGTAATGGAGAGATCATGAATTCAAGGTCCATACCTAAACATAATAAAAGCAATATACAGCAAACCAATAGCCAACATCAAACTAAACGGAGAGAAACTCAAAACAATTCCATTAAAATCAGGGACGAGTACTTGAAGTTCTAGTCAGAGCAATTAGACATCAAAAGAACATCAAGGGAATCCAATTTGGGAAGGAGGAAGTCAAGATCTCACTATTTGCAGATGACATGGTAGTATACATAAGCAACCCCACAAGTTCTACCAGAGAGCTCCTACAGCTGATAAACAACTTCAGCAAAGTGGCTGGATATAAAATTGACTCTAACAAATCAGTAGCTTGCCTCTACTGAGGAAGAAAGGGATGAGAAAGAAATTAGGGAAACAACACCCTTTACAATAGTCACAAATAACATAAAATATCTTGGTGTGACTCTAACCAAGCAAGTGAATGATCTGTATGAAAGAACTTCAAGTCTCTGGAAAAAAAATCAAAGACCTCAGAAGATGGAAAGATCTCCCATGCTCGTGGATTGGCAGGATTAATATAGTAAAAATGGCATCTTACCAAAAGCAATCTACAGATTCAATGCAATCCCCATCAAAATTCCCACTCAATTCTTTGTAGCATTAGAAAGAGCAATTCTCAAATTCATTTGGAATAACAATAAATCCAGGATAGCGAAAACCATTCTCAACACTAAAAGTACTTCTGAGGAAATCACCATCCCTGACCTCAAGCTGTACACTATAGAGCAATAGTGATAAACACTGCATGGTACTGGTACAGTGACAGACAGGTAGATCAATGGAATAGAGGTGAAGGTTCAGAAATGAACTCACACACCTATGGTCACTTCATCATTGACAAAGAAGCTAAAACCACCCAGTGGGGGGGGGGGAAGACAGCATTTTCAACAAATGCTGCTGGTTCAACTGGCAGTCTGCATGTAGAAGAATGCAAATTGATCCATCCTTATCTCCTTGTACAAAGCTCAAGTCCAAGTGGATCAAGGAACTCCACATGAAAGAAGATACACTAAAACTAATAGAGGAGAAAGTGGGGAAGAGCCTTGAACACATGGGCACAGGGGGAAATTTCTTTCCTACCCTTTTATCTGGGTAACTCACACTCTACTTCATATTTCTTCTTGGAGTCACTTATTCTAGGAAGGTTTCCTTGTCACTCGGTCTAGATTAGGTCTCACCACAATACACCCCAATAAAACCGCCACCTTTGTAATTACCTAATTAAAATCTGCAGTGATGTGATTCCATTCTAAGGTCAATCTTTCTTCTTTACACTCCAAACTCCACAAGGAGCATCTCAGGTTCACTCTTTTAATTTAAAGCACAGCACAGCACCAGAACAAGAGGCAACATCTAATAAAAGTTTATTGAATTAATAGCTTTCCAGTAAAAATTCCTCCAACCTGTCAGGGAAGCCATTACTGAAGATGCTGGGATGCGGCCAGTTTCCATTTCTGCTGCAGAGTCTGAGGCTCGATACTCCGCTTTACAATGCTTTATTTTTTTCTACAGCTCATTTTAAATTATTTTTATTTATTTTAATTTTTTATTTTATTTTTCCACAGCTCCACAATGTATTGTTTAAAATTCTATGAGTACAGGTGCTTTGTCTGCATGTATGTCTATGTACCATGTGCATGTTCAGTGTCTTCAGAGGCTAGAAAAGTGCACCAGACCTCTTGGGACTAGGGTTGCAGAGAGTTGTAAGCCTCCATGTGGTGGCTGGGGACTGAATCCAGGTCCTGTGGAAGGGCAGCCAGTACACTTAACTACTGAGCCATCTCTGCAGCTTTTTATTTTTTAAACTATTCTTATTTGTTCTCTGGGGGGCGTATCACCTGTGAATCTAATGTGTTTTGATCCTTTCACCCCCCAAGGTCCACTAGACACCCCTTACTGCACCCCTTCCCAGATTAATTTTAAAAAGTGACCTAATGAGTTCAGTCAGTGTTGTTCATATATGCCCATGGGTGTAGGGCCATCCACTTTATGGATAACTTACCGGAGACCACACCTCTTGAATGACTCCTTTGGGAGTCATTGAAGACAAATGACTCCCATTCCTTAGCAACCATCGGACAGCAATAGTTGCTCAGCTTAGGAGGGGGCCTCCTGAGGTGCTTTCCTGTCCCCATCCCCCTTACTCCTTATTTCCAAGTGCTAGCAAGTACAGATGTTGGATGATAGAATGGGGAGAAGCAAAGGAGGCAGTGAGGGTGTGGCTCCAGGATCAGGCACTTTCTAGAGCTGTGTCAATCACTAGCATGGTTCCAGGAAAGCCTCTTGGCCTCTCAGCTCCCTCACCTCTACACTCGGTGTCTCAGCACTGTTGGGTTCAGGGCTTTTCCAGCTCTGTTTTTAAAGAGAAAATAAAGATGGAAACATCCTTCTTACAAGCCTGCCCTGAGAAGTTTTGAAAACAATTTTTCTATTTTTGTGTAGGGGAGAAGCCAGCTGATCGTGGGAGAGCAGATTAAAATGGTTACACCTGTGTGGGAAGACAGAATGAGTGTTCGGGGAAAACCTGAGCTAGCATCACGGTGTGTCTGTCACAGGCCCTCACAGGCCCACATTTGCAAATAAAGCACGGAAGGACCACATAAACTCTCTGGTTCATCCACGGTTAATGGCTACTAGTTACTTTTGTAGCTGTGTCCTAAATATCCACAACTGGAAGGAAGGGATTGTTTGCTCTGGATTACCATTTCAGATGTTTAATCCAGCATGATAGGGAAGTTGTGGCTGGGCAGCTAGTGTGGCAGCCTGGAAGGAGATGGAAATAAAAGGAGAAGGAAGAGAGGAGGGAAGGGGAGAGAGGGAGAGGGAGGGGGAGGGGGAGGGGGAGGGGGAGTTTATATCAGAAGGCTCTCTCCTCTACCTCTTATTCCATCTGGGTTCCAGTTGATGGGGCCTACCTATCTCAGTGAAGGATTTGGTGAGCTTTATTAATCTCCTAGGTGCTGCTTAGTCCAATCCAGTTGATAATCCAGATTAACCAGAACAAATCTACCGCTGTCACTCTGACACCCAGACCTAGCTCCTTAAGCAGGAGGAGTGTCCAAGCGAGGGCTCAGAGCTGTGTTTAAACTTGTCCTCAGCTCTCCTTATCCCATCCTTGCCTTCATCCTTGCTGACCTGGGCACAGGCTGGAATGCAGAGACACACACACACCACAAACATACTAGTTTGGCCTGCCTGGCACAAGTCCTAGTTCCTTCCCTCGTCGTCTCTTCAGAGATGCTTACCTGGACGAGCTCATCTTTGATGGTTGCTTGTGCTGATCGGCTCAGCGTGGGTTACCCAGAACACAGCTGTGCCTTCCTTCTCCTCACTAAATGATCCTCCAGTCCAGCAGGAGGCCTCATCACAAGCCTGGGGTACCACTCTCTCTAAGTGATGTCATCTAAGAGATGCCTCAGGCCAAAGTGGAGGTTCTGCTGCTGCACCATAAACAGCTTTGCAGCATATCCACCTCCACACTTTTCAGTCTTCTTTGGCATTGCCAGCTGCCTACTCTTCTAGTCAAATGCAGCTCAGCAAGGATACATGGGTCTATCTCCTCTTTATCTTCCAGCCCAAAGCCCTGTTGCTATTTATTTATTTATTTATTTAGTACACACACACACACACACACACACACACACACACACACACACACACAGGTGCAGTGCCAATATAAGCCAGAAGAGGGAATTGGATATCCTGAAAGTGGAGTTAAAGGTAGTTATGCCTGCTGTAGGGGCTAGGGACTGAACTCAGGTCTTCTGCAAAAACAGTAATCATTTTTCTGAGACACCTCTCTAGCATTATTATATTTTAATGTACAGAAATCCAGTTACATATTTGATAACTTCGTTATTAAGTGCTGGAGAAATCATCCTCCACACTTGTTGGGCACACCAGGCACCATAGTGAATATTATGTGACTATTTTCTTTGAGCTGAATGGTTTCAAGGAGGCTCATAAGAGTGGAAGTTAAGTAAAACATACAAGGCTTAGGGAGTAAATGAAACTTAGAAAGCTCAGGAAATAGTTGAAAGCCACATATTCACAAGCCCTTCTCCAAAGTTATATGAACTATAACGATTATGAGAGGAGACTCTGCCCCCAGTGACCTCACCTGCGAACTGTTCGGGGCGCACCAAGAACACAGCTTGTGTTAGTTGTTATCCGTGCTTGGGTGGGTTTAGGTGGTGCAGCCGCCTCGAACAACTCTTCTAATCATAAGAAAACCTGATAAAACTTTGGTTCAGCAAACTAGACTTGGGTGGAATTGTGGTTTTGGTCTGCTACTGGTATCCTATCAAAGTGAACTCATGTTTGTTTTATGTTTCAGGAAATGCCACACAACCATAGGGTGCATTTGATCTTTCTAAAGTTCACATGGTAGAAAGTGACTCTCCAGTATAGCAGTAAAGGGAGGTGGAACTTATGAAGCTGTGTTTAAGTCAGGAAAGCTGAGGCCTCCAAATGGATTGACATCATTGCTATAAAAAGGGCTTGTGGGAGTTTCTCTACTCCCACTTTCTTCCCCCACAAAAGCAGCATCTTAGAAACAAAGAAGCCAGTCCTAGTTCATTCTCTTAGTGCTCTGATCTTAGACATCCCATAGTCTGGAACTATAAGTGAATACATTTCTGTTCTTTAAGATTCCTGGGCCCCTCAGCTTGCCTCTGTCACCTCTAAGCAGCCTAGGTGGTCTTTGTCTCTTTTGGGTGGCCTGGCCGGTCTGAGTGTCTCCAAGCAATCCTCACTGCTTGTATACACTAGGGGAAGGAGGGGGAGTAGTGAATAGAGTTAGTTTTAGGGACTTCCTGAAGCTTTTGAGTTTACTTCCAGAGCTTAAGCCCAAGATGGAGGGCTCTCTTAGAGTATATTAGTAATACTGGAGATTTATAATGACATCTTGGGTTCTAAATGTGAACGCCTCTGGCAGAGTTTTGGTATCTCTTTACATACTACTGGCCACTTAATATTCTCCTATGTTGCTCCTGTGCCTCTTTCTTTCTTGACCAACCTCTAGCTCTAGTAACTTTTTGGCTACCCCTTACGTAGTATTTTTTGAGCCTTGGCGATGATGTGTGATACCAAGGAAACTTTCCTCCAGTGGAGCAGCTTTTAGGTCTAAATTAGAAGTATTGATTACTTCTGTGACACTCGTGCCATTGCAGAATTGAGCAGATCCTGTCACGCTGGTCATCACTGTAGCTCACAGCACTTACTGCTGGGTAAGACCGTCAGTGGGTCTCTTCCCATTTTCTGAATCTTGCTATGGAAACGAGCCAGAAGAGAGGGCAGAATCTTCCCGTTAGTACCAGCTTGACTTCTTCGTGTCCTATCACCACAATGTGACTTCTTCAACAAGAGTTTCATCCTCACGTTCGAGTGGATGACTAAGAGCAGTGGCTGTCGGTAGCCTGTACCGCTGAGAGCCGTGGCAGTAGCTGTATTACGTGCAGGTTGTGTCTCTGGGATCACCTTTGCTATGGGTGTCTTCACATGAGGGGTGGCCAGCTATGATAATTGCTGAGTTTGGGCCAGGGAACAGATGAAAAAATGTATGTTCTGGAAGGAAAACCAACATGGTGAAATTAAAAGCAACAGACTGGAAGAATGTGAAAGCAACAGATTCAGGGAACTGGGAAGGGTCAGCACAGAGAGAGAGAGAGAGAAAGTGAGGAGTATGTAAGAAGAAGTGAAACCCACCTTTATTAGAACAGACAAATGGGTCCCAGTGGGATAAGAGAGGTCCCAGAGTTGGGTTTCCACCCCGGGCTCTGGATGACATCTTTTATAGGATCTTGGGGGAAAGGTTCCCCTTTCCCAAGACTCCCTCTTCCTCCTCATTGTTCCCTCTGAGGATGTCCTCTTAGCTTGCCCTTTTCTTTCCAAGGGCAGGTTTTATTTTTATTTCTTCCAGCAGGCAGTTAGCACATTGAGAAATTGCAAAGCCCTGTGGTGGAAGGAGGGACCCAAATAGAGAGAGGCAGCCTCTTCTTGGGCCTGCCGTGCCTTCTCAGTAGGCCTGGGCTTCCCTTATCCTCTGTCACTGGCTGGACTATACAGGGGCATCCTCTTTTTTCTATTGACTTATGGATCCTCTCTTACTGATGTGTTGGGTTTTATTAAAAATGGATTTTGAATAACAGCCCTTCAGCAGATAAATCTATTCCAAATATCTTCTCCCACTCAATTTCATATATTTTTGTCGTATAATTTTGAACTAGTTCTTATTTTTAGTATCGTCCAATTTATAAAATTTCTTCTGTTTATTATTAGAAATGTTGTGTTCTATTTAAGAGGCACAGCCAACTCCAAGGTTGTAAAGGTGTTTGCCTCTTAACAGGGTATTGTTTTTTGAAAATGCTTTTAAATATTTTAATTATGACCATGAACAATTTCCATTCTTTTGAGAATAATTACTGAATCCTTGTTAAAATGTTTTGTCATTTTAAAAACAAATCATGTTCAGCTAACCCCCCTGAAAGCATCAAATCTTGGCAGTGACGGGGATTGTTTAAGGCTAACGGGATTTTCCAAAAACAATTTTGATTGTTTGAAAGAAAATAATTGGGCAGGAGTTCTTTTAGGAGAGTAGGAAGTCTCAGGTTATATTAATAGTTAAGTAAAATTGCATAGATTATTCTCTTTTGTGTTGCCAGTATGAAAGAGACTTCAGGTACCCCGAGGTAGATAAAGATATGGAGGAAGAGGAACACATGGAGTGGCTTCTAAGCCCTGCGACTAGGAAGCACGTGATGGCGACAGTTGCAGAGACAGCTGGGTGTGGGACTCCAGCAGAGTCCTGCTCTGGCCCTGCGACTCGATTTCTCTATCTCTGCTTCCCTGCGTCGTTGGTGTCATCTTTAAGATGACAAAAGGCTGGCCACTAGTACTCTAGATCTACATCCTTGGACTCAGGTGTTACATGCCCCTCTCTGAATCCGTTCCTGTGGTCTATGAGACTGAACACTGTGTAGGAGGCGGGGCCACAAGACAGTGGTGGGTTGGGGGCGGTACTATAGGGAAGGGAGCTCTTTGCACCCCGGGTTTCTGTTCTCAAGCAGGAAATTGAGGCAGCGTTTTCAGCCATCTGAAATGTATTTCGGTTAAATTGAGGGAGGGCCCTTTCAATACAAAGGGGTTTCTTCCACCTTTCACGGCATTTCTTCTTATTCCAAAAGTCTATATGACAAGAAACACAGGCAGGAAAAGCCACTCCCTGTGCTCTTGAGCTCTGCACGATCATGCTTATAGATGGAAACATCAAAATCCAAGGGACTGCAGAGATGGCCCAGTGATCAAGAGCACTTGCAGCTTTTATGAAGGCCAGAGTTCAGTTCCCAGCACCCATGTCAGGTGGCTCACAGTGGCTTCTAACTCCAGAACTGGCAGATCCTACGCCCTCTCTGGCCTCTGCTCACACCTGCACTCATGTGCGCATACACACACACACACACACACACACACAAACAATTTTAAAAGGAAGAGAAATGTAAGACAGTGTGATGTTGGTAAAATGGAGGCCTGCACAAGTGTCAGTCATGTGTGTCACGTGTCCAGTGGTGGTATTTAGAATCCAGGACAAGGCTTCTATCATTGTGCTTAGTTTTGTGTAACACGAGTTTTTCTGGAAGATGAACACATTGCTGCTTCTTGGGCAAAACTGCAGTTTGGCAAAGGCACAGAGGATAGGACCCTAGGGCATGTTCAATGGAAATCCAAGTTCAGGATGCTCTACTCATGCCAAATGAGGCACAAATTAGGACATTAAAGGGGCCAGCAAGGGATGGCATCCTTAATGGGGAACATTAAGGGCACTGGGGGCTTCTTCCATAAAAATGGCTGAGCTCTGACTACATGAATATTGAGTCCTGTGCAGAGAACGTGATTTTGGGGAGTCACAGGAAATGTTCAACCTCATCCTGGAGCTCCTCTCCAAACAAGACTCTCACATCTCATCAAAGTCGTTGCTATTTAGAGGCAAATCTACAATTGAGCTGAACTGAGTTCAGCTGAGTTCTCTCTCTCTCTCTCTCTCTCTCTCTCTCTCTCTCTCTCTCTCTCTCTCTCTCTCCCCATGTGTGCCTGCACACTCTGGTGTCTTTCCTTTCACTTTGAAAAGCTGCCTGCCCTGTGTCATGTTGACAAGAAGAAAACACACAGAGAAAATGTCATTGCTGAGTGATCCCAAGGGAGACAGCTTTGTCAAATGCCAAGCATGTGGGAAAGACAAAGACCTTGTGGAGTCTAGAGAGAGAGTGTGTGTGTGACAAAGTGACTTAGCAAGTACAAGCTAGGGGCTGTCCACTGGGGCTCCCAAGATGGCCTTAGTACTTGTTCCTGAGTGATATAAGGCATCTGGGAAGGGGGTGATGATGTCCCTCTAAATATCCACGGCCCAGCCTCGCCAGACCTGGATTCTGGGCCTAAGGAGGGAGACTGACGGATGAGTGTAGTCTGTGGGAATCTTATTCTCAGTTTATGATATATTTGATTTTCCCAAAGGGTTGTTTGCATGTGTGCATGTTTGTGCATGTGTACATGCATATGTGCCTGTTTATATTCGTGTGTGTGTGTGTGTGTGTGTGTGTGTGTGTGTGTGTGAATGTACCAGAGGACAGTCTCTGGTGGCATTCCTCAGGTACATTTTTCTGGTTCTTGTTGAGTTCTCAGGCTGGCTTGGAGGTATCCAAGTACACAGGCTGCTCAGTGAGCCCGGGGCTCTGCCTTTCCCTGCTCCCATGGCAGCACTGAGACTACATGCCCACGCTGCCACAGCCAGCTCTATATGCGAGCTCTGGTGATCAAACGCAGGTCCTCGTGCTTACAGCCAAGAGCTTTATTGACAGAGCCATCTCCTTAGCTCCTCAAGGAACTTTGAACTGACTTGGTAGGATGAACAGTAGTTGAAGAGAAGATAAATGTTAGGTAAAAATGTCAAGACTCTAATTCAAGCTCTGCTTTGGTCTTCCCACTGCAGTTTTCCCAAGACCTTAAAATTCCCATGACAAGTTGAGAAAACCACGAGGAGACCTTCTGTGAAGCCACAGACAGGTGGGAATGAGTGATTCTCTTTCCAAACCAATGGAGTTCTTCTCCTCAGAACCCAATAGGCTCAGTTCTGTAAGAAACAGTGTTCATGTCTTTTATGGGGAAAATCAGAAAGATTATTTTTCCTGTTTTTCTTTCTTCTACATTTCAAAGGTGATCATGAGATTGCCAGGATGGCTGATATTTAACAAAGAATCCTCTCTTATCTTTTTGTCCTGGAAGTATGTCAAGTACTACCTTCATCTCTATCCATGCACCCCAACTGGACACCGAAAACACAGAAGGAAACACATGAGGGGAATTCAGGTTTGGAGGAGTTTTTTTTTTTCACAAATTTTCCTGCATTTGTGATCATAGGAATTGGACAATGGATATTTTAAAACCATACATTTATCCATTTAGCAAATACACTATAGGAGATTATGCTTCGTTCTTGTGGTCCTGGGGGAGCACACACAGGGGTGATGACTGTGCTCAGGCATCGCAGTGGCAAAGGAAGGAAACAAAGGTAAACAAAGATAATTCACTGTAAGATACAGTAAGCATCATAAGAAAGGTCTAAAGGGCCGTGCAAGCCACATCTCATGCTTCCAGGCAGACTACGGTCTCTCTGGGCAAAAGAGGTTTATCAGGATCCTCAGAGCAAGCTTCAGAAAGACAGAAATAGGCCAACCCAGAACCATAGGCATGGATGCCTGTTTTAAATGCCCCTTTCCAAACTCATGTTGATGTTGACTGCCATTGAGACCATGGGAAAATTAAGTGCCAATTAGGCCATGACATCTCTGCCAGGATGAATAAATTAATGCCATTCTTACAGGAATACATTCCAGGGTGGGGGGAGGGTAAGTTTGATTTGATTTCTCTCTGTCTCACACATGCACACTTTTGTCATGCTATAATGTAACACGAGGTTCCTAGATAGCAGTGGTGGCCTGCCCTTGGACTTCCCACCTTCCAGAACTGTGAATTAAGCAGGCTTTTATTGTTTTTAACTAGTTTATGGCATTCTGTTACGGTGACAGAAAACACACAAAGCAGTGGATCTCGTCCTGAGGACTCCACCTCGGGCGGTGACCACACCTCATCAGGTTACTCCCCTTCCTGTCTACTTAGCCAGCGTAAAGCCACCACTACTTCTTTTTAACAGTATCTTCCTGGAGGCTGCCGGAAATAGTTAGGAAACCTTAAGATCCAAGCATGTCGGGTAGTGGTTTTTCTCATCAGATGAGACCCCAGCACCTTCAGGAGATCTTACTCACTATGCACTGCTATCTCGACAAAATGGGCAAAGACCTATGCTTGGTGCATCCTGGGTCAATGTCTGCTTATTGGCCCAAGGGTGAAGGAGATGCCCATTTGAAGAAGAAAAGAAGGGGGGAGGAGAAGGTCTTTGGCAGAAAAGGACATCAAGCTATAGCTTACAAGTGATGTTGATATATTCATATTCATCCTCTCTCTCTCTCTCTCTCTCTCTCTCTCTCTCTCTCTCTCTCTCTCTCTCTCTGTCTCTCTCTCTCTGTCTCTCTCCCCCCAATACCTTGGACATTCTGGAAAAACACTATTACTAAGCTATATTTTTAGTGAGATTCTCAAAAAGAGGAAAGGTGACACTAGGAAGTCAAATCAGAGGAAATCAAAAAAGAGGGGATTTGGACTGAATTTTTGATGTGGAGAACTTTTAGGGATTCTGTCTAGGATTGTGGCTTTGGGGAATTGCTACTATAAAAAAATGCCCCCATTCTAAGCAGTATGGGAAAAATTACAGTCATGTTTACCTCCTCGGCCACAGTTGACCTGCTAAGTCAATTCCCTTACATTGGGTACTGGATCATCTTCAGGATGCTCATCAGTTGGTTAGTGGCTTTGAAATAGAGCATACACACTAGAGCCTGAGGTGGCCATATTTGGTCAATTTTCATGGAAAGACAGAAAGCAAAGAAAGAAAGCAAAAGATTAGAGCCACTGGAGGAAGGAAAGAGAAAAGCTGAGGACTACTGAGGGGGAAGGGAGGCAGGTGGGGCCAGAGTCCTCGTTCTCTACAGCTCCCTGGTTCTTACCCTGGTCCTTGTGAGGTCTTGCTGTGAGTGACACTTTTAGGTTTCGTGAGATCTCTTTCCATCTCTTGAGTCACATTTGTCTTCTGCTGTCATTGAAGGACTGAGGGACGTGAATCTGCAGAGACGGTCCAAAAGCGAGGAAGAGCACTCCAGGCAATTTGAGATAAACCCAATGTGGGAAAGCTCGGGACTCATAAAACAGAGTACACTATCATGGCTAGTTTATGACGTAAGCGAAGGCTGGGAGCTGAGACAGGAGAGTGAAGCTCTATGGTGAAGGCTGAAGCGTCTGGAGGTGAGTTTGGCTGTGAGGTGGAGCCACTGATGTTTTCATCTGTATAATAAGATGATCAGGTTTGGCCTGATCACCTTTGTAACCAAAGACAACCTTCAATGCCTACTTCCCAGGACTGGAAGGGAATCCCTGGTATGCCTCATTTTCATAGGGTCTGGGACAACTTATCTTTCATTTCCTTCCTATTTCCTTTACTGTGGGTAGCACCTGTCCCTGAAATAATCTTGCATTCGTGGATTCTGTTCCCAAGTCAGTCTATGAACCTGGTGTGGGGGTGGACATGGGAAGTTTACAATTCCCGAATGGCCAAAGTCTTCAGCAAGACCTGCTTCCAAGGCAAATTTCTCCTCCCTGGCTGTTAGCAGATGATAGACAACAATGCATTCTGGGATACCCCGAGCTTGAGAATATTGTTCGGATGACTCTTAAAGAGTAGAGCTAAATTGCTTAATGAGGGGAGTTGTTTGTTGTATAACTTAAATGAATATGTTTATGACTAATCCAGCCATCTTCCCAGCACATAGACCCTGTCTGTTTCACCCTACACTTCCTTACCCTGTGCAAATTTTTTCCTCATTGAACTTAAGTCCTTGTCCTTGTCCTGAAGAAACGTTAACAAATATTTATTTATCCTCAAGTAGGGTCCCAACTATAGAACCAGGAAATGGTTCTACTCAAGTCTAGTTTTGTGGGCCAGTGGGTGTATCCGAGTTAGTTATAAGAAGCATGTATGATTGATTCTAAGTTGTAGCCCTGAAAAACCCACCCAGCATGGGCAATGAATTTAGAGAGCTTGATCATTGGGTTTCCTGCTAAACCTACCTACAGGAAGTAGCACCCATGAGCTTCTCCCAAGCCACTGATTATTCACTGCCTCTAAAACCGGGCAGAGTATGTGCGAGGAGCCCAGGGACTTCCCAAGCTTTGCAAGTTTCATTCACTTTGTAGCTGCCTGAGACCCTGTTCTCCTTCCAAGAAAGAGTATTTCAGGAACTAGTTCTTGTTAGCCACACGGTAACAAACCTTCACGGCTGCACCCGGATATAAGATAGAGTGAGCGGTGGATCTGAGGTGTGGACTTTCTGCAGCGCCTTGCCATTGCGGGTTCTCTCCATTGTGAGTCTCCTGCGACAGGAAGAGAATCAGGAGAGGAGGACTACACTGGGCAGCAGCTAACTGAGCAGCCGGCTCTCTGCAGCAGTAGGTAACAACCAGACTAGGAGGCAGAGACAATTACAAGCAAAAAGGGTTGCAGAGAGCCAGGGCGAGCCTGTAATGGCCTAGTTAGGCAGGTGTGTTTAGGAGGGTCGTGATAGGCCCAGGAGGCGACTTTTAGTGAGAGATGGAGGGGATTCCACACTGATAGGATGAGAAGGTATGAGTCTGAGAGATGGGGGTCACACACTCATGAATGGTATTGCTTCCTGGCTACATGGTAGTTCTGGCCAATTAGCCCAGCTTCCCCTGACTTCTCTTGTTCCCCATCACTACTAATGGTGCTGAGGTCAAAGAGCATCCCTCACTTGAACATCCACTCATCATGCCAGACTCTGTCCACAGATAACTGATGCATCACAGAGGGGCTATATGGGGGGGGGGGAGGGATGTTCCCAAGACGGACACAGAACATTTACAAAGTGGAAATTCCAGTAAGACATTCCAGTAAGACAAGGGAACTGGATGTTTAGTATTCCTGGAGTTCTGTGAGAAGAAGGCCTTGCCTGGCATAGGGCTGGCATGGGGGAGGAGGAGGTTTTGCTTTGTGTCTATGGACATGTGTGATAAGGAGCGAGGGACAGGAAGCCTTCTGAGCTCATTCTGCTTCTGGGTGTAGTTCTGGGGATTTTCAGCTGAATTCACTTGGAGGAAAGGTGAGAGAGGGGCCAAGGCTTGTGTGAGGAGGCCATTTTTTTTTTCTTTTGTCCAGGAAGACAGAAGTCATAGTTTGAAGAGGGAAAGACATACAGTGAAATCTGACCGGCTACTTACGGTGACACTGCAGGTCCCATTCTGGGAACGGCCCTCAGAACACAAGGCTTTTCTCAACCCAACCTTCCCAGGTGTGAGGTTATCATGGCCGACACGCTTCTGTTTGCCGTCACTCACAGAAAAATGCTGAATTCTGTGAAACCCATGATTGTTCACTGGGAAGTCAGCCTTCCATCTCCCCCATTTTCTTGAAGGTTATTGCTTTAAGGAGTTTTGTTTTTAAATAGTAGATTTACATATCTGGCTGATGTAATTTAGGTGAATATGTTTATGACTAATCCAGCCATCTTCCCAGGTCATAGACCCTGTCTGTTTCACTCTAGACTTCCTTACCCTGTGCAGTTTTTTTCCTCATTGAGCTTAAGTCCTTGTCCACGTTTCCATCTTGTTCACTCGCCTTCTCTTTCTCTTTTCCTTACTTATTTTTAAATTTAAATTTTAGTGGGGGTTATTTTAAGACAGAGTCTCAAGTGGGCTAAGACAGATCTTAGAACCTGATTAGTAACAGAAGATAACCTTGAACTCTGTTCCCAGGGGCTTTTACAATCTAACCCCCCTCCTCTTCCTCAAAATCCCCTAAGCCCGGAGGGGAGAGTCCCATTTAGAACTCAGTGTTCCAAGGTCTCTCACTCTGCACGTTGTCTGGGTTGAGGGTGTCTGTGCCACAGAGTGAAACTTCTCTGGTAGCCAAGCGAGACATTGGCCCCCTCCCCAGGCTGCTGTGGCTACCACACGGGCGGGTTTTGTGGATGGGTCAACCTTGCTGTGCGTTGGTTTCTGGCCCACCTCAGTCATCCTATTATAGGATTTTAACAGAAAAGTGAGACAAAGCATGCCACGTCCTCAGACTTCAGAGGTAGCGCCTGTTGGGAGTAGTCTCCTCCCACCTCCGTGGCTCCAAACATGGCAGAAGCATGAGCTTCCACGAGCTAATGTTAGCTCTGACTCCCTAACTTGCCCTAAGGAACAGGCAGTTTGCATTTCTCACCAGCACACACACACAGTCCTTTCAGGTTTGTAGCTTGGCTTCTGGTAACAAGTAGACACAGAACTATTACAGCCAGGAGTGCAGATTGAATTCAACCCCCAACTCAGAGCAAGAAAGGGATAAACGGAGTCCTGGTCATGTGATCATTTGCCTTGTGGCCTGGAGAAGATCCCACAGAAACATTAGTAGTTCTGCTTTCGAAGATTTCAGTTCTTCAGTTTTTTTCTCTCTCTCCCTGCAAAGAATTTCCTAGATCTTTACTAGCATGAAAAAAAAATCCAAACATCTGACTACTTCAGCTACCATTTAATTATTTTTATTAATTGATTTTGTTGCTTGACAGTTTCATACATGTGTAGAATGTAATGTCATTACTCTCTCATTCCTACCCTCTCTGATCTTCTTACTGTCTCTTCTGCTCATCCATACTAGTCCCTTTTCCAGACTCGTGACTTTTGACATCTGCATAGCCATTGGATTGGTAGTGTCCATTGGCACCTGACAGGGTCATCAGCAGGTTCACAATGGAAGGGAATGGAGTTCTCCGTTCCCTGAAACTATCAGTAGCAAAGTCTCCTTGATGAACAGCAGGGTCCCCAGAGTCCCCCCTCTACTCATGTCTCACTGTTGACAGATCTGTTCCTTCAGTGACCTAATGCAGGCATCTTCATCTGTTTTGAGGTCACGATTTCAATGTCCAGCTAGAGTTTTCATTTCAGACTCAAACTGCCTTCAGAGCACTCCTTTGGGATGACTAAGCTGAAACTTAACATCATCAACACAAGATGCCTTAGTACTTCCTCAAACCCGCTGCTTTTACCCCTCCTCACCTTCATACACACTAACTCTAACCTGGTTGCTGGGGACCCAACCCCTCAGAGTCATTTCTAAGGCTGCTTCCTTCCCATGTTAGATTTAACTCGAATCCTCACTATCTCTCTCTTCAAATCCTGTTCAAACCTGATCACTACCCACCTCCTGCCCCCCACCTCTGTGGTCACCAGCTCAGTCTGTCCTTGCTGCAAAAGGCTCCTGCCAGTGTAGCTACTTCCTCTCTGATCTTTATATTATTTATAGCATAAAAGGTTGACAGATCTTGGGCTAGGGAGATAGCTCACTCAGGAAAGTACTTGCTATATGAGCACAAAGACCTGATTCCATCCCCAGAACCTATGAGAAAAAGCTAAGGAAAATGGAGCCCACTTCTTATCCCAGCTCTGGGCATGCAGAGATGAGACTGGAGGCTGGCTGACAAACTAACCTAGATAAACCTGTCAGTGCCGAGCACTGACCCCCAAGACTTTGTCCTTAAACAAACAAACAAACAACAAACAAGGAAAGGTAGCTCTTTCCTCTTGAGGAGTGACACCCAAGGTGTCCTTTGACTCCCCTGTGCACACATGTGAATAAATACCTGTACACCCATGTGCACCCACAATGACACATAGACAAAAAGATTATCTCTTCAAAATTATATTAAATCAGGCCGTCACTCCTTTGCCTGTCCCCCTCCCCGAATCTGCCTCTTGTCTCCCCAACCTTCCCTCCAACCCCCAAATGCTTATTCCTGTTTCTTTGCTTCCTGGCACATTGTGACTACGTGGAGCACAGTCTGTTTCACAGTACCTCATCTACCTTTCCTTGATTCTGAAAAACTCCTCATCCACTTCTGTTACATCTCCTGCAGACATAGGAGTGACTTCTTTCCTTACCTCCTAGGGATCCCTCTCAAGTGATCTTTCCTTTTATGGCCTTCTGTGACTATCCCAACCTAACTGAGTAACACAGTACCACTGAGCTGAGTAAAGTGGTACCACTGAGCTGAGTAACACAGTACCACTGAGCTGAGTAACAAAGTACCACTGAGCTGAGTGAGTAACACAGTACCACTGAGCTGAGTGAGTAACATGGTACCACTGAGCTGAATAACAGGGCACCACTGAGCTGCGTCCTCAGTCAATCCCTAGGTACTTAAAACAGCAGTTACTGATTTTTGCCACAAGTACATCTGTAAGTGCCTGAGGTTCAAGGTGTTCCAGGCTGGGCTTAGCTTTGAGTCACAACTTGTCTGGCCTGGCTTCCTCCCTATTTGTAGGTTCAGATCTTGGAGCATGCATAGCAGGAGCAAGAGCTTCCCAGGGAAAGCATGTGTCTTGGTGATGGCCAGTTGGGTTGAACGCAACTTGCAAGTGCTGTGCTCAGCGTTTTCTGGTAATGACAACATGTACACGGTGGGTTTGTTTTCGTGATATGTTTATTGTCTTGGCTAAGCTTGGATAAAATGTTTCTACTAGCCAGCTAGAAACCCCTAATGTAACTCCTGTTGTTCAGATACTCCCTCTTCAGAGTCACTCTCCCTGACAACAGCTCCAGGTGTAGCATCCTCCTCCGACTCCTCTACCCTGTCTTTTGATATAGCATTAGTCTGTCCACACCATCCCACACTACTCAGTGGCTAGCTCCTTCCGTCTCTTCTATCAAAGCACAGGCTTCCTGAGACTAGATTCTTCAAACAGTTCTTGGAGTAGGATTTCAATGAAAGTCATTCAGTATGGCCTAGGGAGATAGTTGAGCAAGTAAAATCCTTGCTGTGTATTCCCCAAGTCTGCAACCTGCATTCAGACCTGCAGAACCCACACAGACAACTGGGCATGGCCATGCATACTTATGATAATGATGCCAGAGGCTAGAGGCAGGAGAATGTGGAGGAGTCAATGGTCAGCCAGCCTAGCCAATCAGTGAGCTCCAGGCTTAGTGACTAGAGGGAAGACACCTAGTATTGACACCAGGCCTCTCCATGTGCACACATGGGAATGCACACAACTGTACCTATGCATACTACATACATAGTCCTCCTATTCACTGAACAAATATGACACAATGACAGGAGAAGTCTAAAACTATTAGAAGTCATCACGGGAGGTGATCACTGTGATCTTACTTTGTACTGTTTGTTTCTTCAGGGCAGAACTTTATTTGTTTTTTTTCCAAGGGTTGGGAACATAACCTAGAGCCTTGTACACAGACATTCTACCGCTGAGTTACATCCTCAATGCTGGAATCACCCTTTTTGATATAGCATCAATAACACTTTGCAGGCATATGTGTGTGTTTTTAAAGTTTGCTTATGATAAACTACCCACGTAGGAGAATTTGAGTTTCTTATGAGACTGCATGTGATGTTTTGATTATTTCAGAAGCGCTTCTCAGAGCTTGTAATACACCTATACTTCTTACCTGTTGGAATTGAGCTAAAAATAGTCAGAGGTAGCTAAGCATTGCTGAGAGTTTGTGAACTGGCTGCTCTTGTGTCTTGTCTTGCCTGTGATACCAGAACAAAACCATGTAACATGGGAAGCTATTCTAGTTCAAATGGAGTAGCTTTACAACACCCAAACAGTGTTCTCTTGTCTGTCTCTACTTGGGATACAATTACCTTCCTAACCTTAACCATAGTAAGCACTATTCCGTGCTGAAGCCCCAGTGTTTTGCTAAAACACAATGAATGACTACACATACTTCTTGGCCTCGGAGTCCCGTTCTTGACAAGAACTTTTCTGGATGGTCATCTGTCTGTCCCTGACACCATCTTTTTAGATTATGAGTTGTCATACTCGTGAGGGTGCTCATATGTGTCAAACCAACATCTTCATCTCTCAAATCCTGGGGAAAACTATGGCTTATAAGGACATGTAATCCATTCATTCTTTTATTCGCTTTGACTGTCCATCCCTCATCACTTGCACTTGATTGTGAGCAGAAAGGCTGTCTTTGTCTGCTTTTAAGGGTGATGAAAACCATTTCAAAACCAAGAGCCCCTACTAAGTGGATGTTAAAATATTTTTTGAAGAGAAGGAAGGAAAAAGTTCCTGGCTCATGTTCAGGACTTTAAAGACAGAAGTGGTCTTGGCAGTAGGAAAAAATTCAATTCCGTTTAGGAGAGATTTATTGGCTTTTAAATTACTTTTATATGTCTGGAACCACTGGGATAAAACAGAACAGTTTGGTCATGGGTTCTTCTCTCCGGGGATTAACAACCTAGTGTCAGGGTAGAGCAGTAGTGGCGGAAGTGGGTGTGGTGATTGCAGCCTCAGATGGGCTTGGCGGGCACAGCAACACCCGAGGGTGTATAGCTTTACTCATTCCTGAGAGACCGAGGAAGCCTAGGAGATGCCTAGGAGACAGACGCCTTGGAGGCTCCATGGTGTTTTTGTTCTTTCCATTGGTTCTTTGAGATGCCCTCTTCTGACCTAACTGTGGTTCATCATGATAATCCAATGTCTAAATAAAACCTGATATGTTATACGGTAATTCAGAGTCATACCATAACGTGTCCTGCCCATCCTCTAGGCCTGTCTCTCCTATGCAGTCAGTTACATTGATTTCAAGTATATTCTTCGAGGTATGGTATCAACAGTGCAGGTAAGAGAAGACATTGTATCTTTTTCTTACTTAAGAGCTAACACTATATACATTCCTCATATAGCTTTTGTTCTTACGGGAGAATCCCAGACAAATATATCAACAAGTAAAGACTTTCTTCCTTCGTTTTTATAAATGCAAACCAAGGAAGGCTTATTGCTTAGTCATTTCCCTATGGATGGCTACCTGAGTTCTTCCTATTATCTTCTATTAAAAATAATGTTGCGTAAACCATTACTTCATCATTTCTTATGTTTCAAAATTCCTGTTGAGACCACTCACAGACCTATTTTTTTTTTTTTTAAATTCAAGTTTATCATTATGCCCAGTTGGGTTAGTTAGGGTTTTACTGCTAGAAACAGACACCATGACCAAGGCAACTTTTACAAGGACAACATTTAATTGGGACTGGCTTACAGGTTCAGAGGTTCAGTCTACTATCATCAATGTGGGAACAGGGTACCATCCAGGCAGGCATGGTGCAGGAGGAACTGAGAGTTCTACATCTTCATCTGAAGACTGCTAGCAGAATACTGACTTCCAGGCAGCTAGGATGAGGGTCTTAAAGCCAATGCCCACAGTGACACACCTACTCCAACAAGGCCACACTTACTCTAACAGGGCCACACTTTCTAATGGTGCTGCTCCCTGGACCAAGCATATACAAACCATAACATTCTACTCCCTGGCCCCCATAGGCTTGTTCAAACATATGAGTCTATGGGGGCTCATGTTTTATAAAAAGATAAAGACTTATAAGAAGTTTTATGGGGGTATGGTGAGGTATGGGAAATGGGATGTCTCAGTAGGCCCATGTTGAGGTATCCCTTCCCCCTGAGGGACCAGTCACCTGACAGTATAGTATAGAATAAAGTTTATTCAGGGCATGGGGAGGGGAGTTAACCCCTAACCCTAACCCTAACCCCAACACTAACCCTAACCCCAACCCTAACCCTAACCCTATACAGACAGAGAAAGGCAGAGAGAGAGAGAGAGAGTAGAGAAGTAGAGGCTGGCCATGACCACGTGGAGAGAGGTGGGGGAAAGGAATGGGACAAGAGAGGGAGCAAGAGGGCAAGAGAAGAGAGGCAAGAGAGAGAGGAGGTGGCAAGCAGCTGCAGCCATCCAGCAGCCATGGATGAACTGGGTTACCTAAAAGTGGGGCTGGAAATACAAAAGGACAGGGTGTGAGAGAAGAATGAAGCCAAGACAAAAGTTTCTGATCAAGGCTCGAAGTTTGATAGTCAGCACTGCATTTATATAGGGAGAGCCCACAGACTCGTCCTTTGTTCCAGCTGGGTTGTGTTGCCCAGCCGTTTCAGCAGGCAGTCTAGTCCTGTAGGAAATTGACTCCACCTGGGTCCTTAAGGTGCAACTGTGGACTTAAGGTCTAGTTAGCCTGCTCAAGGCTGGGGGCACAAGCAGCCCCTTTTATAGTGGGCCAGGCCTACCTGGCCTTTGCCAGATCACTGTTGGGAGGAGCATACCTGGCTGTTCCCAGGTAATTGTGGGGTGGAATTCAGACAGAAAGCTAACAAGGGCATTATGCTAAACATAGCATAGTGCAAAATACATTTAGTCCAACCTCAAAAGTCCCCATAGTCTGTAGCGGTCTCAACAATGTTAAAAGTCCAAAGTTCAAATCTGACATTCATCTAATCACTTTACTGTAATCCCCAAAGTAAGACATAAAAACAGCTAGGCAAACTCCAAACTCTGCACTCTGTGTGTGAGGTCAAATCGGTCTTCAGATCTCCAATTCCTTTTTCATCTTTGTTGACTGCCACAAAGTTCTTTCTCCTGGACTAGTTCCACTACTTGTTAGCAGCATTCCTCAGCAGATATCCTATGGCTCTGGCATCTCAAAACAAGGCAACTTGAACATTTCAGCTTCTTGTTCCCATGTCTGGGGTCTACACGTGATCTTCTGGGCTCCTCCAAAGGGCTGGTGTCACTTCTCCAGCTCTGCCCTCTGTAGCACTCTAAGCTCAGGTTGATCCACTCCACTGCTGCTGCTGTTCTTGGTGATCATCCTATGGAACTGGCATCTCCAACATACTGGGGTCTTCTGCTGCAACTAGGCCTCACCAGTAGCCTCTCACAGGCTCTCTTCATGGTGCCAAGCCTCAGCTCCTCTGCATGACCCCTAAGGTCCTGTGCTGTCAACTATATCTGGGGCTGCACTATTAACAGCGGCTTTCCATGGTCTCTCACAGTGCCAAGCCTCAGCTGTTCTTCATGATGCCTTCATACTTTCAAAACCAGTACCACCTGGGCAACTCTTCCACATTATCAAGTACAGCTGCAGCACAAGGTACAACCTTGGCTATCTCTGGAACGCAGCTTCTTTATGTTCTCAGAAAACACTTCCCAGAAGATTTCACCTCAGTGATGCTGGCCTCTTCTTAATCACCTCTAATTTCTTAGCTCCAGCTAACCAGCATCAATTATCCCCGTAGTCCCTTCTATTCTTGACTCTAAAGCCAGAGTCAAATGGTTGAAACTGCTGAGTTCAGCTGCTTGCTAGGGCTGGAACATGCCCTCTCCCCCCCCCCCACACACACACCTTGTTCAACACTATCAATGATGGGATTAAAAGTGTGTACTACCACACCTAAATTTAAGCTTTTCTTCACCTAGAACTTTCACAGGTTGGCCTTGAGCTCAGAGATCTGTTTGGCTTTATCTCCAGGGATTAAAGGTGTGTACCACCATGCCTGGATCTAAATTTAGCTGGGTAGGATTTTGACCCTAAGCCCTATTCTCTTAACCTGCTATCTCCTAGAACCTAGAATTCAGTTTCACTTTACTTCCTGGTGCCCCTTTAATATTTAAACCACATATTTTATATTTTTCCTTTCTTGGTATGCTTGCTTGAAATGCTCTTCATGAGACTTTCAGATAACAAAGTCTGTGCTAGGAGTTTCTGAGACTTCCTTTGTCAATGCAATTAATATAAATCTCTTTATCTTAGCTTTAGGTAGATTCTTCAGCCAAGGGCAAAAAGCAGCCACATTCTTCACCAAAATTTACAAAACCAGTCTCTTGGCCGCACATTAGAATTCTCCTCTGAAACCTTTAGAGTCAGGCTTCCACAATCCAAATCACCCTCAGCAACAAAGTCTTTTATATTCCTACTAGGATGGGCCACTAAGCCCCACTTAAAGCTTTATACTGCTTTCCAAATCTAAATCCACATTTTACCAAACAAAAGCATGGTCAGGCCTGCCACAGCAGTGACCCAGTCCCTGGTACCGACTTCTGTCTTTGTTAGGGTTTTACTGCTGTGAACAGATACCATGGCCAAGGCAAAACTTACATCATTTAATTGGGACTGGCCTACAGGTTCAGAGGTTCAGTTCATTGTGATCAAGGCAGAAATTGAAACATGGCCACATCCATGCATACATGGTGCAGGAGGAGCTGAGAGTTCTACATCTTCATTTGAAGGCTGCTAGGAGAAGACTGGCTTGAAGGCGGCTAGAATGAGGGTCTTAACGCCCACACCCACAGTGACGCACCTACTCCAATAAGGCCACTCCTACTCCAACAAGGCCACACATCCTAATAGTGCCACTGGGCAGAGCATATGCAAACGATCACAACAGTTTTAGAGATAAATGCTTTACTGCAGGGATTCTTGTATTGGTTATTTTCTCATAGCTATGAAAAGATTCCAGATGAAGGCAATGTATGGAACAAAGGCCTCTTCTGCCTCAGGATTTGAAGGAATACATCTGATCCATCACAGTAGCATATATATGGCAGTAGGAGTTTGAGACAATTGGCCACATCACATCTAGCAGAGTCAATAAACCCAGAGAGGACAATGAAGGCTAGCACTCCATTGCTTTCTTTTCCCCCTTGTTCTTCAGCCCAGAATCCCAGCCTACTTACTGCCCAAACCCAGGATGGATTCCCTCTCCTAGGTTAAACATCTCTGGAAATACTCTCACAGACACTCCTAGAGTTGTACCTCCTAGGTCATTCCAAACACAGTTAACTTGTTAGTTAGCAATGAATATCAACCATTGAGGTTCATAAAGACAATAGTCAAAGATCCTTTATGGTTGAATTAAGTGGTCCTATGAGAGATCAAGTAAGCTCTAGACACCTCTTCAGGCACACAAGAGCCACTTCTTCCTGCACAGCCTAGCTAATATGATCGATTCTCTTATCAGATGCTGAGTTCCAATTCCACCAGCATTTACTGCTGCCTAGTTGGTGTATTGAGCCCTTGTGTATCGGTTTAGCCAACAAATGGTACTGAGCGTGCTGTAAGCCTCAGGGTCTGGTGGGCATGGGAGTGAGAAAGGGATAATTCTTGGTCCTTGCTCTCTATCTCCTATCGTGTACAGACATAGAAGCAGATAGCTAGAAGGTATGCTGTATTGTCGACATTGCTGTAAACTTGTATACTGGGAAAGCTTTAACAGCTCGACCTTGTCTGTGTATGCTCTCTGCAGCATAGTAGAACCCTACGTATAAGGCCTAGGAACAGAATCTACAGATTTGGATTTTGCTTTGATCCGTGATACACGCAATTGTGTAGCTTTTCTGAATTGTCAAATCTTCATCTGGAATGCATGAGAGCACCAAATGATGCAAGCATTTGGAAGTGCTTTGTAATTATTATTTATATTCTCTCTTCCCAGGAAACGGCATTGTGAGAACAATCAAGAGTTGGGATAATTTAGTGATAATTACCATCTGTGTCTTTGGTCCTTCAGAGGCTCTCAAACCCCTTTCATTTTTCAGATACTTTTGTCTGGGTCACCTGCAATCAAAAGCAGTCATTAAAGTTCTCCGGCAATCAGAAATCCATAAGTGTCTGTGGAGTGCTCCCCACAAGTGGGGCATCTGTATCATTCCCTCTCCAAGGCTTAGGGACCATTAGGGAAGAGGTGACAGAAAGATTGTAAGAGCCAGAGGTCAAGGACTGGAACAAAACGGTGTTCTGGGCATGGCAGGATCATTGCTCTCAGGAACTTGCAGCAGCTGTGGCTGCCTGCATTAGACCCACACAAGGTCAAGTCAGCCTACATTCTAACACGGAGGGAGGAGCTTAAGAGTCCCTCCTCCTAACCGAGGAGCTATTGACAATTAATAGCTTCTGGCGCAGATAGAATCTGTTTTCTATAGGGTGTGACCCTTGGTAAGTTGCTCCAGTAATGACCACACACCCATGGTTTATGGGTATTGGACTCAGAGCATTCTTTATGTTTAAAAGAAGATAAGAAGTTGGTAGGGTTGGGGAGGTAGAGGTGAGTCTGGGAAGACTAGGTAGTGATTATGATCAAAATACATTGGGTAAGCTGTGCAATTCTGGAATAACTAATTGAACATAAAACATCTCCAGCAGTAGTTTTTGCACACATATTCTGGAGATTGGCTTGGCATACCATTTAGGGTGACCCACCTGTTCTTTCTCCTCTCTCTCTCTCTCTCTCTCTCTCTCTCTCTCTCTCTCTCTCTCTCTCTCTCAAAGATTTATTTATTATTTTATGTATATAAGTACACTGTAGCTGTCTTCAGATGCACCAGAAGAGGACATCGGATTTCATTACAGATGGTTGTGAGCGGCCATGTGGTTGCTGGGAATTGATCTCAGGACTTCTAGTACAGTAGTTAGTGCTCTTAACCACTGAACCATCTCTCCAACCCGGCCCACCTGTTTTTATTGATGTTGGAGTTTACTTTATTATCATGGAACCACTAAGCTGATTGATTTTATTTTTAGACATGTGAGGAGAGATTTTTGAGGAGATGTCCCTGGAAAGTGCTCCAAAAGTTATGGTGGTGGACCCAAAGAATTCCTGTATGAAGAGAGAGGTGACTTTGTAGATTAAAGCACTTGCCCACAAGTATGAGGACTAGAGTTTGGATCCTGGGAATCCACATAAATCTGGATTCAACAATATGTACCTGCTACTCCTGTGCAGCTTTGGAAAATTGGGAGGTAGAGGTAGGAAAATCCTTAGAAAAGTGCAGGGGAACGCCAGGGCCAAGAAGTGGGAGTGGGTGGGCAGGGGAGCAGGGTAGGGGGAGGGTTTTATAGGGGACATTTGGGATATCATTTGAAATGTAAATGAAAATATCTAATAAAATAAGTTTAAAAATTAATAAAAGAAAAGAAAAGTACAGGCCAGCTAGCCTTGATATCTATAGCAGTGGACAATAAGAGACACTACCCACAAAAAAAAGATGGGCAATGAGGACCAATACTGCACAGTTGTCATGTCATGTGCACACCTACACTTAACACTCATAAAAATCTCACATACACATGAACTTTACACATGCTACATATACATCATCTGCAAACACTTCCTGTAGACAACTGGCATATACGTATCCACACAGAACCATGCCTCTGTGACAGCCATGATGCTGTTGGGGGAATAGAGTCCAGGCCACACAGTGCATGTGTGTGTGTATGTGTATTCATCTCAAAAGATGAAATAGCAACTAAAAGAGCTGAAATAGCAACTCAGGGTTAGCAAAGCAATCTAGATGAGCAACATTCACAATTAGCCACCATCCCTTAAATTATGGGCACCAGAGGAAGAAGTGTTATCCCTAACATCTGAGAGGAAGAGCTACTTGTGGGATTTGGATCACAGAAAAGGCAGCCCAGAATGAGGCTGTATTCCCACCTCTAAGTAAGTAGATGTATTCCTTGCCTTCTCCTTCCCTCCTACTTCTTCCTTCCGCTAGTAAAGACAGTTGGCAAGGGTGATGGAGGAAAAGATTTTTGTCAAAGAAAATGAGATATTTAATCTGAGAGCTTACAGGCAAGTGACCAGCCTAGAAATTTCACTCATTCTCAGTAAGTGTCCCACTAAATGGAGAAGGCTGCTTCCTACTCCATCTTGCCCCTGAAGCTGATTTCTCTTGCCTTGGGGCTTGACTGTACTTTCAAACATTTTATTATTCTTTTTCCAGTCAGAAATATCAATGATTTTTTTAATACCTGCTCTCTTTGACATATGCTACTATCCAGTTAAATTTGTCTTCAGGGCATATAAGGCAGTAGAGGAAGAAAAGGAGAGGCCAGAATCAACAGTCAACCTTCATCAATTAGGTTGACAACATTAGCTGACAATCTTGATCAAACAAAGATTAGCTGACAATAATTGTTAGCTTGACACAACCTAGTTACCTGGGAGAAAGCCTCAATGTCTACATTAGGTTGATCTGTATTTCTGTTTGTGAAAAATATCTTAATGTGGGAACACCAAACCCACTGTGGGTAGCACCATTCCCTAGACAGGAGAATCTGAAATATATAAGATGGAAGTCAAGCTGAGCACATGCAACCAAATGAGCATGTACATATTCATTTCTCTCTGCTCTTGATTATGGATGTGATATAAACAACTGTTTGAAGTTCCTGCCTTGCCTTATCCCTAAGTAGAGCTTAACATAGAATTGTTAGCTGGAATCATCTTCCTTTTCCCTCCAAGTTGCCTTTTGGTCAGGGTGTTTTTAATCACAGAATCATAAATGAAACCAGAACCATCATCTAAAAGGCTGAAACTATTGGAATCCTAGTGACACTAGAGACGTCTGAGTGGAATGCATGGTTGCCAAGGCTTCCTCCCATTGGTTGTTACAGTCAATGTATCCTCTTTAGTGAGTTGCAGAGAAAAGCTCTCTAATGGATTTATGTTTAGCCACAATCCCCAACCAAGTCTTCATCAGAAGGATAGAATTTTAGAACCATAATATTGCTAGAAGTCACCAATCTCAACAAGTCCACCATTTTGTAAACAGTACAAATGGAGCCTGGTGAGATGAACAGAGTCCAGACCACATACCAGGAGTCATGTGTGAGCCAACTTCACACCAGCCCATTTCCTCTGCCTGAGACATTTTCACTTAAGTTCCCTTTTGATTCACTACCTTAATGCATTCTTCTGAAAATATTTAACTGTTCCCCTACTACTACTTCAGAATTTCCCAGTGTGGAGATCAGTGTGGACAGCCTCTTTAGATTTCTTATACAGATCACATTCAGCATTTTTTTTTTTTTATTTTCTCCTACTGTCTCCTCCTCACCGGATGCAAGTTATTTTGAGTTTGGGAGCATGAAAACTGAGCTCAGATTTAAATTGCCTTGTAGCTTGCTCTGTGGGAGAGTGAGGTCTCTTCTCCTCCATTGTTCTTCTGTGAGCATGCACGGGTCTTTTTTGTGCAAAGAGGTTCTGAAATTTTACTGCCAGTAAAGTAAAATAGGAAACCAATAGTATCATTTTCAATGTAGGTTTTATTTCCCTGGTGATGTGTGAAGAAATTGCTTCAGTAAGGAAGCCAACACCACAGAAGCATGGGAATCTGTTGACCCTGGGTCCACTGGAGGCTCAAAGAGTACGAAGAGTGAGGGAAAGGGAGGCAGAGCTCAGAGGGAGTAGAGAGTGAGCGTGAGTGTGTGGTGTCAGGAAAGGAAGCACATATTCATCTGGTAGAAGGTTTCAGTCCCGAGGGCTTCTTAACAGCTGCAGGCAGCTGCTTTCTGTAGTTCTGCTTTTATCTCTGGAGGAAGAGGAAAAGGCAAAGATGCCTTGAACACAAAGATGGAAAGACTAAGGAGGGAGGGTGGGAAAGAAAGAAGACCAAGGAGAGAAGGAGATGAAAGAGAAAGCCTCCATAGAACCAAAAAAATAATGGCCCAGCAAGAATCCTAGAAGGGACCACGAGTCACCCCAAGGTACAGTGAGTGAAAGTATGTTCTTGGTTATTAGCAAAAAGGCTCATTCTTGATTTTACTTCATTGTGGGGTTCTCAGATGGAGGACATGTTTCTTTGACAGCAAGAAGTCAAAGGTGTTCAGAAGGCGAGCCAATATAGCTGGAAGCTACAGGGACTAAGGACTCCCACAGGACGGAAGGGAATGTCAGGAGGAGGTGAGAGAATGACAACAGGGACGCTGTCTCAGGCCATGGTGTGTGAGGTCCCGTGCACACCAGATGCTCAACCAGTGTTTGTCAGTCTTCATTCCCTTCTCTAAATGTAGATATATTCTCGATGATGCCAACCGAGTGAGTCATACATTCTTTTAAAATTGCTGTGGCCAGGGGCTGGGTTGATGTTCAGTGGTTAAGCGTACTTTAGGGTACTTGCTCTTGCAGAGGACCTGTGTTCTGTCTCCAGCACCCACATGGCAATTTACAACAGCCTGTAACTCCAGTGCTAGGGGATCCGGAACCCTCTTATGGCTGCAGTGGGTACCAGGCATGTGCACCGACATATATGCAGTAAATTATTCATACACAGAGAAACGTTGAGCAACACCCAGACAATGATAATGAAGGTTGGATGCTGTAGGGGCATGTGTGAGTAAAAGCCTCATGCATTAACAGATATGGAGAGCATTGCTTTCCTGAGAGGTGGTAAAGAAGAGGGAATGTTCTAGAGGCTGGCACCAGGAGCATAGATTGGTCAACTGCATTTTCATCCCTTGGAAGGAGAAGCAAGAGAACTAGCTTGGCATTCCCAGTCACTTTGCAGCTATGGTACTGGTGAGACAGACATCATAATCTTCCCACTGGGTTTTCTCCTGAGCTTGGAAACATTAGCAGGAGAGAAAGAAACTGGAGGCAAGGTATCCTAAAGTGTATGTTACCCGGTGTACCAGCGACTGTCCTGTTGATGGGCATCAGAGCATGGGTGTCTCGATAGAAGAGATGCTGTGACCAAGGGAACTTATAAAAAGAAGGATTGAAGGCCCTGAAGGAGATAGAAACCCCACAGGAAGACCAACTGTGCCAACTGGACCCCTGTGAGACTGAGCCACCAACCAAAAAGCATCCATGGGCCAGACCAAAGCCCCAGGCTCATAAGTAGCAGAGGGCTGCCTTGTCTGGCCTCAGTGGGAGAGGAAGTGCCTAATCTTGCAGAGACTTGAAACACTAGGGTGGGGGATACCCAAGGGGTCCCCACCTTCTCAGAGGTGAAAAGGGAGGGAGGATGGTGGGGGACTCTGTGAGGGGGGTCACTGGGATGGGGCAGTGTTTGAAATGTAAATTAATTAATCAAAAAATAAAGAACCACTGTAATAAAAACTGTATGATTCAATTCCCTAGATTGACAAAAGGCTATTATTCCAAAAAGCTACTTTCCCATAGTGGTTTACTAGAGTAAAACTGATATTGAACCACTGAGTCTGTGGCCAGGGGAGGGAACATTTAACAGACGGCCTGCTTACAGTTTCAGAGGGTACATTCATAATCATCATGGCGGAAACATGGCACGAGGGAGGCAGGCGTGATAATGGAGCAGTAGCTGAGAAGCCGAGAACTCTGAAAACTTGTATCTGTTGCAGGGAGGGAGAGAGAAAGAGAGAGCAGGGGATAGAGTGGGGGGAGGGGAGAGAGGGGAGTTCTACTAACTGGGGACCAAGCATTTGAACATATGAGCCTGTGGGGTCTATTCTCTTCAAATCACCACACCTGAACTTTTTTGATTTTGGATTCTATTGCTTATTCTTCTAATCAACCTCTCTCCTCTCCCTCCTCGACCCCTCTCTCAAGTCAGAAAGAATCCTTTTCTGTTTCTTGCTGTTAAAAAAAAAATCCCAAAATAACCCCAGATGCTCCACTTTCCCTATCAAATAAATCACTGACTTCACTGCGAAGCCCTGGACTCTTTAACCTTTCTCCTCATAAATTCCTTTGTACAGGAGATGTCGGAAATGTCCTATCACTTGGCCGAATGGCAGATCTCACAAGTCCAGGATGAGCCGTCCTACTTTGCAGATTCTAGAAGTTTTACAAACTTCAGTGGGATGAATGTCTGTGTCTAACGAAATCATGTGTTGAAGCCACACTACCCAAGCCACACCAGATCCAAGGTTTTGCTATCTTCCTGTCAGACGAGGCCACAGCAAGAAGTCCTCTCTGTAGAATATTCTCTGCAAGAACTCGATCCCGGGTCTTGGAGAGATGGATCAGACATTAAGAGCACGTATTACCCTTGCAGAGGGCAGGGGTTCAGTTCTGAGCACCCACTTGACAGCTCATAATCACTTATAAATCCAGTTCCAGGAAGATCTGATGCCCTCTGCTGGCCTTTGCTGGTACTTTACCCCCCCATACGCATGGATGCACATACACAAGTACACATACATAAAAAGCTGGGCGGTGGTGGCTCACACTTTTAGTCCCAGCACTTGGGAGGCAGAGGCAGGCAGATTTCTGAGTTCGAGGTCAGCCTGGTCTACAGAGTGAGTTCCAGGATAGCTAGGGCTAAACAGAGAAAAATTTAAAAAAATAAATAAATAAATAAATAAAAGAGCTAACCCCTGCAGGTATCTAATCTCAAGCTTCCAGCCTTCATAATAGTTTATGGGATCTTGTCTGTTAGTCTGATCTGACTTAGGTGTAACCCTGCCTACACAAGCATTAGGATCAGAACAGTTAAGACAGCAACAGGGCAGAAGAAGTGAGGTTTAGTTCTGATGCATACCCTCAAGGATCTTGATCTCACTGGGCAGAAGTTATTTTTTGTTTTCTGTGACATGGATTTAATGCCTCCTTCACACGGTAGATAAAGCCACTGAGCTCATCCTTGTCAAGGGTCACATAAAACCTGGTAGATAATGAGACAAGCCTCTAGTGTTCCCTGTATGAATGTGCATGTCAAACACTTGTGCTTAGGATAACCTATTTTGAGAATTCAAAGTAAGGACTGGGGATTTCATAATCTTTAAGCATGTGGGTTCTTGACCTAAGAGCCCAGCTTGTGACCAGCGGGCGCAGAAAAAGAGCCAAGAGTCTAAAGACAATTGAACGATGAAGAGTGTGATGCTCAGATAAGAAAATAAGAGATGGAGGGAGAAAGGAGGGGGAAGGAGGGGAGGGGTGCAGAGGAAAGAAGGGAGGAGAATAGAGGAGAGAGAGAGGGAGGAGGAAATGGAGAGAGGGAGGAGGAAATGGAGAGAGGAGGGAGGAAAGGAGAGAGGGAAGTAGAAAGATAGGAGAGGAAAGAAATGAGTGAGAAAGAGAAGAAAGCACAAGACATAGAAGGGCATAGCAAGAGGGCATAGCATGGTGGTGCTTGATTGTAATCCCAGCACTCAGGAGATGTCTTTAGAAAGACTGGGGGGGTTCAAGGGTAGCCTGGGCTACACAGACTCTGTCCGGAAGATAAACAGCAGATAATCAACCAACCAACCAACCAACCAAACCTAAAACGACAACTCTCCCAAACTAAATCTTCAGAGCCAGAAATAAGATGTGACTTTTTAATTTTCTCTGCCTCTGAATGGATAACCCCCAAGTTGTCCTGTGACCTAATGCCAAGGCCAAGGGGACAGAACCGTGGCTAGGAAAACCAGAGCTAGCAGCCCACGGAGCTAAAATTTCTACAAGCTAACAGAGGCTCTCATTAAACACACTTTAATTTCTGTGTGTTCTCTCCACTGTACCTTAAAATAAATGTATTCTTTATGATCTGGAGAGATGCCTTCTCTTCTAATTTGGAAGGAATATAAATGTTGGTAGGATGTCTCTGCAGACAGTTACTACCTAGCGTCATTAGAGGAGAATGTAATGAGAGAGTAGGAGATTAACCAGTTAGTTGGGGAATCTACTAAAAAAAAATGGGAGCTGGTACCTTAGGGCCTCATGTTGAAAATTGTTCTGGTGGAGAAGGAGACATATTGAGCAGAAAAGGAATACAAAGTGAAAGAGGATTATCAGAGGAAGTGCTAATCAAATACAACACATATACCCCTATGGAGACGGTTCAGTGGGTTGCGCATGAGGTACAAGCATAGGGACATGAGGCTGGATTGCCAGCACCCACACAAGAGCCAGCCAGGCAGAGCATTGCACGTTTGTAACCTCAGTGCTGGGAAGGAGGCAGCAGGGGGTGTCTTGAAGAGGGGTAGAAACAAGAGCATCCCAAGGCCAGCCTAGCCGAGGTCACCAAACCCAGTCTAGCCGAGGTCACCAGCTTCAGGTTCAAGGTGAGTTCCTGAAACTAATGTGAAGAAACAATTAAGGAGGATTCTAACCGCCATAATTGCCTACTCTGGAAAGATCATCCCTTGTTCTCTCTCCCTCCCCCCATCATTCCCTCTGTCTTTCTGTCTCCACCTTCTGCCACTCTCTCCCCCACTCCCTTCCCCCTCTCTCTGTATGACTATTTTAAACAATATTGCTGCCATTTCTATTGATTCGTTTATTATTATTCACTCACATAGTACACTTATTTAAAGGTTTTTGTTATTCCAAACTCTGTGTCTGGACCAGATTCAGAAATCCAAGAGTTAAACTGGCGACAGCTGCATCTACGTCCCTCACATCTCTGAGCTGTGCAGGACACACCCCTAGGTGACAGCAGTGCTGCTGAAGCACATCTCTGAACTGAAAACTGTCACCTGTCTACAGAGCATGCTAGGTCTCTCCAGATTAATGAAATGTCACCTTTTCATACTGTATAATCAAATAATTGCTTAAAGTAAAGCAGAGAATGTGAAAGGTGGCAGTGTTTATAACTTGAAGCGTAATTCATTGTGATCCTTAGACTTGTGTCTCCTGCTTGGTAGGAGATGTCACCTTGCAGGACATGTAACCTTTCCGTACCCGACACTTCACCAGTTAACAGCAAACTTCCCTTTATCTGGAGCATCTGGAGATGGGTGCTTTGTATTTCCAGATTTTGGGGTTAAATAGCTGTTGACACATAATCTCATTTTCCAAAGAAGGTAAAGTTCATCCTCTCTGGCTGGTGGGGATGCTTTTTGACTGTTCTGTTCTGGTGCCTTTCTCTGGGTTAACCCTTCTAAAGAGTGACTTATTTCCCCCAACTCAAACCCTCCAGGAGCTCCCATAGGCAATAGGATGATGTCATCCCACGGCTGCAGTCCCCTTCACCCATGCTTACCTAACACTCGTGCCTTCCACCCGTGTTCTTGACTTTTTGCCCACGGTGGTTCTTCTTTCCACAGAGGCTGTGCTGCACATTCAATGTCATCTCTCAGTCTTTGGTACTCAGTCAATTCTCTTCTCTTTGTGGAGCTTCCTCCTGTCTCTCCCCATCCAATTCCAGTTTTGACTGATCCTCCTCATCTGAAATCTTACATTGCTGATCTCCCCCTTTCTTAGGAAACAAAGGACTTTCCACTTTAAGCTGTGGCCACTAGCACTTGTGACCATCATACAAATAAAGGAGTTTCCTTGAATGGGTTATTCATGCCAGTTCCCTAGGTCATACCATGTGCCCTGCACATAGTAGGCATGCATCCAACAAATAAACCCCAAATCCCCAATATGATCATGAAAATGGGTCAGACTGTGCTTTCTCTCTCTATCATGGAACACTATGGTCAGGATCTCACAGTGTTTTTGATTTATTATGATCAGCATCAAACATCATTAGAAGGGCTGCAAATAAGTCTGGATAGATGATTTTTTTTTCTCTTTCTGGTTTGGGCTTCTGAACAAAACCAAGAACAAGTACATTTAGCAATCAGGGGACTGACAGTTTCTAAAGGGAAAAATACAAGTGTTTGTCGGCCTCTCATAAAACACGGGAACAGCACAGGGAATTAGAAGAAAATTAAATCCATCTAGACTTGAGATAATCTTGTGTAAGAGAGTCTAATTATTATGTTAGAGTGTCATCAACACTTTGTGTTAATGGCACCCACTCTCTCCCAGGATTAGGATTTTCGGAAACACAGCCATGCTGGAAGACAATACTTTCTCAGCTCTGCCACTCGGCAGGAGCAAGGCAACCTCCCCTCAATCACCAAAGCTGCAACAGGGGACTGGAATTTTATTTGGTTCCCTGTCCCACAGCCTTCAGGGCATGGCATTTATTTCCCAGCCGGCATAGTCACTGCCTGAAACGCTGTGCCTGTGGGCTGGCAAACACCCGTGTAGAGTGTAGATAAAACCAGTAAAGAGACCATCTGACAAACACAGGGGACAGGGCTATGTCTGTGATGTCAGGCCACACTGTAAGTAGGATCAGTTAAGGAACAGGGGGAAGAAAGATAAAGGGTGTGTGTGTGTGTGTGTGTGTGTGTGTGTGTGTGTGTGTGTGATGGAATCAGGTAGCAATTGGCCTGCTGCCAAGTAAGCTTACATAAACAAGTCAAGAAGTAGATGCCAGCAAAAGAAGAAAATATATACAGAAGACTAGCCCAGGCAGTCAGATCCATATTCCTGAAATCTGCACAAATTGTAAGAACAAAGCAAGAAGGATTATCACCACTGAGCATTCTGGAACACTCTAGGATCCAAAACAAAAACAAACAAACAAACAAACAAACAAAAGCAAAAACCCCCTTAGTGTTAGAAGAGATTGCTAGTCCAGCTCCGTGAGAATTG
Organism: Mus pahari; assembly: GCF_900095145.1. NCBI lineage: Eukaryota > Metazoa > Chordata > Mammalia > Rodentia > Muridae > Mus > Mus pahari. Next base: position 150,477,085 of record NC_034591.1, read on the forward strand.
GTATGCTGTCTTACTCCAGTAAAGCCCAGTATGATGTCTCTGATTTAGAATATTATGAAAGGGTGCTCACTATATCTGCTAGGGTGACATATGGAGAGACTATCCAGACAGAACCGTATCCCATCATACGCATACACCGTTCTTTAGAAATGAACCCTCTCTGGGGAGTCAGACTGTTAGGAATACCAACCGGAAAGTCTCTTTCTTGATGTGCCTGCCCACTCTTCTGATGCCGAAGAGTTCACTTGCCATCCTTACCAAGTCCTCTCTCTCTTGACCTTTGACACTGACGCTGTCCCCCTTCCCCTGCTATAGTTGCTTTTGGTGTTCTGGTAACAGATGCTGGCAGTAGGAACCAGACACATACCCTTCCAGAGGCCTCAGGCTGCAATAGAGTAACTCCCAGCTACACAACTAAATACAGCTGGTTATGTAACGAGACCTTCTAGATTACAGACTCAACAACGTCACAGCAAGAATGGGGCCACTTGTATTTTACAGAGCAAGATAGAAGAGTTTTTATTTTGGGTTGTTTGTTTGTTTGTTTGTTTGTTTTTAACTATTTAAATTGATGTTTTGTGATTCTCACACCATGTACCCCAGTCCCACTCATCTCCTCATCCCTCAATATCTGCCCTCCACCCTTACAACATCCACTCACCCCCACTAAAAAAAAAGAAAAACAAAATAACAACAACAAAAGTATCTCACCATTGAAAGATGAAGTGTTTCACTATGTGTCACACAATATACCCTTTTTTTCCAAACAGCTTGATTTGTAACTAAATGCTCATTGTAATGAGTCATCGGTCTGGTTTGAGGCCTCTGGCTTCTGCTATGCTGTCAATATTGGATCCTCATGGGGACTCCTCTCAGATATTCTGTTGTTGCCCTGTGTCATGGAGATCTTTTAGCTTAAGTTTTCCAGGGCTGGCCCCTTAATGTACTCTAGCAGTTATAGATGGGGTAGATGTTGGGGTGGGCCAACTCACAGCCCTGGATCTAGGTCTGGTGGGTGGCCGAATTGATATGCCACCAGATCTCCTGCACTCATGCCACCAGGGACTACTCTACTGTATTGCCCAGTTGAGGTGGGGGCCTGCTCTTATGAGGACTTTGGCTAGCTAGGGGTGGGGCCAGCTCTGCACAGCTCTTGGACATTTATGTGGCCCAAGGTGGCAGCCCAAATTAGGACTATCTGCATGGCCCATGGATATTGACATAGACCCTTGCTGCTGCAGGGCCACAGACCCACAGACCCACAGACCCACAGACCCACAGACCCACAGACCCACAGACCCACAGACCCATAGACCCACAGACCCACAGACCCACAGCCCACAGACCCACAGATGCAGACATAGCTATTAGTGGCAATCCTGAGCTGGGACTTCAGCTTGGCCTCAGTTGGTAGTGCAGGCTTTTCATATCAGGCTGATCTCGCCACCACCACTACTAACTAGACAGATGAGCAGATAGGCCAATGATGGGATGTAAACAGATCAGGACATGTCAGTCTGTTGTGGGTCTCCACTCTGCAGGTACTGCTCTTTTCCTGAGCTATGATGCAGCGCTGGGAGTCAGAGCAACTCACATGGTGGTTAGTTTTCTCAAAGGAAGAAGGCATAGGCCCATTGACACTTGTGTTTGGGTTACTGACTCTATCCATGGACAGTGTAATTCACCATTTCCCAAGAACAAGAACAGCATCCGTTTTCCTGTTTCCAGTTCCACCTCTCTTCATGGCTCACAAATCGCTCAGCTTCTCTTGCATCTCTCTACCACCTATTTGCTTGCTTCACACTGAGTCTGGCCAGGTGATGGCCCAGTCAGGGCCTGCAGTGTCAAGGCAAGAATTTTAAGGCTTTAAGATTCAAGATCATAGATCTGGGAAACTCTAGATCTGAATTCCTAGCCAGTTAATTATTTCGTATGATCTTCAAAGACTATGCAAATATGTCACACAGCCGTGCGGTATTGATTACACCTCTACCATCATATACCTGACATAAGTAACTTAAAAGGTGGAGATGTTAACTTGCCTTGCATCTTCTGTGGTTTTTCCCATCATGCACTTGGGCAAGAGCATCGTGGCAATGAGAGCATGTGGCAGATTGTGTCTTCATTTCTTGGTGGGCAGAAGCAGAGAGAATGAAATGTTTCTGGGTACTGGGCTGGTGATTTCTCACCACTCATGGAGTGCTTCCACACACATGCTGGGTGAGTCTTCAATGAACCTCGGAAAATATCCTCACACACATCCCCAGATGTGTACCTCACCAGCTCAGGAAGTGACCCTAAGTCTAATCAAGTTGACAATCAAAACCAAACACCGCACATCTAATTTGTGATCACATCTATCATCTATGCAGTGGAAATTAGTTTTTATAGTGATTATAAAAGGATGAGGATGTGTCATTAAGTGGAAATATGTCACTTGAGAAGCATATCCTACTATTTTGAACTCTATAACTTCTACACTTGCAACATAAGAATTTATTGTATTTACATATTATATATATATATATATATATATAGTGGTGGTGGTGAAGTTGGTGATGATGATGATGATGGTGGTGATGATTGTGTATGTGTGTGTGTGTGTGTGTATACCCATGAATACACCCTCACTGGAGGCAGAAGACAGTCTGTGAGAATCAGTTCTTTCCTTCAACCATGTGGGTCCTAGGATCAAAATGAGTTCATCAGACTTGATGACAGATGCTGCACTCTGCCGACCCATCTCAGTAGCCCTCAAGAAATGATTATGAGATTAAATGAATGAAAATATGTTATTCACTAGGCACATGGATGGTTCTTGTTCTACAAAAATTAATTTTTGAGAATGTCAGTTTGGAGTTTGGTGCCTTATTCATTAGGACTCTTAGAACTCAGTTAACAGTGTCCCTTCAGCAGTGCTGTGATATCCAGAAGATGGGACTATCTGAGAAATGAAAGCATGCATTACTAGACCAAGAACAGAGATCTCGGTTCCAATTCTGTCTGTACAATCCGCTCTTCTGTCAGCTATCTAGTTTTCTCTTCTGACACCCAACCGTATCTTGGCTTTCCAAGTCTGCCTCTGAGGGTTCCTGCAGTCAAGCACAATGACACCCATGCAACATTTCAGATTCTTAGGACAGTGGCCATGGACATGGGTGACAGTTTCCATCGGTCATCTATCTCATCTATGAAATCTTCACCCCAAACCCATTTTCTTTGCAACCTTGAGCCCAGAGTGACATTCTGTTATTTGGTAAAGCTTAAAGGTCAGTGAGCAGGACAGCCAGCTTTCCACACCAAGTTCACTACCTCATGCTCATGTCAAATCACATGAATTGTTACAACTGTAGGGGAAAATGGAATGCCAGCGATTTCGTACAGTTTAACCTGAATCGTATACTGTACAAAGAACTTTTGAAACCCAGGAGGATAAAAATATTGAGTGGTGCCTTGGGCTGGATTTCCAGATACTAGGCAGAAGGCCAGGAAGCCAGAGTTGGTGGTGTATGAATACACACAGGCTCAGCCATTGCTCGTCATCATGGGAACTGAGGCAGGAACCTGAGGTAGAAACTGGAGCAAAGGTCACAGAGCAGACTGCTTACTGCTAAACATCCTCAGACTGCTTTCTCATACAACCTGGGACTACCTGCCTGGGACTGACACTGCCTACCATGGGGTGGACCCTCCACAACTGCCATGAATCAAGAGAGTGTCCAAAAAACTAGTCCACGGGCTAATCTAACAGAGACATTTTTCTCCATTGAGGTCCCTTCTTCCCAGACGACCCTGGCTTGTGTCAGACTGACAAAATGATAACCAGGAAAGAGGTGAAGATATTTTCACACAGATTCTGAGAGATTAGGCAAAGGTAGCAGGAATGGTTTCATGTTTCTTCATTTTTTTAAAATGGAATATATATATATATATATATATATATATATATATATATATATNTATATATATATATATATATATATATATATATATATATATATATATATTTATACTGTGGCATAGTATTGGATTAGTATTACCGGGACAAGAACCTTGATGTTGCCTATCCGGTGTGACTGGAGACTGGACAGCTGAGTAGTGGGGAGAACACATACAGACTAATGGGCTGTATTGTCTGGGTCCCAAATGCATGATCGATCGTGTGCTATGGATCAGAGTAGGTCCCTTCCTTGGGGATGATATATAGTCACACTTCTGCAGGGAAAAGGGAGGTCTTGGACTTCAAAAGGGTGAATCTCTTCTCTGGGCTTGAAAGGGGCGAGGAGTGAGTGTGGGAGAAGTGTCTGGATTACTCTTAATACTGAGTTCCCTGGTAACTGGGATTCTACTGTGCCCTTTGGAGACTTTATAACAGAAACCATGTATCTCTTACAGCAAGCTTTCAGAGTAGAGTTGCCATTATTACCAGTCAGCTTATAGGTAAGCAGTGGTTTTGCCACGTATATTCTCTTTCTCTTCCTTCTGAAACTTTTTGAAATATTAGAGAAGGGTATTTCTCAGATCCTATTGTATAGTGACTATGATGGTTCATTTTAATTTTCATCTTGACACAAATCTAGAGTCACCCATAAAAAGAGTGTCAATGAAAGATCATCTAGATTAAGTTGGCATGGAACATCTGTGGGGATTGTCTTAATTGTGTTAACCAATATGGAAATGCCCAGTCCACGGTGGGCGTGGGTCCTGGACTGTGTAGCGGGGAGCAATGGAGCAGTAGTCATGCACATATTAACTTCCCCTGCTTGAATGTGATGAAACTTGATTCCTGTAAGAAACAGCATTTGTTTCTCATCGCCCCTCAGCTAAGAAGCCCAGGAGCACAGTGTGAGCACATCTGGAGCCATGAGCACATCTGGTGTGTGGCAGGTCTTGCTTCTTCATTTTACATGCTGTTTTCTTTCTGTGTCAACCCTTAGAAAAGGGGCAAGTGGACTTCGGGGACTTTTTGCATTTATGAGGACAGAGCCCCCACAAAGTCCCCACCTCTGATATCCATCCAGTGCTGTGGGGGTTACAATTCCAAAGTAAGAACTTGGGGAAGTAAGAATTTTGGGGTGGGGCATGTGTAGTTGGCTGTAGAAGTGCTGAAGGGAAATCTAGAGATGAAAATACCAGCAGTAGTCGGGGGTTGCAGGTCAAATTGGAGCAACTAGAAGACTCTGGAAGTAGTATCTTTACGCAAAAATGAAGGAAGGCCTGACAAGAGGACTTAGACAACTAATAATGAGCTTGAAGTACAGTTAACGATATCACCTAGGAAGTCAAACAGAATAGACAATTACTAACTTCAGGGAAAGAAAACAATTATACTTAAAAGCAAAAATAGTTTTAGTTCACCTGGGTTGCTATAAAAACAACTGAGACTGGGTGGTTTATGGGCAATAAAAGTTTACCCCATGGCGTTGTGGAGCTGAAGTGCAGCATCAGGGCAGCAGCAGACATTGTGTTTGGTAAAGGTCCTGCTTCAGAGGCGGCCATCTCTTTGTTCTGTACTCACCTTTTATAGCCCGGACTCCTACTCTCATTTTATCAGAAGCTAGGATTAGCATACAGATTTGGGGAGAACCCAAGTGTAAGGCTTGGTGCAACAACAATAATATGTTCCATAGCTCAGATGTGAACAGCATTTCTAGATTCTTAAAGGGATTATTTTATGTGTACGGATGTTGTACCGGTGTATATAAATGTGTACCGTGTGTGTGTGTGTGTGTGTGTGTGTGTGTGTGCGATGCCTACAGAGGCTAGAAGAGGGCATCAGATTCCTTGCAACTGGAGTTACAGGCAATTGTGAGGAGTCTTGTGCATGTAAGTCCTTTGGAAAAGCAGCCAGTGCTGTTAACTGTTGATCCATCTCTCCAGTCCCTATTTATAGATTCTTAATAGCAAAACACATCAAACTATTGTAGCTAAAATTGAGTGTAGCAAAATGTGAACTGTATCTAGGATACTGAAAGATGCACATCACTTGTTATGGTAAACTAATACGATACACACATGCATATAATAGAAGCCAATATATTAAAATAAACATAATAGTATATACACATGACCTGTATTTTCCCCTTGGGGCAAGGGAGATTTGATGAAAGGAGACACAGAGGGTAGAGGCTAATAAAGTTAATTGCTTGTTTTATGTTTTTAACTTGGTTTATTTAAACTTTGTAAACACAAAACCAATACAATGAAATTCTATGATATGCAGTCAGGCCACCCATCGCTGTAGAGTGAAGGCCAACTACACTACAGAGAGAATCAGAGGAAGTAGTGAAGAGCCAGGCAGCAGACAAGTCCATTTTCCTGGCTTTGGAGTGGGGATGCCACAGCAAAGGACTAGCCTGGATGCTTCTAGCAAATGATGTAAGAGGAGATAAAGATAAAGATCGAATTTCTGTGCTACTCTGGAATTGTCGCCTTCCGTGTGCTCATTGATGTATGAAGATTGAGACCGGAATCCATGGATACTGGAGAGCATGTGTACACATGCACATGCTTGTAGGATGAAGACTACTACCTGATGTCTTACATTACAAATTCTACGATCTGTTATGCACTAGGCTGCCTTACACTATTCTACATGGCTGATCTTAAAGCACTTGTGTATATTGACGTGATGTGTGCAAATCTAATGCTTCTAAGGCTGTCTACCTCTGGCCACCCACCCAGACATGGCTACTTTACTTTGTTACAGAGGGACTTTTGGTTCTTCATTAATTGGTACTCAAGGCAATGTGTCCATTTTATGTAAATGTTATTTAAATTCCAACCATCTTTCCTATTTCAGTATGGAGTTATTTATGCCAAAGTACTTAGATGTTACAGGATGGAGACTTGCCCTAGGGAATACAGGACCAATATGCTTACCCAATCATTTATAGCTTAAAAAAAATTATATGCCCTTAATGCCAGCTGCCCAGAGGCTAGCTGCTTTGCAGAAATGTAGCCAGGCTTTAGGTTTTGCCAGGACATTACCCAGTGAATAAAACAGGAATATATGTAGGCTGGGTGGTCTGTTCATAGCCCTTCTCACCTCTGTTCCATATCCAACAGGAATGGGGTGGGCTGGGGTTAAACTCTATAAAATCTGTATGAAACTGTATGGAACAATACAAGATACCATTTCTTTAACATTTAAAAATTATATCCAAAATACTGCTGATCTTCATTTTTCTTTACTCATAGTATTAAAGTTCCAAGCTGAGCTTTAGGAGATTTGGGCTCTATTTCTTAATTCCCAGTACCACCATTGCCTAGCTGACTCAGAGTACAATAAGCTGGAAAGTACCCATGAGCCCTTTCCATAGCCGGTAGTCTATGAACTATGATCATTATCTCATTGGAAACCTCCCAACAACTGGGACCGAGAGGTTAAATGACTTACTTGAGACCTCAAGCTAAGAGGGGGGAGAGCAGATGGTGCTGCCAAGGTTGGTGACACCTCTCCAGGACTCTTCTCATTACCATGCCCCTGTAGTGAAGCCATGACCATCACAAAACACATCTACTACATCTCTCTACCTTCTCGTGTCTTACTGAAAGGACTTGCTGTCACCCACATAACATGATATGCAAAGACAGCAAACTCAGTCTTCATGTCGTTAGTTTATTCATTCATTCACTCACTCAGCAGGCACTTTTAAAGTCATAGCCATTGTCTACTTACTGTGTTTTGAATATCGCAGTCTCGTGAGATAGGCAGAAAATCAAGCAGCACAACGAGGCGTGTGAGGGACAGAAGCTCAGAGTCCCAGGGGCACTGCATCCTGATAATCACTCTCGGAGGATGCCGTAAGTGAGGAGATTTGCTAATGACTTGAGCATGGAAGTTATAAGAGACAAAGCACAAAAGAAGGTTGATGTACTGTAAGGGCTGCCATTGGGTCAGCTCTAAAAGACTCCCCAACATTCTTTACATATCTTGTTCAAGTAACATGGTGGTCCTGACATATAGGATTCATTCTGGGGTAAATACATCTAAACTGAAGTCAATGCCTATCAGTCATGATGTGCTAGGTTGTGCTGCTGTGAGAAATAAACCCTCAATATTAGTGGTGTGGCATCATGGGGGTTTACCTCACATGAGTTGCCCGGGGATTACACTCAGTGAAGTCACTCCAGGATGGAGATGAATAAGTGATTCATCTCTGCATGCTCTTTTCCAGTTCTAAAAGGGTGGTGGTGGGGGGAATGCACCCTTTCTTAAAGACTTTCATCTGTCAGTCATATTCCACATTTCTCCTTGTAGATAGTCTGCAAAGGCACATCAAATGCACATGATGTCGCATAGACATTCCATGAAGAGACATGGCAGACACAAGCCACTGCACCCAAGTATAGCTTGGTGAACCAATGAGTTTTATGATACTGGAATATGGGAGGTACACCACTGAGGAAACCTCCCTGATCACCTGGTAACTCTCCAAGTCTTTGAAGAGTCAGGGCCTCCTGTTGGCCCAACCCTAAGTCCCCTAGGACCGGTCTGATCTTGTGCAGGTCTCCTGTAGGTAAGCACAGCTACGCTGACAGTTCAAGAGGGCAGTAGCAGTGTCATGCCAGGACAGTGGTCTGCAGCACATACCCAGCTTCTACAAGAACAGATGAATAGGATTCTCTGTGTTGAGAAGAAGAGGAGACTCAGGAGCTCTGGGAACATTCCTAAGTTTGCAGTGTTTAAGGAGCCTCTGGCAGAGTTAAGCTCTAACCTCTGAGGTCCCGCAGCCTATGGCCCATGCCTCACACATCTCTGCGTTCCGAAAGCCTCGTCCAACACCTGGTGTGAAATAGATTCTCAAAAGATACCAGGCAGATGAACTAGTCCGCGGGAGGATGGAACTTTCCTGGAAGAAGTCATCCCATGGGTAACTGTACATATCTAGTTACAATTCAGATTTTAAAATTAAGCTTCAGGGCCTAGGGTTCCTAGAAGACCATTTTGATGTTCTCTTAGAATAGTTTTAAAGGCACTCTGAAGGCCTGCCCAGGTCTGCAAGAGGCACAAACTGACATAACTGTATTTCAGGCATCACTGATAAACCTTGGGAACTATAGCCTGGAGAGTCCCTAGGGTACCAGTCTAACGGAGAGGATTGTGGAAGGTGGGGGCTGTGGTGTCTGGCATGGCCTTGATAGGGATGGAGTGACATGGTTCCAGTGATGGAACAGAGCCAGCAGGTGTGGACCTCCACGAACGTCGATGGCTGCTGGAGTGGAAGGCTTGTTTGTATAATAATGTATGAATTTTCAGGTCCTTCCTTCAAGCAGTGTCCTCCCTGTTAACGGAAATGACTCCATGATAACCAGAGGCAGCCAGAATCTGGGAGATAAAGGTGTGGCTAATGTCTCAGCAAAGTGATAAATGCTGGGATCTTCAGGACATGCCTTAAAACTGAGGAAAAGAACTCAAAAAGCATGAGTTCAAAAATATATAGTTTCTCAACTATGCAAAACGTAAGGATGCGATATGAGTTATCTGAGGGGTTTCATAAATCTAAAGGAACAGGGGCAGCTATACTATGAGCCAATTCATCAGAAAGATACTAAGGAAGGAGATAAAGAAATGCAGGGAGAGGTGATCCTAGGAGATCCTACGCAGCTAAGTTGTTTGTTTATGCTTACAAGGGCTGGCAGATTCTTGAGTTTAGGGTTGGCCTGGGACAGGGCAAGGTTAGGCTCAGGCATGATCGAAATGGTAATTTCAGGGTTGCGTCCCATCCAGCTAACTTATTGGCTGTGCTTAATGGAGGTTTCTCTGAATTCTTTTGTAATGTTAAAAAAAAAAATGTGTGCTCGCTGTCTCCTAAGAATCAAAGGGCTGGGGTCATGGCATACTGATTTATAGGATAATCAAAAGAAAACTTGGAGCAAATGACTAGATTGATATGTAAAATAAAAGGCTGGGTTTATGATTTGCAAGAGATGAACTATCCAGAGAATTTTTTTAGAATAGCAAGTGAGAACTGATTGGAGAACTGTCTTGAGCAGAGAATGGAGAGGGAACAGTCTCCAGAGAAAGCAGACACAAAGAGAAAACAATCGGGGACGCTGTCTCCTGCAGAATATAGGCCACCTTGGACCTATGATTTGACTTCAAGTCATTTGCTTTGCCATTCCCACACACCCCTTCTCTCAGAATCCCTCACCAAGCCTAGGCTGGTCCTTGGCCGTGGGGCAGCAACTACTCAATATGGGATATGCTTATCAGAACACAGCTTCCAGAGGGCAGTGAGGTGATGACCTAATGTAGACACTAGGTAGTAGCTACGGCTGCCAAGACCTGTCCTCTGGCTTTGCTGAAACACATACTCTTAGGCAGGCTCCCAGAACGGAACATTCTGTTTTCTGAGGGAGTACTGCCAATGCCAAACTTGTGTGCCTATAGTAAAGGCTATGGCATCAAAAGATACCGCTCCAAATTCAGAAGACAACTAAGTCACTGGATGACTGCTGGATCATAGCTGTCACAGAAGTTGCCAGAACCAGCTGGATAGCAAACAGGCTGTAATCTGATATGCAGCTCATTTATCACTGCCCTTCATGTTCTAACATCTGGCAGCCATCTCTATCTTTGCTGCACGACTGTAGACAAGAAGATAGGACCACAGGAGAGCACCAAAGGAGACCATAAAAGCCCGAGCTTTGGGAGGGAGCATCCTCAGCTCAGGGCTGCGTGCAGCAGAGACCTGGTGGTGAGCTGCAGAGTTGGAAGCAGAATGCCTCCTTTCGGGGTGCTCAGGTGCTGGGGTCCTAATCCATAAGACAGATAGCACGTGGCACTTTAACTTTTTCCCTTTGTGCTTCAGGATTATGTTTTCAAATTATACAATCACTTTGTTGTAAAGAACTCTCAAATAAAAATATCACACATCTAGGTTAATGTAGCCACTCAAATGCTATTCCGGTCCCAAAGTTTAAGGACCTAGAATGGCTATGCCGAAGCCATGGAGTTTCGATTGGGTTGTTATGTTTTCAATATGAGTTACATTTTTATGTACTTGTCCATTGACAGCTCCCAAGCTATGACAGAGCTGAAACTGGAGAAACAATTGGTTTTATGTTTTCTTTCATGGTTTATGCATTATTATGGCTTTTTCTTTGTAGGAGACATGGGATCACTTGAGTGATGGAAAGGTGGGAGAGTTTGAGGTCATCCGTTGTTGGAATCACACCTGGATTCTGTGTTTCACACAAGGGTGCTGGTATCTTTTTGGGTGTTGGCCATTGCTGGCGTGTGTATGTGAATGGGTCAGGATGATCTGAAGTGGTAAGGGTAGTGCATGATGACACGTGTATGGTCAAAGGACTTTTCTTTTAACCATTTCTCCTAAGATGGATGCAGGAGCACAGAGCTCTCTATGTCAAGGGTAGTGGCACGTCTCCTTGAGATGGTGTCTCCAATTCTTCCTCTATTAGGCTCAATAGGGAAGACCGTGGAAGGGTTGCCCATCTCTGTTCTTGATGCTGAGAGGATGAACGGAGTTGAACAGTGGATCAGTGAAGTGTACTGAGGGGCCACCTAAACGTCCTACATAATGACACAGAAAGCAACACTGCTTTTTTAACTTAGGAGTGGTCAGAACCTTAGGATACAACTAGAGTGTCAGTAGTTCCAGAGATAAAGGGAGATATGCTTAACCTGACTTGCTTTGAATGAACTCTTGAAAATAATAAGGACACCCCAAATACTTTCTAAAGTTTTCACAGAAATCCCTGTTACTTTTCAACAAAGTCAGAAAACAGTTTAGATTTTTGTCTATCATTGTATAGTTTATGTGTACAGCCCTTCTTTCTCTTTGGTCCCTTGTCTTCCCTTTCTTCTTTTTCCTCCTCCTCTTCCCTTTTCTAGTATCCTACAAATTAAAAAAAAACATAATTTTCTTAGGGACCATACAGACATAAGTTTGGGCTCACTGGTCCATTACTTTGGGTGGCTGGTATATGCTTCACTGCACAATATAAAAGACTATCTGGTCTATATACCAGCACCATAGCATTTGCCAAAAACTAAATCAAGTGGGACCACAGTACCTTTATAACTTTCAACTGAGTCACCCACACATTCTATGTAGGTCAGGGTGATTTGAGAGGAGCTGGCAACTCAAAAGCCCTTCTCCATCACCCTGACAGGGAGAACATGAAACTCTTCCAGAGATGTATTCTCACAGTTCGAGGCCATACCTCCAGAGGCTCCCCGATAAAAGAGAAACAGTTGGGAAGAAGTGAGCTCAGGTCTCCAGATGGTTTCCCAGATGGAAAAGTGGGTCAAAAACAAGTGAGAATTGAGTCAGGTAGGTTGCGACATCTTCTAGATGAGAGTAAGAACGACAAGTGGCCCTGACTTGGAGAGCAGGAGCTAAGGAAAACAAGTCAATCACCATCACCTCCAGTGGGTTAAATGTTAGAAGCCAGTGTTTGGTTAAAATAGCCAAGGTAGCTAGGGTACCTTGGGGAATAGCATAGATGGAGGCCAGCTTCAAAGAGAGCCTGCCCCAGGAAATTCATAGCAAGTAAAGAACCGTGAACAAGAGAAACATGGAGTGAGTAGTAGGAAGGATTGGCCGGAAGGATTGAGACAGGAAGACATGGGGCAGATCAGCAATCTGGATTTCTGTCTGGCTTGAGCTGCACATCTGCTCTTTTCCTCAAAATGCACATAGCGACCCAGGACCGCCCATTTGCAATACGCTGTTTGCACAGTCATCTTCAAACAAAGCAAGCACTATGCCTTCTGTAACTCCTTAGCAGCTTCGATTAACTCCCAATATGTGGTCAAATACATCTAGGGACAGCTCTTGGAACCAGGAGACAGTGGGTTGGTCAGCCTGGACTGCTTTGAGGTGCACATTTAGTAAGATAAAATGAGCTGTCTGAGTTAACTTCTAGAGAGAAGTCACCTGTTTACTGCCTAATGCAGATGCATGATTGGGCGTGCATATGGCTATAATCAGATGCATCATGGGAAAGGACATATTTATTAAACTAAGGCTTACATGACCCAACCCTATCAATTAAAACAGGAAGTAACTCATGCCTTGCCCCTTAACAACCAACTTTTCTTATTCTTAGAGGCATTTAGAAGAAATCCCTGACAGTGCTTTCTTGTCTTGAGCACTCTTGCTCTGCTTGCCACTTACCTCAAGTATATCTAACCAGTACTTTTTCTTGGCTTTTAAACAAAATTCCCTACTAGATTGTTATTTGTGTGTGTTTCTTCAGTTCTTGGAATAAAATGTCAATTTCATTAGACCATGACCATTAGGGACCACATGATGTGACCTGTGTGCAGCATACAAGGCAATTTCTGGTAGTTGTTATCAGCTCCAGATGGAGACACAGGGTATTGTTGACAGAGCACAATGAAGAACTAAAGAGAAAACCATGGGTACATCTACAACACAATCCATACACCTAACGCTCAGAAACATCACGGAAGAGAGGGTAGAAAGGCTGTGAGAGCAGAAGACCAGAAAAACTGCCTCGAGATTGTATCTCCTAGAAACCACCAGGAAGCTACACTCACAACATCTCAACAATATGGCTGCCTGAACAAGACCCAAACAAGAATAACATCAACAGACAAGCTCACAGTAGAGAACTCTAGTGGGGCTTCTAGACAAAGAACTGTAGGAAACTAAGGAATACAGTGTCAGGGTGTTAGTCTTCCCCAGAGATGAGTCCCTTACTAGGTTATCAAATGCCAAGTGGTCAGGCTGGAAATTGTACACACATAAGCAACACTAAATGAATTTAGGCCGTAGTTCTATATTTATGTGTTTGTGTATATGTGAATCTGAGAGGCAGGAGCGGGTGGAGGCAGAGGGGTGGTTTGAAGAAGGAGAAGGTAAAGGGAGGAAAAGAGTGCGCCATCACACATGGTCACAAGCTGGGAGGCTTTATAAAACAGGAAAGCATTTACCCATGGGTTTGGAGGCTAGTGGGATATTTCAGGGTCATCAGTGAAAGTCTTGGTAAAGTCCTTCCTGGCTCTTTCTAGCTTTTGTGAGGGTGGCATTTTTTTTTAACCTGTTAATGTATCTCGGTTTTCCGTGCCTGACTCTGCCAGTGTTCTCTGTCTTCTCCTGGCATATCCTCTTTATAAGAACAGCTGAAGATTTTACATGAAGTTGTTTATATTTGCATGGACCATCAGTTCCAAGCACGGCCACCTTAACAGTCCTAGTAATCATCGTATGCACTCCATGTCCTCCCCAAGGGTCAGAGTAACAAGGTGCCAAGAGACCCTTAGCCCAAGGTGGGTCTTCTCAACTGATGACACAGTTGGGTCTTGTAGTGTCTGTATGTAGGGCGAACCAAAGGCAGCAATGAGGTGACAGCATCTTCTACTGGGCCAAGCAAGAACAGAGAATAGAGAAGGACACGTGCTTGTGGATGGCTACAAGTGGCCTCCACCAGCCTCCAGAAAGAATCAGAAGACATTGTGCTGGTTGGTGTGTCTTTTCCCTCTGATGATGGCTAACATAAGTGTCAGTATTAGAGCCTTAGATGCCACCCCTCCACCCTCACTCCAGGAAAAAGGAAGGGGAAGTTCAAGGACATGGAATTATCAGATGATTTTAATCATACAGGAAGGAAATTACATCCTTTCTACAAGGGGGTGCTGAATTATTGTCAGTTTGTAAATTTAAATCCCTCCCCATCCAACATCAGAATCTTAAAAGCAGGAAAGAAAGCCCTCTTCATACATGTCCACCTCTACCAGGCACACACTTTGATCTCCCTGTATGCACTAAAGAAATATTTATTGTCAACATGTGCTGAACACTGCTGTTACTGGGACACTGTGGTGAGCAATCCCAGCATAATTTGTGCCTTCTTGGAGCCAACCGTCCCTTTAATCCTGAGCTGTTATTGCAAAACCAGTGTCATTTAGAGCCTCCTTCCCACCTCCACTCAGCCTGAGTCTTCAGAGACCAGTCCTTCATTTTCTCCCTCCATTCTGGATACAATAGAGAAAAATATATGTCACGAGCACAGGGAATTTCAACCATAGCCTTTAGGCTACTAAGCACAGGTTTGGTTTTCTCGGTCTCTTTGTTCATAATGCTCTAAAGGGACAGTTTTCTGTCATTCTGAATACCATCCCATTTCAAAAATCATTTACCTATCACTGCCTACCCAAGCCAGATTTTTTTTGTGGGGGTGGGGGGAGGCTATTATAGCTGCTTCAGGCTGCACCAAAAAAACCTGTCAGCATCTTGATTCTAAATCTTTCTCTTCTATGTATCCTCCCAGCCATTCCTTCAGATGCTGCTTCCATCAGTGGCCTCCTACTGGTTTCCTTGTCCTCACACTCTCTGGATTGTAATCTGTCTTCTCTGCTATAGTCAGAGAGTACTCTTTCTTCAAGGTGAAAGTCTGTTGTTCCTCTTTCAATCACATCCAGTGTTCCTTCACTGCCTACCAGGTAAAATCCTAAGTTCTCATTGTCAGGATTCTGGATCTCACAGAATACCTGTGATGTGGAATTCTAGCTGATCCCCCATTATATAGCTTCCCTTGAGTCTTGGGAGCTCTGTGCTTGGCTCAGTCTGCTCTGTTATAGCCTAGAAATTCCTATTCATGTTTTGAGTCTCCCTTTATGTTGCTGGGCTGCAGTCTTGCTAAGAAAGCCCACCTCCACGTTCCTATGGCAACTCAGGTTACCAGAGTTCTAATTATGCTGAATGGTCATTTCAGTTAATATCTGTGGTCCATTTGCCACATGCTGAGTATGGAAAAATAGTCTGTACTTTAAAGGGCTTCTAGAAATGGTCATGCATAATCAATTTTTGGTATGATTGGTATGTTCATATCCTTCTGAAGTTTATACTCTAAAATGTAGTTCCCAAAGCATCAGTTTTAAGAGGTGGAGTCTTTGTGAGTGTATTGGCTCAAGAAGGTACAGCCTTTATGCACAGGATTAGTGTCTCAATAAAAGAGCCCCAAGGGAGCTGGCTTGTTATTCCCACCACATGAAGATAGAGCAAGGAGCAGCCCTCTGAAGCAGTGAGCCTGTACCAGAGGCCGACTTTACAGACATGCTGACTTTGGAATTTCTAGTCAAAAATTTAAAAAGCAAAGAATGATTTTCTGTTGTTTACTTACTGTAAGGTGCTTTGTGATAAAGTCCAAGCTGGGTAAGGTGGTCTTGTCCGTGTGTGTCTTTACTTCCTTGTTGTTTAGCACATTTGATGTATTTCTTAATGATGCTTGTGAATACATGTATGAATACATGCATGCATGAATGTATAAATGCATGAACATGTGCATGAATGAATAAACACATGAAGCAGTTGTTATATGTGGTATTGCCTATACACATATGTAGGGATAGTATTTCAGGATATAAATTTTGCTTTCTCTGAAATTTTCTCCTCTTCTGAGAAGCCTCTTGTGTTTCGTCAGCAGGGCTCTGGCCTGTGCTCCGGAGGAGGCTTTTAAAATTGGCTTCTCATTATCTCTCCTCCTGCGAGTCTTCCTGTCCCCACGTCCTCTCTCCTCATGACACATGCTACCTGGGAGGTTTCTGATTTTTCTTCAGACAAAGAAAGCCACTGTGTTTTCTGGGGGAAAACAGGCATCCCCTGAGACTCCCCTCTTGTTAGGCAGGGAGAGACAGCCCTCAGTATTCCATACTGCAGTATACTCACAGGCAGAGCAGAATCAAGCATCTCTCCTACCACAGAAATAGCAGAATCTCATGAATTCGAGTCCCACTGAAGATTCAGAGGAGGTAAACACAATATTCCATATACCTGCAAGTCCTTCCAGATGAGGGCTCTTACAAGCTCACATGCACAGCAGTCTAGCCTGTAATGCCATGGGATGTTCAACAAAGAGACACCATGGATCATCCAAACCTGGAGACATTGGATGCAGAGGCCCATCTGAGCCCTCCATTTCTGCCATGCTCACAGAGTTTTCCATAAGCTTGCTGGTCTCTTCTCCCTCTTCCATTGCAGACCTGCCCTGAGCTCTCCTTACTTCTCTTCCTTATTCTTGGGTCAGTGGTCCTTTTCAGCATTTGGGTCCTTTTCAGCACTTGCTGATGTGAAATCCCGTTTATGGATACTCTTAACCAAGGCCACCTCCAACCCCTGTCAAAAGTTAATTACACACAGCACTGCCCTAAAGCCGTGCTTGCGTCTGTGGCTTCTGCTGCCTTGGCAACCCATGATGTGGGGAGAGCTGGGAACAATGTTCCAGTCTTGTCTCCTCAGGAGGTGGTCTTTTTTTTTAAAGACAAAGAGTGTGTTAGGGAAATAGCTCAGTGCTGGGACACTTGCTCAGTGCCTGTGAGGCCAAAAGGGCCTGGGTTTGGCCCTTGACAACACACACACACACACACACACACACACACACACACACACACACACACACACCTCGAAAACTCATAAAAAGGCATAGACTAATAATAAACCATGACCTGGGTGCTTACAGATGGGAACAGGCCTTCCTTTAAAGAACTGCCCACTGTTGAGGATATTGACTCAGTCAACATTGTCTAGATTTTGCTGTGATAACAACTATGCCTTAAATCACAGTGTCTTGTAATCCATTCTAAGTGTCCACTTAGGGTTGAGCAGTCCATGCTCCACATGACCCCCAGTCTAGTAGAGTTCAGAGAGACAGGATGCAGCATCTCTCGTGGTAGAGGATAAAAGCATTCTGAGACGTTACTGTGGTAAATTATTCTGCTCAGATGAAATGAGCAAGTCAAACCAGATTGTATATAGGCAGGTTTATTGGGAAATGCCTATGGGTGGGGGTTGGGGGTCACTGGCCCCACAAAACAAGGCCAGGGAAGTCCTTGGAGACAGGGTATGGGGAAAAGATTGTAAGAGCATGGACATACAGGGAGAGGGAAAATGCAGAGTGGGGAGTCAGGGAGAGAGACCAACATGTCTGCATTCTATAGGAAAGAGCTTCTGGGGGGGCGGAGCTCAGCCACTGTTCTGGAAAGTGCAGGGTAGAAGGTGGGATGCCCAGTTATGAACTGAGGGATGCTGGAAGAATGTGGGGCCAGGTCCTCTTTGGTACATTAAATATGCACCTCAGCTGTTTGTCCTGGGTCTGAGTCCCATCACGTGGATGATTCTTCAACCTTCGCTCCTGTCTCGATGGGTATTTTGTGTAACAAGTATTAAATAATTTGGCCAGTGACACAGTCTGTCAGATACTGAAAACTCAAGCTGTCCTCACTGTGTCATCCACCAGCAGGCTACTGATTTCCGCCTTCTGGCTTGGGTGGACAACACTAATGTCTACTCTGCCACACCTCCCCAGGATGCTGCCAGAAGCACTTCTAATGTTCACAGTGTTTGAGATCACATCCCGGACTAGAATTCTTCAGTGCCTGTTGATTGCATATGCTATAAAAACCTCATGTTTTTAAGATGGAGTGTGCATGGGCTGGCAAGCAGGCACCTGCTGCAGAAGTCAATGACACGAGTTTGTTATTCCCTGGAACTCACGGTGGAAGAAGACAACTGAACTCTGAAAGTTGTCCTTTGACCTCCATACAGACTCTAGGGCATGAGTGTGCACACTCACCTGTGTGCACACATGCTCCCCTGCATATGCATCCATATACCCCCATACGCTCATGTGAACAAACATGTGCTCACACATAAATAATAAGGTAGAAATTTTGATGGATTGTAGAGTTTTTGTCATGCATCTGTCTCTAGTTATATCCTTCCCTATCCCACAATATGCTGCACTAATTCTAAATCATCCAAGTTGCCTTAGAAATCCAAATTTCATATCTTCATATTCACTTTTATGGATGTCTCCATACATTCTTCTTATCAACATAGAGGTACCCTCCCTATCTTTAATAAGCAAAACAAAAACCATATCCACTATTAAACTTTGGGTCTCACCTTGCATTGCCTAAAATTATGTATTAGGTAATTGTATTGGCTGGTTTGTGTGTCAACTTGACACAAGCTAGAGTGATCAGAGAGGAAGGAGCCTCAGTTGAGGACATGACTCCATGAGATCCAGCTGAAAGGTATTTTTTCAATTGGTAATCTGGAGAGGTTCCAGCTCACTATGAGTGGTGTCCTCCCTGGGCTGGTTGTCCTGGGTTCTATATGAAGGCAGACTGAGCAAGCCATGTGAAGCAAGCCAGTAAGCAGCATCCCTCCATGGCCTCTGCACTGGATCTTGCCTCCAGGTTCCAGCTCTGCTTGAGTTTCTGTCCTGACTTCCTCCAGTGATGGATTATGATCTGGAAGTGTAAGACAAATATACCCTTTCCTCCCCAATATGCTTTTTGGCCATGGTGTTTCTTCATAGCAATAGAAACCCTAAGACAGCAATACTAGCAACTGGCTCCTTGGTGTGTCTACTGCATCTTATGAAGGAACCGTTTTCAAATGTTTCCTGATTGTGTCCTAATAAAAAATATGCCTGATACTATAATCTGGATCAGAACTGTACACATACATGTATATATACATGCATGCATATAAACACATATGAGAACAAATGTATTATGAAATAACATCTACCTTACAACATGATAACTTTTTATTTTTGCCATTCTGTTCTGTCTTGTTTACATAAGGCTGTTAGATCTGACCAAATTGGTTTCATGGCTCACTATTAGACTGTGCTCTGTGACTGAGCAAACACTGCCTCATGACATAGATCTTAAGAATCGGAAGTAAAAATAGAAGTAGACAGCCATGGGCAATTCTGTGACATGTCCTGAATTAAGTGTGCACACACTAAGTGACAGCACACACTTAGCGACCATATGCACAGGAGAGATACACTCTAAAATGCTTGTGTGTGAACAGGGAGAAGAGTGGGAGTGTAGTGGGGATATGAAGGTAAAGAAAGAAATGCATGGGCGAAGTAACCCTTCCAGTAATCCCTTGCAGGCCAGTGACAGTGGGGGTAATGTCTCTGTACCCAGTAAAACTAAGAGAGTTTATTGTTATAGGAACTTCAGTTGTAGTACCTGAGGGTTTTCTCTGTTGTTCTGCTGCTTCATTCAGATGGATATATGTGTGGTGGTCACTTGGGGTATGTAGTCCTCCCTGAACCTGTGGACTCGTGTTTTTAACAGTTCTGGTAAGCCCTCAGCATGGCCTCTTCCCCTGTTGCCACTCTTCATCCACTCCGATTTTTCTCTTTGAGCTCTGATTATACATTTTAGACATCGTCCCTTTTGTGCATCACCCCTTCCAGTTCCCATCTCCTCAACTCTCCATGAATCTTATGAGTAATTTCTTCGGTTCTAGTTTGTGAGTTCTGCCTGTCACTGTGAGGAGACTGAACTGTGTAATACAGCCTTTGGGCTGTTTAACAGTTTGTCTTTCAGCACTGATAGTTTTCACTTCTGAAGGTCATTCGGTTTCTTCATCATGGCATCTTTTCACAGTGTATCAATTTTGTGATCCCTCCCTCTCTTTATTTCTATAAATAATTCACATTCCACCATTCCACATTCCATACTGGGTCTGCACGCCACTGCAGTGGGGAGGCATGGTGGGATTAAGGGTCAGGGATGTAGCAGAGGTTCCTCCTGTCTTAGCAGATCAGAAAGTGAGGATGGGATTTTACTAGAACCCTCAAGATCCACCCCTAGTGGTTTATATCCATCAGCCAAGACACTTCTCAAACAGAGCCAGCAGTGGGGCTTTCAATGCTCTAGAACACAATCCTACAGGGATATTTTATAATTTAAATTATTTAACAGTAGGGGTTTCTTGGTCACCCAGCTGTGAGGTAGTGGGGTTCCTGACTTCCATTCTCCCAGCTAAGAGTGTCTTCAGCTTTATTCCCTGTTTAATGCATGGGTATCCTGCTGGAACTCAACTTCAAAGGAGCTGGTGTCTCCAGCAACAACTTTAACTTAAATGTTTGGAGCTTTGTTCTATAATTCCACACCACCACAGAAAGCAATTTCACACTCAGACTGTCTCCTGTGTAAACAGGAAGTCTGATCCAATTCTACAGTGAGTCCAGCTTCACTTTGGTCCAGTTGCTCTCTGAGGAATGGGGAGAGGCTGGAAGTCTCAAGTACTTGCTGCTTGTCTTTCTAGGCCTGTGTTCGGGGCAGGCGTGGGGTGGTGTGTGCTTAGCCCTGGTCCTATATGATCTAATTCTCAATCACAGGGGCTTTGAGTTGTGAGCTAGGGTTTTCATGCTGTTAATCTCTGGAAATCCAGAAGTCCTAAGTGAAAAGCCATTCAGGATCTCTTTTCTCGAGAGCATCTGCCTGTTCTTGCTCTGGAGATGGTCTCCTCCTCCTCAGTGGCTGTGCGCTCTTTGGAGACTTGCAAGCATCTCAGGTTTAATATCTCCATATTATTACTGTTCCTCAGTTAATATCCCCACCACGCTATGCCATCAGGATTTGCCCTTAGGGCATTCTTACCCTCTCAATTACCTTGAATTTCCCACTCCCACCAGCCAACTCACCCTTTAGGGGGCAGTAGTGATCATTGGTTTAAATTGGTCTTGGAGATTTCTTTCAAGTTCAGAACAGAGTGTATTTTATTTGGGATCTAATTGTTTAATCAGTCGACATTTTCAAGGTATCTAATTAGCTATTTGACAGTAAATGAGTCTTCACAAAGATCCATGTTCCCTTTCTATACTATTAGCTTTTTAAGAGAAAAAGGTGCACATCATCAAAACCTAGCACAGTAATAGACAAGAAATGGTATTCCGAATTGTTTGCTGAGGGCTTGAGAGATGGCACAGTGGTTAAGAGCAGTTGCTGCTCTTGCAGAGAACCTGAGTTCATCCCCAGCACTCATTTTGGGTGGCTCACAACCATCTGTAACTCCAGCCCCAGGGAACCCTAAACCTGTTTCTGCCTTCCATCGGCACCCAGTCCTTCACAAACACACATAAATAAAATGAAATATTTTAATAATATTCGTTAAGGGCTGGTGAGATGGCTCAGCAGGTAAGAGCACCCGACTGCTCTTCCAAAGGTCCTAAGTTCAAATCCCAGCAACCACATGGTGGCTCACAACCATCTGTAACGAGATCTGACTCTCTCTTCTGGAGTGTCTGAAGACAGCTACAGTGTACTTACATATAATAAATAAATTAATTAATTAATTTAAAAATATTCGTTAAAAAAAATCATGGTGTCATAAAACCTTCATTTCTCAAAATACTACCAGAGCCATCTCTACTTATATAACAGATATCTATGGACTGAGTGCTTGGCCTTTGAGATTTATTTCCTGAATTTCTAACTTCAAGAGGAAAAGAGGCAGAACAGTTGGACTCTTTGGGGTGCTTTGTCCCCGGGCAGCCTCACCCTTAGGAGTGGTAGAGATAGTTATCATTGTGAAGCAGGGAATGTGGTGACGTCATGCTGAGCCTCAGGGATGCAATCGAGATAGATTAAATACCTCTATTACTCAACTCTTAGCACTCTCGGGATCCAGAGTCCCCCGTGGCTCTCTGGTTTAGGCACTCTGAGCTGTCCTGCATTTCCTGTTTCCCAGCAAAAGGAAGCTGCCTGTAACTATGTGGCAGGGACTGGCAGGATTCCAATGAAGTATTATCACCAGGCTCATGGTGCTTAGTAATCAATTAAGCTTATTCATTAGTGTTGTTAACTCTTTCCCTCCAGCACCACCTGGAATCAGTTGCGGGGCAGTGGACAGATGTGTTCCAGATGTTCATAAGGCCATCTTGTGAGTGGTTTTTTTTTTTTTTTTCATTCCATCTAGGCTGGGAAGATGCCTGGGCTAGGGAGACAAGGTTGGGCTGTGGGGGATGGGAAGACAGGTAGAACAGAGAATGAACAGGCATTGAGAAGTCATGTTAGACAGGCCCGGTGTTAATACATGCTGGGTTTGCAGAGAACAAGGCACCCAGCATCTATGTAGCAGACGGTGTGTGTGTGTGTGTGTGTGTGTGTGTGTGTGTGTGTGTGTGTGAGAGAGAGAGAGAGAGAGAGAGAGAGAGAGAGAGAGAGAGAGAGAGAGANGAGAGAGAGAGAGAGAGAGAGAGAGAGAGAGAGAGAGAGAGAGAGAGAGAGAGGCAGGCTCTGGCCCTCTCCCCTGCCCCTCCCACAGTCTGATGAGCACATTCCACCCTCACACTGAGGAGCGCTGGTGGGTTCCATTGTGACATGATCAACTCACTTCCCTCGTTGTCGTCTGGGAAGTAGGGGGCTATGAGTGTGTGAATCACACATCGCTACGGTACAGCACTAGGGATAGCTTCGGTAGAATAGAGAACTGACCATTTTCCACCGGCCTTTGGGCAGATTCACTCTCAGTCTATATGAGCATGTTTTCCTGGCCCCACTAGGCAGGTCTATGCCCTGTCCATGCCTTCCCGCTGACCAGAACCTATCTGCAACCCAGGCCACACAGGACAGACAGCATTGTTCCATTCTCATGACCTACTCTGTAGTCAGCCTGTGGCTGCCATTTCCAGAGCTTTCTTCCCCTGTTCTTCAGAGAAACAGATGGAGAGTGGGCGAGAGCCAACAGCGCAGGCGCAGTTCTGCCTGGAATCTGGACATCCGCGGTAATTATCATAATAAAAATATAATTCTCACCAGTTGGCGAAGGTTTGCTGGGGGGGGGGGGGTATTTTAACCCTTGCAACAGCTCTATTGACATTGCAGCACCAGGGCTTTACAGATGTAGGACACGTCTAGATCCAGGCCTTATGATGGGCCGAAGTCACACAGTCCAACGAACCGGTTGTCTGACGCTTCCTGTTCGAGCCCTCACTTACCTGTTGTGTGGGAAGCACTCATCTTTGTGGATTCTGCAGAAGCAGAAGCTGAAGAGATGGAGGCATATTGAGGGAGAGGCTGCAGGTGGCAGTTGCCTATTGTTAGCTCCGCCTCTCTTACAGGGTACATTTACCTACTACAGTTTGGTACTGAGGCTAACACCAAGCAAACATTCCTGACCTGAGCTTGTATTTGGGCTTCCCAGGGTTTGATATAATTCTATTTTTAATTGGCATCTTTAGGATTCAAATATAATGTATTCTATGGGAACAGAATTCTTTTGAAGCAAGTTTTTGATAACTCTATGCTGGTAACTTATGGTAGAAAATTAGGTAACATGTGCACTCAGATGCCATTTCTGCCTCTTTTGGACAAGAGGAATCTGCCTTCTTGTGGCTAAAGGAAAAACCCATTTAGTCCTCATTGTCAGCTTGCCTGGAAGCAAAATGGCCCCTGAGAGCAGGGGCTCAAACACAGGAATGTGAATGTCAGGGACACCAGTGGCTGTGTTTGCAGTAGACAAAGACCTTGCTTGGGGGTATTTTTCCTGCAGGCTTTCTCTTCCTGGGGAGTCCACCCCATTATTCTCCAGGAAAGGTCTCCTGGGAGAAGGCTCAGGGCAAGTGTACCCTCAGGCTTCTTTCTCACTGGGGGGAGGGGGCGGGGAAAGTCCCTTAAATTTGCAAAAGAGACTCTTCGAGCAAGGGGAAGCCTCAGGGCTGCAAGGAATGAAAGTGAAAGATCATGGGATGCCTTGCCTGATTCCCACGCTACTGACTGGACTCCTGCGTGATTCCTGGGCCCTTTGAAAGATGGCTTTGGCTTAGTCATCTCTGTACCAGCTCCCTTAAGAAGGAAGGGGCTTAGCGGGAAGACAACTGTTGCTCAGATGAACCAGCAAATAGGCAAAGTAAAACCTGACTCAGAGAAAGCAAGGAGCAGGCTGTTGGAAAGACTTCAAGCTATTTTTAAATCACATTGTTCTGTATCTACTGAATTCCTCTATCCCCAGACCTGTGCACAAAAGCCTATAAAACCAAAATATATTCTCTTCCTTAGCCCAGCTTCTCAGAAGGCTGAGGCAGGAGGATGGGAAGTGAAACACACAGCGGATGTAACAAACCTCAGCAACTTAGTGAAAAGCTATCTACACACAGCACAGAGGTCTGGCAACAGACCACGGTTTAGTGGTGCAGTGCCCGCGGATTGTGTAAGACCTAACTTTAATTTCCAGCAAAACAACCCCGTGCACACATGAACACACACAAACACACACCAAATTGCACCCGTTAGAGACCCCTGGAGAAGGTAAGAATCTGAGAGTCGGGTTAGACTTAGTCTACCCGGAAAGGCTGAACTCCATTTCCCTCTGGTCAGTGGGACCCAAGATGAGGGTGACAGGCCGACTCGGGTACAGAGGAGCTTGGGGAGTTTCCTGCCAAGGTGGCCCTGAAAGCACTCTCAGAAGTACCCCCTTTGGGCACATGAAGGTTCAGCACCTTTCACACTTTAAAAAGAGAAGATTCAAAGCCAGACCTAAGTTCAAAGACAACGTAAACATCTCTGTGTAAGGTTGTTTTTTTGTTTTTTTGTCTAAAATGGGCTGGGACCTGCTGGTTTCTGTGTCCAGGAATAGGCAGAGTCAGCCAGAGGCTTCAAGAGTTGCAGAATATCAAACGTGAAAGGGTTCTTTCCAGAGGAATCCTAAGGCCCAGGGAAGGGCAAAGGGGGATACCACTCATGCCATGAGGCTAACAAAGTATTACTGGATTCTGGATTCTTTTCCGGCATCTGAGTGGGGGGCAGGTCTGTCGTAGTCAAGGCTGGGGGAAGAAAGCAACCTAGCCATCTTCTTAGTACCTCAAGGCCGAGGGTGTCTTGTCTAAGACGAGCAAAATGAGCTCCTTTTTTTATAGTGGGAATCTGAGAGGGCTGTGTAGGAGAGGTCACAAAACTTTTAAACCAGGATGGATATAGGGGGAGGAAAGAGGGATCGAGGGAGGGAGGGAGGGAGGGAGGGAGAGAGAGAGAGAGAGAGAGAGAGAGAGAGAGAGAGAGAGAGAGAGAGAGAGAGAACACAATCGAGAGCGGAGGCTAGTGAACGTTAGCATTGAAACTACAACAGAAAGTCATTTCCAGAACTGATGACAAACCTAAAATACACCCTCACCTAGACATGCTATGCTGAGATCAAAGAAAAAAGTGGAAAGGATTTTCTTTTAGATCCACCAGAGAAGTGGTGAATCTTGTTTCTTCAGAAAGACCCATGCTCTACTGGCCGACCACTCAAAAATGACCAATATGTCCATGAAGTAACATTGTCAGAATGCCAAGAGACAATAATGTTTCAAATTAGTTTTTTTTAAAAAAATCCAGACTTAAAACTACCTAATCTTTGTCAGAAAAGCTCCTACTTGGGTCAATGTCAATGCCAGCTCAATGACCCTCAACTGGGAAACTGTCCTTTGAGAAATCTGTGAGGGAGGGAGGCATATGCATGCATGCATAGGTCAGAAGGCAATGCTGGATGTCACCTCTCAGGAGCTAGCTACCTCATCACTGTTATGGGGACAGGGTCTCTCTCTCCTGGGACCTGGAAATCACAACAGATTAAGCTAGACTGGTTGGCCAGCAAGCCCAGGGACCTTCCTACCTTTATCTGCCCAGTGCTGGTACTCAAGGCAGTTCCCATCATGCCTGGAGTGGGGGTGGTTGGGGGATGAAGGAAGGGGACTGTTGGTTTGGTTTGGTTTGGTTTGGTTTGGTTTGGTTTGGTTTGGTTTGGTTTGGTTTGCGCCCACAGGAGTAAAGCTCATGTCTCAGTGCTTGCAAGCAAGTATTTTACGAACTAAGCATCCTCCCTCGTACTAAGGGACTTAAAAAATTCTCTGAGAGATAATATTTGTGACTTCTTTGTAGGTGACAGACACGTCACTAAATCTTATGATAGGTAGAGCACCCAACCATGGGCAAGAAGAATAATCTAGTCAGAACCGTGAATAGAGCAGAGCTGTTGTTGAGAAACACCAGGATGGATGAACAGGATCTCAGAAATGGACAGAGTAAACTGGTTAATAGAGATAGCTACAAGGTTCTGTTAAAGGCACAAACAGTGTTTGTAAGAGAAAAGCTGTGTCTTTAAAGTACAGGCTCACACAATCTGTGGTAGGAATTACATATCATTTATTTATTTTCTGTTATTTTTATTAACTTATTTTTGTATGTGTAGGCTCACTTGTGTCATGATGTCTGTGTGTGTCTGTGTTTATGTGTGCATATGTATGTATGTCAGAGAACAATTCACAGCTCTCTCTCTCTCTCTCTCTCTCTCTCTCTCTCTCTCTCTCTCTCTCTCTCTCTCTCCTCTCTCTTATATAGATCCTCAGAACTAAACTCAGGTTTGGTCAGACATGTCAGCACATGCCTTTATTCACTGAGCTATCTCTGCAGTCCATAGTTTTAAACATTAGGAGAAAAAAGACGGGATTTGGAGGAAGAGAAACTAGCAGAAGAAAGTAAAGGTTACACTAGTATCTTCTAAACAAACAAACAAACAGACAGACAAACAGAAAGTTGTAAACATGGACAAATGTTTACACCACTCAGCTAGTTGTATTAAGTATTCAGTAGTCTTTGTGACTTTCTGAATATTTGAAGCATTTTTAAAAGGGACCAGAGAGATGATGGGTCAGTGGTTATGGGTTCTTATTGCTTTTGCAGAAGACCTAAGCAGTGGCTCAAAACTGCCTCTAATTCCAGTTCTGGGGAATCTGATTCCCTCTCTCGGCCTCTGCAGGCTCTTACATACACATGGTTCAGATAAACTCATTCACACACACACATACATATACATACAAATAAGCAAATCTTTAAATTAAACATGTAAAAGATTTCACTATGTAAGAATTTGCAAGATTATTAGTTTTTTTAAAAAAAGATTTATTTATTTATTATATGTAA
>NC_034591.1:150506006-150579575 GCF_900095145.1 Mus pahari
CTCTCTCTCTCTCTCTCTCTCTCTCTCTCTCTCTCTCTCTCTCTCTCTCATCTATAGCAGATTCTATGAGGCAAAGTGATATGGCAAAACTGATTGTGGAAACTCAGGTCAGGCAAAAGAGAATAGTGTCTTTATAGCCCAGATGGTGAACATGGGGAAGGGGAGGCTGCTTAGAAAATAGAGGAACATTTCACACCCTACCCAACATGCCTTTCAGGCTAAAGGGTGTGAGAACTAATTCCAACACTCCATGCCAGAGGCCATCTTTATCCCTGATACTATAGTGGGTAGAAGGTAATGAATGATCCAGGATAGGTCGGCAGAATTGGCATTCCATAGAGCAGAAGGCTTATAAATATAGGTGGATCACAAACTCTACATGTGATATATATGTATACACACGCACACACACACACACACACACACACACACACACACAATCAAACTGACATGTGCATCCAGGGATAAAATACTAAGAATGGTAATTGCTTTTGAGGCCACATCTGTAAACATTCCCCCATTTGAGGGGTTGAGGATAACTACTGTCTCCTGATGCCCACAGAGGTGACCTCCCACACAAACCATGGGCTAATCATGTTCCCCCAGCTTCTCTATTCCCCATCAATATGGCAGTGACTGCCATCCTGGCCCCTGTGGCAGTTGGGCAACAACTAAAGGTGGTTTAATATAGTTTGGAAGTCTATAATACTTCTCATTTCTCCACAGCATTTAGTTTTTAAAGAAATGAAGATCCGATTTCCTGCAGAATATAATTGGAGCAGAAGAGAGAAAAAGGAGTCTGATAGCTGCAATGGAAATCCAAAGAGGCCTCACATGGGTCCCTGGCAACTCATAGAAAAGATGCCTACATAGCTAGACACCTTCATCCTTTCCAACAATAGCAGCAGCACTCACCATCGGCGTGATCTATTGAGTCATTACTATGTGATTGCTCCACAGGAAGTGGAGCTTTTGTTACTGACTTCAATGGCTTTAGAATCACCTAGGAGACACACCTCTGACTATGCCTGTCAAGCTCCTTGCTGAGATTCTTGGCAAGGGACGGCTCACCCTGAATTCAGATGGTGTCATCCTGTGCACTGGAGTTCCCAGCTGCCTGCAAAGGACCAGAGGAGGAAGCAGGCTGAGTATTAGCAGCCATGGTGGCTTCTGATTGAAAACTGTCTGCCGGTTAGATAGTCTCTCAGACCTGGTGCCATGCCTCCCTGCCATGACGAATTGACTTCTCCCTAAAACCACAAACAACAAATAAATCCATCTTCTCTTAAGTTGCTTTGTCACAGCAAAGAGAAAACTAACTCCTACAATGGATTATCTCATTTGCGTCGTATGACACCCACTGGGAGGCTTATCATTATTATTATTATATTGAATCTAAATGGGGGCACCAAGGCTCAGCAGCTGCACAGCTAATAACCAAAACAGCAAGGACTCTAAGCCCAAGCCCTTAGATCCTAGTGCAGAGATGCTTACGTTTCTGTCAGAAAAATGGCTCCATAATTTTTGACAAATTCAGAAACCTTTTGAATAACTCTTTGTTATTTGTGTGATTCAACTTTTCTAATTTCATTACAGCACAGAGAAAATCACTCATACAAGCATACGGATTGAGGAGGGTTGCATCAGTCATCCCTGAACTTCCTTCGTGAACCTGTTCTCAGTCCATAGCCCCTCACCCCCTAACGCACTTACAAGCAATCACACATGGCTTGGTGTTTCATTTGAGTTTTATCTAATATTTCATTATCATTTTGCTTTGCCCCTGACCCCGTGTGCGCTAGGGGGCACTATCATCTAGTCTTTACAAACATATGCTGTGATTTTCCAATGGTTGTTTAATTTGCAGGCTATCCCTCCAATATTTTCCTTGCAATTCATTTGCAGCCGACTTAAGTTGGCTGCTGTGTAGAGCTTCAGTGCGGATTTTGCTTGCTGTAGTCTCATAGTGCAGGTCAGCATGTTCCTGGGCTTTCCATATTTCTTTTGAATTGGCTGCTGGATCCAGAGGCTGGATCCACCTGGCAGAAGTGGCCTTACGCTCTGCAGCTGGGAAGAGGCACACAGTACCTGCTGACATACTAGTTCTGTTACTTCATCTTCCCAAATGATTGATGGTTCCTTTAAAGCATCATTATAGCTTCATTGAATTAGACATATTTGAAGCTTTTATATCGATTGCAATTATTATACTTCATGAAGTTCAGAATGTTCTGTTTGTTGTTGACCTATTGCAGCTTATGCAGTTTGGCTCGGGCTCTTTTGCAGTGTACATTCCATGAACAGTGAGTGTATGTGTGTGTGTGTGCATGCACGTGTGTGCACGTGTGTGCGTGAACGTAGAGGTCAGAGGCAGCCTTTCCTATTGTTCTTCAGGAACTGTCGACCTTGATTTATGTTTTGTGACAGACACTCTTTCACTGGTATGGTGCTAATCAATTGAGTAAGCTCAGCTGGCTGTTGATCTGTCCGACCCCGTCTCCCCAGCACTGTGGACGGGAACACATCGCATCAGTTCCTGGTTTTGAAGTGTGAGTTAGATTCAGGTCTTCAAGCCATCCATGCAACCCTGTTCCAAGATGATTACATGATATTCTACTGTGTTAGTGAAGTGGTATATAAATTATTATAATTTTGTGTTATGTGTATAGGTGTTTTGTCTGCATGCATATCTGGGGATGGTGGTATTCATGGTACCCAAAGAGCCCAGCAAGGTCAGTGGATCTTCTGGAATTGGACTTACAGATGGGGAGAACCAGTATGTTCATGCTGAAAATCCACCCTGAGTCTTCTGCAAGAGCAGTCAGTGTTCTTCTAAACTGTTGAGCCATCTCTCCAGACCCGGTGAAATGGTATTCAAAATTGTAGTCTGGGGGTTGGAGAGAGTCACTGGGATAGAATTGATCACATTTTTTTTGAGTCATTTTCAGTGGACATATTTGCAAAATGGGTAACTAAGTAAATTAAATACTGGTATGTATTCAAAAATATACTCTGTTGTAAAATATTGCTTGAATTTATACTAGAACATCTGATTTAAATCTTAGACTACAGAATTTGTGTGTGTGTGTATGTGTGTGTGTGTGTGTGTGTGTGTGTGTGTGTGTGTGTGTGAGTGCATGCTCATACATGCACTCATGTCTGTGGTGTGCTTGCGAGTGTGTGCACTGTGGACGTAGAGGCCAGAGGATACATGTTAAGTGTTGGTCCTTAAAAGTCAAGCATCATTTTCCTTTTGGAACAGCCTCTCATTTGCCCTGGTACTTTGGCTGGTTAAACAAGGTTATTTGGGTAGTAACCCCAGTGATCTTCATGTTTGTACTTCCCAGTATAATCACTCTCAAGGGCACCCCCTTTCTTTCAAAAAGAAAAATGTGGGTATTATGGAAACTTGGGTCTTCATGCTTCCACAGCAAACACTTTCCTGAACCATCTCCCTGAATCCTGAACCAAAGACTGTAGAATTTTTACTTAACCTTTTTTTTATATCTGTGTTTTCCATACTGAAAATTCTGTTTTCCAAGGACACACGGGATGCCAGAATTTGATGACTGAAACCAGTAACCCCAACATTTGGGATGCTGAAGAAGGATGGTTATCATGGGTTCAAGGGTAGCCTGAGCTAATTAGTGAGTTTCAGGATAGTCTGGGCTACAGAGAGAGAGATCTTGTCTGAAAGTAAACAAGTGAACAATATCAAGAAAAAAACAGAAATAGGAAAGTCTGATTACTTATTTTTTCTTCTCTTCAACTAACACCTGCAGGGCCATTATGAATCTAACTCCATCCCCCCCCCTTTTTTCTTGCTTCCTTAGAGATACTGAGAACGGATCACAGAGTTTCCCATAGTACACAAGTGCTCTACCACTGAGCTGGAAAGCCCAGCCTATTTTTCACTTTGTACTTGAGAAGGGGTCTCACTAAGTTGTCCAGGATAACTTTGAACTCTCTAGCTGAGGTAGGGATTAAAATTGTAATCCTCCTGCCTCAGTTGCCCAAGCAGCTGAGAGTATATAGCCTACCTTACCAGGCTCAGCTTCTAAGTCCAAGCAGTATGTGACTGGTGATACGTCTTTTGGTGTATATGTGGCATCTTCAGCCTTGACATTTGCCTTTTAGTTGGAAGGGGTGAGATCCAATTTTTGAAGCGTGACTAGACACTTCATGATGCTAATGAGCCACATCAAGACAAAAACTCAGAGACTGTTCTGGGCACCACTGCTTTGTGTTCCTCATTATTCTCTCTCTCTCTCTCTCTCTCTCTCTCTCTCTCTCTCTCTCTCTCTCTCTCTCTCTCTCTCTCTCTCTCTCTCTCTCCCTAGGTACATTATACGATCAGAGTTGCAGTCATTCTATGGTATGGGTTTGATTTGCACGATTGTTGTAGTTGCCCTGTGTGTATATAATGCTCTGGGCCATGTAATTAACAATGCTATGGTCACTGTCCCTCTTTGTTGGTCAGCTGATTCTCCTGGAAGTACCCACTATGCAGCAGGATGCCCTGGGCTCGTGGCATGTCAGTAACAATCTGTGCTCTCCATGCTTGAAGATTAGCTATGCGGGATATTAGATCTTCATATCATGTTTTCTGACTTTGTTTTACAGTCAAGGTTTCTTCCTCGTTTTCTTCTAGTGAATCAGTCGTCATTTGTTTGGTTTTTAAAAATAGATTTATTTTGGCTCTAGAAAATTTACCAGTTTTCAGTTATTCAAGTGGGTTGAAAATCAATGCTTTCTTGTTCTGTAACCTTGTATATGGCTCTGCGAGAAATTAAGGGCCTCGCTGGCTACTTAATTCATTGCAAGTGATTCACTTCTTGCCTGTCATAAAGCATTTTGGCAAAACTCCAAAACAATCTAATTTTATTTTAAGCCTTTGGAAGTTGTTATCCTTTCTGCCTACTTACTGCTCAAATGATTTTTAAAATTTATCTATATTTTAAAATTTTAATTACATGTATTTAGTGCATATGTGTGCACCTGTGTATGCAGACACACATGCATGTGCCATTTATGTGTACAGAAGTCAAAGGGCAACTTGAGGAAGTTGATTCCCTGGTCTCCTCACATGGAACCTCTGGGACCAGAAGATGGAACTCAGGTTGTCAGACTTGGTGGCAAGTGCCTTTGCCAGGGGAGCTATGCCACTGGTCGGTTTTTTGTTTGTTTGTTTGTTTTCTGATCAAGAATTTTATAAATAGGTCAGCAGGTCTTGTTTGCAGTCTTTCTGAATTGATAATGGTAGACATGGGTTGTGCTCTTTCAAATAATAGCATTTTTTTTCAATTGCAGGAAAGTTCCATTGGATTATTATTTTTAAACTGTGATAGTTAATTTTCTCACTACAGTGACAAAGCACTTGAGGAAGGCATCTCAAGGGCAGAAGGGTCTATTCTGGTGTACAGTTTTGGAGTAGAGTCCCTCATGGAGGAGAGGCATGGCTGCAGGGCTCTGCAGTCATGAAGCAGACAGCAATGCGGGCTAGTGCTCTGCCCTGACTTTTTTTTCTTGGATATTTTCTTTATTTATATTTCAGATGTTATCCCCTTTCCCAGTTTTCCCTCTGGAAACCCCCTATCCCATCCCCCCTGCTTATATGAGGGTGCTCCTCCACCCACCCACCCACTCCTGCCTCCCTACCCTGGCATTCCCTTGTACTGGGGCATTGAGCCTTCACAGGACCAAGGGCCTCTCCTCCCATTGATGCCTGGCAAGGCCATCCTCTGCTACACATGTGGCTGGAGCCACTGTACTATTTGGTTGGTGGTTTAGTCCCTGGGAGCTTAGAGGGGTATGGTTGGTTGATATTGTTCTTCTTTCTCTGGGGTTGCAAACCCCTTTCGATCCTTCAGTCCTTTCTCTAACTCCTCCATTGGGGACCCTGTACTCAGTCCAATGGTTGGCTGTGAACATCTGCCTCTGTATTTGTCAGGCTCTGACAGAACCTCTCAGGAGACAGCTATATCAGACTCCTGTCAGCAAGCACTTCTTGGCACTCACAATAGTGTCTGGGTTTGGTGACTGTATATGGGATGGATCCCGAGGTGGGGCAGTCTCTGGATTGCCTTTTCTTCAGTGTCTGATCCACAATTTGTTTCTGTATTTCCTCTTGTGAGTATTTTGCTCCCCCTTCTAAGAATGACTGAAGCATCCACACGTTGGTCTTCTTTTTTCTTGAGTTTCATGTGGTCTGTGAATTGTATCTTGAGTATTCTGAACTTTTGAGCTAATATCCACTTCTCAGTGTAAGCTATGTGTGTTCTTTTCTGACTGTGATACTTTCTAGTTCTACCCATTTGCCTAAGAATTTCATGAAGTCATTTTTTAAATAGCTGAGTAGTACTCCATTGTATAAATGTACCACATTTTCTGTATCCATTCCTCTGTTGAAGGACATCTGGGTTCTTTCCAGCTTCTGGCTTTGATAAATAATGTTGCTATGAACACAGTGGAGCACGTGTCCTTGTTATATGTTGGAGCATCTTCATCAGTACAAAGACAAGCAGGTAGATCAATGGAATAGAATTGAAGACCCAGAAATGAACCCACATAACCTATGGTCAC
The DNA here is from genome assembly GCF_900095145.1 of Mus pahari. Classification (NCBI taxonomy): domain Eukaryota; kingdom Metazoa; phylum Chordata; class Mammalia; order Rodentia; family Muridae; genus Mus; species Mus pahari. Next base: position 150,512,589 of record NC_034591.1, read on the forward strand.
TTGATCTTTGACAAAGGAGCTGCAACCATCCAGTGGAAAAAAGACAGCATTTTCAACAAATGGTGCTGGTTCAACTGAAGGTCAGCATGTAGAAGAATGCAAATCCGTCCATTCTTATCTCCCTGTACAAAGCTTAAGTCCAAGTGGTTCAAGAACCTCTACGTAAAACCAGATACACTGAAACTAACAGAAGAGAAAGTGGGGAAGAGCCTTAAACACATGGGCATAGGGGAAAAATTTCCTAAACAGAACACCAATGGCTTATGCACTAATAGCAACAATAGACAAATGGGGCCTCATAGAATTGCAAAGCTTCTGTAAGGCATAGGACACTTACCAATCCTATATCCATTAGAGGACTAAAATCCAATATGTACAAAGAACGGAAGAAGTTAGACTCCAGAGAATCAAATAACCCTATTAAAAGATGGGTTATACAGCTAAACAAAGACATCTCAACTGAGACAATGATCAACAAGCACCTAAAGAAATATTCAACACCCTCAGTAATTAGGGTAATGCAAATCAAAACAACCCTGAGATTCCACCTCACACCAGTGAGCATGACTAAGATCAAAAACTCAGGTGACAGCAGATGTTGGTGAGGTTGTGGAGAAACAGGAACATTCCTCCATTGTTGGTGGGATTGCAAGCTGGTACAAGCACTCTGGAAATCAGTCTGGCGGTTCCTCAGAAAATTGGACATAGTACTGCCTGAGGACCCAGCTATGCCACTTCTGCCCTGCCTTTTTGTCAAGTCTGTGGAAGGATGCTGCCCATTCAGTGGGAGCCTCCCACTCCCCAGTCAAACTTCCCTGCAGTTGTCCTCACAGACATGCCCAGAGGCGCGATGCCCAGAGTATTCTGTATCTACTCAGGTGACAAGCAGAGTTAGCCGCCACAACTGTGTTCCTTTCGGCTACTGCAGCTCTGCCTGTTGTCAGCCCTTGTCTCCGCTTCACACTGTTTTCTCCTTTTCCCTCCTTGAGATTTTCTCTATTATAATTTCTATATCATTGAAAGAATCACCTGTGTATTGACTCATCCATGTGTTCTTTTGTTCAATACCTATTTTGAGATGTTTTATGTATAGGGTTTTTTTTTTTCTGTATTCTATGACCCAATTTTTAGTTTCTTGTACTTTTGATTTATGTTATTCACCTTTGAATGTCACTTTTTAAGTATCTTTTAGTTAGTTTTGAAATAAAAAGTTGCAGTTTTGATCTTTTTGTGTGTATTCTACACTCCCCCCCCCGCACCCCACCCTGGGAGACATTATTCTGCTCCTTATGCTTAGTGGTTTTTCCTATTATTATTTTGTGTAGACTTTAAACTCAATTTGTTTCTCATGCTTTTACTTATATGAAATTAATTTTCATGGAAGTTTTAGGGGAGAAAAAAGGCTGTATTTGGGGCAAGATAAGTCTTCTAATTTCACCAAGCAATCTCTCCCGTGGTTTTGAATATTGTTTATAAGAAGCGTCACCTTGCTTTCTGAGGACACCTGGCTGCTACTCCGCCCATGCCCAAACGGCATACTTCTTCTCTTTTCTCTGTATTTTCCTATTTTAATTTCGTTCTCATTTTTCCTCAGTATGAGGCTCGCTCACATACAAGATCCCTACATCATCAATTTTGAATGCTCACAGTGTAAAATACCTCCATTCTTGTCCCAACATCTTGCAGCACTCCACCTTCACCCACCCAAGCACAGTCACGAGGTAACAATCCCAGTGTGTGCTGTGGATCTCACACAGGCCTTTCAAGCTTTTCAATGGCGATTCTGTGGTCTCCTCATGTTAGTTATTAGTTTGGGGTTTTCTATAGTTACTTATTTTAGTGTGAGAATTCAGGAAGATTAGACAGAGGTACAGAAGGAAAAGGGAGACCATCAGAGATGTGGAGGAGAATTGGAGGGACACTAGGGGTATGGAGTGGGGAAAAAGGAGGGGTTCAGTAATAGTAATATTAAGAGCAAATGTAATAAAATATATTGTATGTATGTGTGGGATGCCACGACAAAACACCTTACTCTATCCAACTATGGACACATTATGGGATGATGACGGCAGGCATGTGGAAAAAAAGAAAAGATCAGATTGCCAAAGGGAAACAAGCCAGTCTCTGGCTTCTAGAATCTCTTCTAAGGATAGCAACCCGTATTTGCCCGTTGGCATTTCATGAGTCCCCACCTCTGAAAGATTTAACACCATCTGCCAGGAGCCCCACCCACGTGACCAGACTTCTATTCCATCAAACTTTAGAGGACTCACCAAGATCTTTTCTGAATACAGCAGCCATCACAGCAGCCACTGTGCTTCAGGACTTGGTTAGGGGAGACACGTTTGGATCACAGTGCGTGGTTTAGAGGAAAAAGCCAGTTATAGTTCAGTTCCGTTCTATAGGGTTTTAGGATTTAGGGTGCTTTACGGTGCAGATCCAGCCAGCTGTTAATGTGATACATTAGTAAGAGGGCTAGGGTGGGGTAAGTAAGACATATTATGTCTTACTTGGTATTTTGCAGACAGCATTAACTACTGCTAAGCAGAAATGGCTGCCCTCCTTCCTCCTGTTCCACCGCACTTCCGGTTCAGACAGTAGCCCATCTTACTACAACAGACTGACAGGCAGTGGAGGGGTTAAGTGCTCCAGGCGCACCGCAAAGGCACCTGCAGGAACAGAAGGGCTCCTTTCTTTTTCTGTTCTCCCTCGGGGCAAATATTAACTCAGCAGGCTTCTAGAATTTATTTGTGTTTAAAGTATTTTAACTGGAACCAAAGGGCATCTCTTAGCAGTTGGTAGGTAACAAGGCTTAGAGAGCCCGGAAGACTTAATCCATTTCAGTTCCAGTATTGCTGCTTGCCAGCTATATGATGGGAACCTGTAAGGCATGGCACGGTCCTCGGGCCAAATGCCACCCAGACTTCTGAAGCTGAGGGCTCTTTCCATTTTAAAGGTTTAATATAGATTTCTTTGCTTGCTCGCCTATTCATAATTTAGAGGGGCACCAGAGCAGGGAAGAATGATGTGACCCCTCCAAGGCTGTGCAAACAGTTTCGTCCTGTATGCATTTGTAGGTTAAGTGACTATGCAAATTGGGGCCCTCGCTTATTCTTCCCCGGTGGAGTCTCTGAGATACATACCTCAAAAATAATAATGATTCTTTATCTCTTCAGGGGTTCTTAACTGGGACTTTAAGTTTCTCTTCACTCCCTCCTGCTGCAGAAAAGCTGGGAGAGGATCTCTCTCTCTCTCTCTCTCTCTCTCTCTCTCTCTCTCTCTCTCTCTCTCTCTNCTCCCTCCCTCCCTCCCTTCCTTCCTTCCCCCTCTCTCTCTTTCTCTCTCTCTCCTTATACTGCTAGTGGTGGCTTCATACTTAGCCTGAGAGATTAAAGCCTCGATTATCCAGTTCCTCTCTAGCCTGTCAGTGTTTCATTTGAGTCAAGTCTTTTCAACTCCAAAGCAAAGGAGAAGCAGCTAGTCTCATTATTTATTTACATACTTACATTTCAGGTGCGCCAATGGAGAAGGAGACTTCTTGGTTATAGAGAAAATGGTCAGCATTAAGCCTGCAAACAGCAACAACCTGGTACCTATCGGAGCCGCTCCTTAGGGTAGTTTCCAGCCCCTGGATATTTAGTCAGGGCCAGCGGTCCTCATCAAAAGAGGGGTATTTCACCTTTTCATGGCTTCGTTGTTTCTTTAGAGTCTAAGCTCAGTCCTCATTACAATTATTGGTGGAATTATTCAATGTATTTAAGAAGTCACTGTTTAACCAATAAACACACACACACACACACACACACACACACACACACACACGCACACACACATCTCCCTGGCTAGTCTTTGCTGATGCTTACAAGATGGCCTCTTATTCTTGGCTCCTACTTTAAAATGTCCTCACTGTATGACTTAAACACAATATTAATACAATAATTTGTTCCTTTTTCCTAAAGTGAAAATGAAACTAAAAGAATAAATATTTGGTGAAGGTATCCAATAACCAAGCTTAACATCCACTTTACAATTTTCCACTTTCCAAAGCTGCATAATTTCAAGAAGAATTTAAGAATTTTCTTATGTGAGCTTCCTTAGTATAGCAGGCAAGAAGGGCAGACCTGTTTGCCTTTGACATCTCCCTTCTCTCTGCATCCAGCAATGGCAGGCTAGACAGTGTAAGTATCCCCCTGAACCCCAGACTCATCCTGTCTACCCTAATTGTCTTGTAAGCAAATACAGCCAAGCTCTCTCCTTTTAGGGACTTCTCAGTGCAGAGGCTGTGGGGAACCCTGATGTTTTGCTTTCGCTGGGCGCTGTCAAACATGGCAGGTGAAAATGAAACCTTCCAGGCCCATCTTCAGACTCCCCTGGGGGCTGGAAGCCTGCTACGTCTATGCAGATTGCGAATGTGCCTGAGATGCTTGCACACCTCGTAATTTGTCACTGCCTTGGAAGAGTCAGAGCAGGCCGCCACAGAAATGTCCTGTTTGTGAACACAGGTGCCAGGATGTGAAACCATTGTCTAGGTCACTGAGGACTTGGGCAAGGTGTGTAACCCTTCTGTGCCTGAGCTCTTCATCTGCAGAGCACAGGGACAGGCAGACACCCAGTGTTTAAAAGGTAAAATATGAGAGATTCGAAAGCTGGTGGATGCTGAATTGTGGCAGAGCCTTTTAGGAAAGGCTGTTCATCCATGATCCATACACCGAACACGTCGTCACACATCATCTGCTGGCACTGATGCCTCTGCTTTCATTTCCCATCTCCCACCCCTGCTATCAATTACAGTCCTGGTTCTGTCTACAGCTCTGTCTTTTCTCAGTGATTCTTTCTTCCAGACTGGATAGATTCTATAGGTTTCTGGGAACCCCAGGGGGAAGAACTAATACAATAGATCAGCGTGTGTCTAAGAGCACTCAAGCCAGTCCTAGGGAATGCTTAAGAATCCCCACATCTGTTGCTTTAGATAAGCAGAGGAGGGCCCTCTGCAGAGGCCTGGCTGTTAGGTGAGCATCCAGCTGTCCAGATGTCCAGCTGTCCAGCTGTCTGGGGAAAGCTGTAGCATCCCAAGAGGAAAATGCAGAAAGGGCAGCAGCACACATTTCATTTGCATCAGGCAGGAGGGGAAAGTAAGGAGAAAAATGCTACCCTTTGATGACACCAGGGGAGACAGAAAATCAATGTAAAACTGACACCAGAGAGGTCAAGCCTTGCCCTGGCACTTTTAGGGAGAATGCCAGTGGGAAGCAGGCTCAGAGAGGAGCCACTTCTGCAGGGAGAGCTTAGGAGTCCACTAGGTTCTGTCCTTTCTGCTCTGTTATACTCCAGGAAGGGTCTTAATGCCATAGTGCCTCAGTTTCCAACCTGGAGAACAAGGGAGATAATGAAATCTGCAGTTTCTGATTCTCCAGCATTAGGAAATAGTTTTGCTACCCGCCTCTGTTTTCCCATTGTTGTCTCCATTTTCTTACCTCTTCCCAGTGTTCCTTTGGCCACCCTCTTGGAGCAGAGTGACATCTCAGCTCTGTCTGTCCCATAGGACCAGTTCCCAACAGTAGAAAGAATAGGTTATGTCATTGTGTGTGCACGTGTGTGAGTCTACAAATATGTCCATGTGTGTGTACACATGTGTGGTGTGTGTATGTGTGTGGTGTGTGTGGTGCATGTGTGAGTCTCCACATATGTTCATATGTGGGTGCACACGTGTTACCACACATGTGTGTGTGTTAGAGGAAGCAGAAATGGATTCTTCTCCCAAATGTCTCACCAGTGTGCAAAATTTTACAATTAATTATTTCATTTTGATTTTTATTTACCGTTTGGTTTGGTTTTGTTTTAAGACAGTCTTTCTCTGTATAGCCCAGACTGTTCTGGAACTCAATATTAGACTGGGCTTGTCTGAAATTTCTGGTTCTCCCTGTCTCTGCCTCCCAGGTACTATGATTGGGAGAAAGGCAAACCACAACACTCTGATTATTTGCTGAAATATCAGAAAGTCCCTAAAGCCATCACACAGTTCCAATATGTCACCAACTCTTCCAAATATGTAAATCTTTCCTGACGGTGGTTTAGAAGGGGAAGGGAAACAGTCTTCATGTCTTAGTCCAAAGCCAGCATTCATCAGTTATTCATCTGTTGCCTGGCGGGGGACACAGGGACATGTTCTCATGCCCAGTTCTAAAATGAAATCGTACCCATGTGGAAACTGACAGTTTCCTGTTATCCCAGAACTGGGCATAGCTAATGCACCATGCTTATGGGAGTTAATTCTGAAGCCAGGAGAACAGAACTCAGCTTGTAGCAGCTGTTTGCTGGATTGGGGCTTTGAAGAATAATTTTAATTGAAATGTGTACGATCCGTAGAATGAATGAATATATATATATATATATATATATATATATATATATATATACACACACACACACACACACACACACACACACACACACACACATCTCCTAGAAAATTTCCTGTTACCACCCCTCCAGCAAGTCTGATCCAGTCAAAGTGGGAGCCTCTGAAAACCCCCAGGATTATAAGCAGTGGGACTTGCCCTTCTGCATACACTGTTCGTAGGAGCTGCGTTTCATTTTAATTTTCTTCTGCCCTTCTTCCTGTTCTTCTGTTCTAATGCCCAGTAGCCCAATAAGGAGCAAGTGAGCTAATTTTCACATATTAGCAAAGTTATTCAGAGGAACTGCTCCCTCCATCGCTGTAGCTGGCACATCTCTTTGTAGGAACTTTGCCTGTGGCTAGCAGCCTGCTTGGCACTGTAGCCTGTGAGCGATACAAAGCTGGTCTGACAAGATTCAAAAGGCCACATTTCAGACAGGCTAGTGAGGCCTTGAGACTGTGAACCAGTGGGGACCGAAGCCCTGGAAGGCCATTAGAGGGCTGCATAATCTGGAAAAGGGGTGGGGCCAATGAGAGCCCTTCAGAGAAAGGAAATTAGGAGCAGTTACGCAGACTTCTAAAATGTGGCTATGGACTCTTGATAGTTATCTGCACTTGGTAGTTATCAGACTTGAGGCTACTGGGAAGGCTGAGTCCTAACTTTCTGGGTCTTAAGTTCTTCTCTCTATGTAAAGGAACCCCTGCTGAGTCTCTACCCATCTTAGTTAGCTTTCTGTTGTTCTGATCAAAACTAACTTGGGGGTAAAGGGGTTTCTTTCATTTTACATTTCCAGGTAGCAGTTAACCACCGAGGGAGCACAAGGCAGGAACTTGGGGGAAGGAACCTGAAGGCAGGAACTGAAGCAGACGGGTGTTGCTTACTGGCTTGATCTTCACGGCTCATTTGGCTTGCTTTTTACATTTATTATATTATTTTTTTAATTTATCAGTTTTTCACTTTATATCCTGTTCACTGTCCTCTGCTGGTTGATCACCCCTTCCCATGATTCCTCCCCCATACCCTCTCCCCTTCTCCTCTGAGTTGGTGGGGACCCCCTGGTTATCACCCATGCACACACACCTGGAATTTCAAATCTCTGCATAGCTAGGCGCATCCTTTCCCACTGAGGCCAGACAAGGCAGCACAGCTAATAGGACATATCCCACCCAAGTCCTGGCAACAGCTTTTAGGATAGCTTTCTCCATTCCAGTTGTTCAGGACCCATGTGAAGACCAAGTCACACAACTACTACATATGTGTGGGGAGGCCTAGGTCCAGCCTGTGTATGCTCTTTGGTTGGTGGTTCAGACTCTGAGAGCCCCAAGGATTCAGATTAATTTACACTGGTGGTCTTCCTGTGGAGATCCCATCCCCTTCAGGGTTCACAAGCCTTCCTCCTATTCTTCCATAAGAGTCCCCAAGCTCCATCCACAGTTTGGCTTTGGGTCTCTGCATCTGTCTGAGTCAGCTGCTGAGTGGGGCCTCTCAGAGGACGGCCATGTTCCTGACTGCAAGCATAACAGAGTATCATTAATAGTGTTAGGGACTGGTGTTTGCCAATGGGGTGGGTCTCAAGTTGGGCCAGTTATTGGTTGGCCATTCCTCAGTCTCTGCTCTCTTCTCCTGTGCCTGCATTAATGTGGCCCCACCCATACCAGTCCGTGCTCTCTTATGTTGGCATTAATGAAAAAATATCCCACAGATTTGCTTACAGGCAATCTGGTGGAGGCATCTTCGCAATGGAGGCTTCTTCCCAGGTGACTCTCTAGCTTATGTAGCAAGTTGACAAAAGGAAGCAAGCAAGCAAGCAAACAAACAAACAAAAACAAAAACCCAACTAGCACACTACACTACCAAACTGAAGTCAATAGCACTTTAGACAGGAAGCATTGACTCAGATGAGGGTGTATCCCTGGCTCCTTTTGGATCAGGTATGGCACATGGCAAGATCTCATCAGAAGAGCATACATGGAAGTGATTCGAGCCACTTCCAGACCTAATGATAAAGGTTATCCCTCATTAACACCCCCTTTTCCTTATGGCTAGGAAGGCAAGTCATCCCTTTGGATCCTCTAGAGAATACGTGTGGCAGAAGACCCTGGAAAAAGTCTTTTAGGTTTGGATGAAAGACAAAAATCAAAACAAAGTAAATGAGCACTCACCTTTGTTCTTGCTCTGTTGCATTTGGGCACTTCCATTAGACTCTACTGACAGACATACTCAGAGCTCAGTAGGGCATGTGACACCATTTTCAACATCATATAGGCTGGGACTTGCTGCTCTGAGAACTGAGGAGACTTAATTAGTCACCCAGTGTCAGGATTTGAATAATGAGTCATGACACTAGCAGACATCCATCCGGTTTGTGTGTTGAGTTCCCAGAAATTCAGGCTTCCAAGGGAAAGAGATAGACAGAGACAATTTGATGAAAGGGAAGGATTTGGAAACTGTCCCTACCAAGTCAAGCCCAATTTCATGCCATCTCTCTCCATGGTCCAGAACTGGATTTGCTGTAGGAAGGGCGTGGGAGTTGAAAGAAGTCTCAAAATCACCCAGCTCAGTGGCTCTCAGATTCCATTTGGCCAAGGAAATACTTCTTCTAATGAAATATTACATAGAGCATTTCATAGCAAGGCTTGTCTCTTTGAAGGGACTTTCAAAGCGCCTCAGCCTCTCACAGAAAATCAGAGCTCAGCTGCTCTGGCCTTTTATTTACAGGTAAGGAAATGGTGGGGTTCCAACTGTCTGTGAGATAGTAAATGGCAGGGGAAAACCATGGATTCTCACTTTCAGGATTGCAATTGTTGCTTGTTTTCATTGCATGGATGTACTAGAGCTTTGAGAGAAACAGAACCAATAAGAGATAGATGGATGACAGGTAGATAGTAGATAAAGAGATAGGTGATAGATAATCCATAGATGCTACATGATAGGGAGATAATATATAGATAGATAATATAGATAGATAGTAGGTAGATAGTTGATAGGTAGATGACTGATACATAGATATAGATGATAGATAAATAGCAGATAGGTAGATGTTAGATGGTATATAGATAGATAATTGACAATAGGTAGATGTTAGATGGTCTATAGATAGGAAATAGAGATTTTCTATGAGGAATCAGCTCATATAGATAGAGGATAAGTCCCTCAATCTGTCGTTAGCTAGCTCATGTCCTAGGAAAGATGATTGGGTAATTCAATTCCAGCCACAAGGGCGGGCTGAGAACCAAGAGACCTCACAGTCAATGGCAGAAAGAGATTATTGTCTCATCTCCAGCAGACAGCCTTCCTTGTGTTTTTATTCCACCTAGGTTCAACAGAACATATTATGCCTCATTCATTAGTGAACATGGCTCTCTTTACTCGCTTTATTGATTCAAACATCATCTCTTCCAGAAACACCCTCACAGCCACACCCAGAAATGAAACACTCTACTGAGTTCTGGGTCTTTCTTTGTCCATCCAAGTTGCCATTTAAAATGAACCATCACAACTGGCTTTTCTCTTACGATGTACAGACTTTGAATTGGCCCCAGATCTCAGATGTTTAGTCAGGGTAGAGTGACACACAGGACAGTCACTTACACCAAGGGTTACACTTCCATGTAACACATTATCACCGAGTTCAGGCTTTAAAATTCATCTGTTCATCATCTCAGATTTGTAGCCTGGGAGGGTGACTGGAGTCAAGTTGTTGGGTGGACTGGGCTATCTCTTGAATGCTTTGAGTTCATTTCTAGGCCCCTTTAGACTCTGAGGAGAATTCAGTTCCTTGTGAGTATAGGACCCCAGTCTCTGTTCTCTTTCTGGCTGTGGTTATCAGTCTTTCTTAGCCTGCAACCATTGTTGTCTTGAGATCATTCCACACGACCCGTGCGTGCTAGCAATAGGATGCTTCCTCCTCATCAAATCCTTCTCACAATTACCCCTCTGGGGTGATTTGAATGAAAATGGCCCCCATAGTCCCGTAGGGAGTGGCATTATTAGGGGTAGCCTTGTTGGAGTAGATGTGGCTTTGTTGGTGGAAGTGTACCAGTAGGAGATGGGCTTTGAGGTCTCAGAATCACAACCCTGGCCAGCATGTCACTATCAGTTCCTTCTCCATCACCATGTCTGCCTGTGTGCCACCACACTTCCCTCCATGATAGTAACGGAATAAGTCCCTGAACTGTATATCAGCCCCAATTAAATGTTTTCCTTTGTAAGAGTTGTCAGGGTCACTGTGTCTCTTCATAGCCATAGAAACTCTGAGACACCCCCATTGTCCTACCACTTGGAGAAAGTTTGAAAGCTTCCATGTCACCAGACAAGGCCACCCTGGCTCATTTCTCTACCTCAAAGTCAACTGGTTAGTAATTTCAGCTGCCTCTGCAAATCCCTTTAGATTTATGGCATAGCATTTTGGGGGGTTAATAAGGGAGACTTACTAAGAAGTCTGCCTTCAACTCTTATGCAGATGCCACTAACCCTAGCACATGCCACCTTCTCTTGTGACCTCTGAGAATGGTAATAATGTATTTTTTTCTTCCTGTGACAAGTGCTACAGATTTCTTCTGCCATTTACCTGAGTGAATAAACCAGCTTGGTGACACAGTGTTTTGTTCTATTCTTCACGTAGTGTTTAAGGGAAAGGCGGGCACTAGAATCCGGAGGGAATGTTCTCTCAGTAGCAGTTTTGGCAGGATAAGATAAGGGCCCAAGGCATCCTTCAGGCTCTTTCAGCCCATTCTTAGAGAGGCAGAAGGCAGGCTTGGGTTCTCAGGGTTTCAGGTTCTCAGATTCTCAGGCTCGGATTTCTTCAGTAGAACCAATATAAAAATGAGTGTAATAGTTTCTCACAATGACGCCGGATGAGAAAAGGTAATTTAATTCAAGTTCGCATGCTTCCTGACTTCTTCATCAATACTAAGGTCTGCTGCTTTCTTGGTAAGGTCTCTGTCCTGGTCTCTGGGTTATCTCTGAAAAGCCTTCCCTAATGTCTTCAGTTTCCTGTCCCTCGGCACGGCAGGAAGGACTGCTAGTGGCATTGTGCAGGCTGATGACAGGGAGAGTTGCATAGCACAAGTGTCATACCAACAGACACTGGCTGAGTGGCCCAGAGGAGCTGGCTCCCACCAGCAGAGAACCTTGAAATGATGTAGACGGGGCTGAAAAAGAAGGGGAGGACAGCTGATGGTGGCATGGCCACGTGCGTGCCCTGCTTTCTAAGTGGTTTTTGGTGGGCGTGGGGAATGTCACTGTGTTCTTGATCTGGTATCAGATAGCAAGGTGTGAGTATGAGTCAGTAGCAAGGTTGGCTAAAATTCACAGTCATCATCCTGCCTCAGTCTCCCAGGCACCAGGATTACAGATATGTGGCACCACCCTTAGCACAAATAAAGTCTTTGAGAATTCTCCAACTGCTGACATTTTCTCACTATCTCAAGACTACATACATGTAATGTTTCCCAACTATCCTTCTTACAATTGGCATTAGAAGCATGCTGGTTTCATCTAGTGAAGGTTGCTTGCTACTGGTGACAATCAAGATTGCAGGTAAGGAACTGGCCTCTGATGTCGTTCTAGACCACACCCAATAAACCACAAGAGAGAGGCAACCAGACCCAGTTAGCTTTGATTTTTCAACTTGACAGCCAGAGTCGTCTCAGAGGAAAGCCTAGATTGAGGATTTGCTTTGATCAGATTGACCTATGAGCGTGTCTTGGAGGAGGGTCTGGCTTGTGGTCCTGGGCTGTCTAAGAAAGCTAGCTAAATACGAGTGAGCTAGAGAACAAACTGATAAGGAGTGTTTATCTGTAGTTCCTATTTTAGTTTCCTATCTTGAATTTCCTCTTCTGTGATGGATTGTGGTCTGGAAATATAAGCCATTCGGTTTCCCCGTCCCATAACTTACTTTTTGGTCCATGTGTTTAGCACAGCAACACAAAGAGAACTAGAACCTCCTCCCACCCCCGTGGAGTGGAGCATTCCTCTGGGCCCACCGAACCAGGAGAGCCCCCAGTATTAGCAACACCCGCTCTTCCATTGAGCTTCTTGGATTCTAAATTTTAAACCTGTTTTTTGCTTGTTTGTTTGTTTTCAAGAGCCTTGAACTTTCTGTGTAGACAAAATTGGTCTTGAATTCTGGATTTTTTCCTGCTTCTACCTCCCAAGGATTGGAACGATGCATGTGCAGGACCATTTCCTGCTCTTCAAATGTCAAAGTCTTGACCAAAATGAAAACAGGCGAGATAAAAGGTAGTAGGGGAAGCCAGGTCCCGAAGGGGGCAGCATAATAAATCTTTCTGAAATGAGTCCTCCAAGGACTGCTTCATGTCATGGCTGCTGAGTGGGCTTGGGGAAAAGCCAGAGATCACAGTAACAGGCTTCTGAGAGGGTGCATCACCGTGGGAAGTCCAGACTTGATCTTGAGGGTTGAAGGGCACCTCTTTTTATATTGTGAGCTTTATACTAGATTTCTATGCTTAAGACTTCAAGACCCAGAGGCTCACATATTTGTCTGCAGTGTGGCCACTTTACTGGCCTCTGGCTAATCCAGACCCCAGGGATTCCCAGTTAAAGAACAGAAACCTCTGGGTACTCTCAGTGCCTTGCTGTGGTGGTTCAGTCATCTTTCTGAGCAATTCCCTTCCCTTTGAAGGGACTCCTTTTACAGCGGGCCTATTAGAGCCCTAATTGAATCGTCAGCACACCAGCCATTAGCAGTTGCTAATGAGGGAATCCAAGGGATTACAGCATCAATTATCAAGTTTGACTTCTGAGTGTGTCTCTGCCAACCAGTTCTTGTGAGAGTCTCTAGAAAGTGTGACAGGGGAGAGAAGCCACCACCTGTGGCTGTGTCCTGTTCTGTCCTGCCTGTACCCAAGAGAAGCTGATACAGAAGTCCACTCAGGTGTGGCTGCACAGTGTCTCTCCTGCACCTGGAGACAGAAAGTGTATTGCCAATCAAGACCTAATGTGAGCTTTCCTCCTTAGTCTCGGTGCCCTCCAGGGAAGTTCTGGGCTGCTGTTCCCTTCCTTATGGTGCCCTCTTCCATTCTGTCACTGCTCTCTCCTATTGTCACCTCAGTGTGGCCTTTGACACCTTTAACACCACCATTTGGTTTTAATAAAGTAGTCCTGTCTGGTCAGTACTAAATTTTTGGCATTCCGATTTAGAAACATCTCTTTTCCTCCCTTCTATTTCATTACTTCCCTCTCCTCTCCTCCCCTCACTTCCCTCTGTTCCCCTCTCCTCTTCTGCCCTCCCTTCCTCTCCTCCTTCTTTCTTCTTCTCTCCCCTTCTCTTCCCTGATCTTCTATTGCCCTAGTAGCTCTTACCATCACCAGGGCAATGACTCCAGCTGAATTAGGAAACTCATCTGTCTGTACCCACTTCATACACTTTATGTCCAAATCGTTCTCTTCATTTTATTTTTCAGAAGACAAATTTGGGTCTTTTGAAAATTGGGTCTTTCATAGGACTATCTTAGGCGACCCTTGTGAAAGGGTCATTTGACTGCCAAAGGGGTCATGATCCAGAGATTGGTAACTACTGGCTTATTTGCTCATTGTTGATGGCTTGCTTGGCTACTTTCTTATACAACCCAGGACCACCTACCCAGAGTTGGTACCACCACCCCTCCATAGTGTTGGCCCACCTACATTAGCCATTAAAGAAAAAAAAAGTGTCCTATAGACTTGCCTCCAGGCAATTTGGGAAAGGCTTTTTTTCAGTTGAGGTTCTTCTCTCCAAATATGTCTAGGTTTAGTTGACAGAAACCAACTAGCATACTATCTAAGGTTGTGTCACTCCACTTGTGCTTCCCCTGAGGGCCAGACTTTTGGGTTTGTACTTGAAGATAAGCCTTTCCCTCTTTATCCCCATGCAACATATCTTTAAATCCCTATGAGAAGACTTCCTAACTCAACCCTCCTGCTTGTGCCTGTGTGTATTTTTTTCTCTGTACCTATAATAAATGTATAATTATTTGTCTCCCTCATTGGACAGTGAGATAATTGCGTGCATCTGCTTCAATATTTATCTTCAAAAGTCCAATGTCTAGCACATAGTGTTTGTTACACCATACATGCCCAGATATCTACCCAACTGTAGTGTGTGCTTAATTAATAGATTAGAAAAGCGATGAAGTTTTTCACAGCTCATTTCATGGCTCTCTACTGACATGCATTTTATTATCCTATGTGGGGCTATAGTTGTCCACAATCTAGTTGTTAGTTGTTTGCAATCGAATTCTTTTGAACCGGAAGAGAACTGTGAGTCATTAGCGCTACCCACCCTCTACCCCGGTTGGTCCAAGGTGCAACCTCGGGACCCATGAAGGCTTAGTGACTTGATTTAAAATCTGCAAGTGCTCGTCACAGCCCTGTTCTACTTCAATCCTAGAGGATTCTTAAAAAGAAAATCAAAGGTTCAAGTGCTGCTTTTATTTCTGTTTTTCTTGTTTTTTGTTTTTTTTTTTTTTGTTGTTGTTGTTTTGAGACAAGTTCTCATGTAGCTCAGGCTGGCCTCAAACTCACTGTTGGAGCAGAGACTGGCCTAAGTCCCTGGCGTCACACTCCAGTGATTGTACTGTGTTTATGAGCCTTCCAATTATGACATTTCCCAATCGTAGGCAAAGGACATCAGGTCTGTTCTCAGCTGTGCCAAGGGATCAATTGTGAAGAAGGTTTTGCATCCTGAAAAGTTTCATGCGCTAGCAACAGCTATGGCGCAACCGTGTCTATGTAGCTGTAACTACTCCAAGTGTTCTTTAGCCCTTGATTTTACTATTTGCTTGAAGTACGACTGTCACAAACATCTCCAATGTGTGTATTGTTTTGTGTGGCCTACTTCAAAGACCAAGCCCAGAGCAGAGATATAGCTTTTATCGAAGACTATCTGCTAGCTGAGTTCTAGACTGTCGTCTCACAATGACATGTTGTTCCACAGGCCTGTGTGAGTAATATAAATCAGTTACTCCATCTGGGAGGGAAGTTTTTTCTAATCTTCCTTTTCTCCCCATCTGCAAATACTGAAATCCTACTAAAATTTTGCACATCAAAGCCTGCCAAATTGGACCAAGTGAGATTAAAAACAAAGATTAAAACGTTACCTGAGGTCAGGGACCCCATTTTCGCACAGAACTCCTTGAAGTTTAAGATTTTCTGTATGGAGTCACAAGTCTGAAAATGAAGACGTGCACTCTCTTTCTTACCTTGAGAAACGCTCTTGGTACACAGTAGGAACTTAATAAATGTTCACAAAACTACTACGCAAAGGAAAATTTCTGCAGAGATTTCTAGGACCATGCTGAGAGTTTCCTTAAGTGCATCTGTAGAAGGCATAACTTTTCTACAAGTTACCAAGGACATCCATAACACTGAATACATGACCTTCAGAGTTCTTGTTGGGAACCAAAGAGTGAGCCTGTAGCTGCGTGCTGCTGCCGCCCTGAGCATCATAAGGCAAGTTATTGAGATCGGGATCAGAATGGGGCAATAGGCAGATGAATTCCAAGATCCCACACCTTTAAATCCCTGCAAGTTACTTACTACTGTGAAGCAAAACACTTTGCTTTGGTAGCGCTACAGGAGTGTGCTAACTGCTATGAATGTATAAGCTTTTGCCTAAAATATGTTATCAAATCATGTATTTGTACCATTCTGTGGATACGCCCATCTAATTTTTTTCGATGAAATTAAGGACCAACATTCATGGCAATGATGTTTAAATCATGCTCTATTAGATCAAATGTGTTCTTTAAGGGGAAAATTTTGCTGAGATAATTGTAGCATTATCTACTGTTTTATGAAACAATATTGAGATCTTTTTATTCTTTACCCAATTTCTCCCAGTGATAACATTATATCAAAACCAGAATGGTGGGGCTGGAGAGATGGCTCAGAGGTTAAAATGGCTTGGTGTTTTTGCATAGAACTTGAGCTCAGTTCCCAGGTCCCACATCCACCAACCAAGTAGCTCAGTACTGCCTATAGCTCTAGCTTGGAGGCTCCAACATCCTCTTCTGAACTCAATAGGCACCAGTATTCACATGTACACAGACACATAATTAAAGTAGAATAAATAAATCTTTCAAAACCAAAATACTGATGTTGATAAAATTCAGTCTCTCTCTCTCTCTCTCTCTCTCTCTCTCTCTCTCTCTCTCTCTCTCTCTCTCTCTCTCTCTCTCTCTCTCTCTCTCTCTCTCTCCCTCTCCCTCCCACTCCTTTTTCAGTTCTTACTAAAGTTTGAACATGGAATGTCCCCTAAGATTTGTGTATTGGGCATTTAATTCTCGGCTGGTGGAGCTCTGTTGGGAGGCAGTGGAGATCTTAGGAAGTGAGAACTAGCTGTGGGAAGTAGGTCACTGGGGATGTCTTTGAACCTTTGTCCTATCTTGTCCCTTCCTGTTCCTTCTCTGCTTCTAGTCCACCATGAGATGAAAAAATTCTTGGTCCACAGGCTCTTACTGATGATGTGATCTGCCCAGGTTCAGGAGCCAAGCAACAGTGGATGGAACCTTCTGAAACCATGAGCTGAAATACATTTCTACCTTCCACATTATTTTCCTGGGTGTTTTGTTCACAGGGATGGGAGAGTAACTTTACTCTTCTCTGTAGCTGTGTCACACACACGGGTTGTATCTCTGCAGCCACAGTCAAGCAGTATCACACATACAGGTTGTGTATCTGGGTCACAGTCAGAGATACTGCTCATACCAATCAGGTTCCAGTGTTCCTCCTTTCATAGCCACACCCTCCCTGTGGTGGTTTGTATATGCTTGGCCCAGGGAGTGGCACTATTAGGAGGTGTGGCCTTGTTGGAGTAGGTGTGGCCCTGTTGAAGTAGGTGTGGCCTTGTTGGAGTAGGTATGTCACTGTGGGCGTGTGCTTCAATACCATAGTCCTAGCTGCCTGGAAGTCAGTCTTCTCTTAGAGGCCTGCAGATAAAGCTGTAGACCTCTCAGCTCATCCAACACCGTGCCTGCCTGGATGATACTGAACTGAACCTCTGAACTTGTAAGCCTTGTAAGAGTTGGCTTGGTCATGGTATCTATTCACAGCAGTAAAACCCTAACTAAGACACTCCCCTTACCCCCACAGCCTCATCTCCATGACATTCCCATGGCTTTATGTGATCTTTTACAACATCATATTAAACGCTAGAAGTAGTAAATTGTATATTGCATTTCTCTCTCCTCCCTCAGCCTTTGTCTGTGTGTGTCTGTGTTTATATATGCTTCCATGTGCGTCTGTATATGTATGTGTCTCTCTGTGTGTCTCTATGTGTCTGTGTGTGTCTCTTATGTATGACTATGTGTGTGTGTGTCTGTGTGTGTATGTCTCTGTGTGTCTGTGTGTCTCTCTCTCTGTGTGACTATGTGTGTATGTGACTGTGTGTGTGTGTATGTATGTATGTATGTATGTATATCTCTGTCTGTCTGTGCGAGTCTCTCTGTGTATGACTACGTGTATATGTATGTGTGTGTATGTGTGTGTGTCTTAATAACAAAGCTGATTTTATTTACCAGTTCTTCTCCAAAGGAAATCAAAAGCTTCTCCAAAACCTTGGACTTATGAGCAGACAGCAGAGCCTGGACAGAAATGAGATATTCCAAATTAAGTGACGCTGATCCCACAGGCAGTTTTGAAAGTGGAGCAATGAAAGTATTGTTGAAACAAATGCCCCTCATCCCTGCTATTCACTTGGGGACAGCGGTTGTCCAGAAGTGGAAATTCTCACTTTGTTCATGTGAATCCTTGACTGAGAATGGCCTCCATAGCTTTGTACATTTGAACTTTTGGTTTTCCACTTGGTGGAATTGTTTTGGAAGAATTAGGTGCCATGGTCTTGTAGGCAGAGGTGCGCCATATGCCATAGGGTTGGATTTTGAGTTTTCAAAAGCCTCCCTGTATCTCTCATGTGCTGTCTTCCTTCTGCTAGTGGTTCAGGATGTGAGCTCTCAGCTATTCCTCCAGCCACGCCTTCATGTCTCTATCATGGCTGGACTCTAACCCTCTGGTTAGCCCAACTCAATGCTTTCTTTTTGTAAGTTGCCTTAGCCATGGTGTTTCATCACAGCAACAGAAAGGAAACTAAGAGAGTTTATAAAAGACACCAGACATGCTGCCTAGTAGCCTCCTCTTGGTTGGTGAGGGTAGCGAGGCTAGAGAAGATCAAGGGTGTGGGACTGAGACCTGGGTATCAAGCGTCCGTGAGAGCAGGACTAGGGCTGTCTAAGAACTTTGAGGCGATCAGCTCCCATAATGAACAGATTAATACAGAATACCCAGAGAGGAGCATGGTGCCCCAGGGCAGGGCTTTTAAATTTTCTACTTGTGAAGCTCCTTCCTCTGAGAATTTCTTGGGTATATGGGAACAGAAAATAGGAATGCAAGACTGGGGATATGGCTCAGTGGATGGGGCCCATGACCCATGTAGAGGTTGGATAAATAGTGTGAGTATCTGTAATGACAGTGATCCTATGGGGAAATAGAATACAGTAGAGACAGATTCCCTGGAAGCCCTTGTGCCAGCCAGTTGTTGAAAACACAAGAAAGAGACCCTGTCTCCCAAAGAGATGGAAGGTGAGGAGAGAGAGCTGATATTATTATCTGACTTCCACATATGCTGTACTTGCCTGCATGCACGAACATGGATGCATAAACACACGTGGGTGCATGCACATACATGAGTGCATACACACAGATGCATGCACACACATGGATACATGAACATACAGAGATGCATGCACATACACAGATGCATGCAC
Source organism: Mus pahari (assembly GCF_900095145.1). Taxonomy (NCBI): domain Eukaryota; kingdom Metazoa; phylum Chordata; class Mammalia; order Rodentia; family Muridae; genus Mus; species Mus pahari. Next base: position 150,531,751 of record NC_034591.1, read on the forward strand.
GCACATATTGTACATATAAAGAAAAGATGTATGAACCAAATATTTGCTCATAATTAATCAAAAGAGACTATCTTGAAACAGTTATTTGATATGCATGTAATTTTACTATTTGTTAAGGACAAAAGGCAAATTTGCATATGAATGAAATGGTATGTTTGTTGGTCTAGTGCAATATGATGCAAAGATATCCTAATTTGATGCTTACTTGCTGAGAAATGATGGTCTGAAAATATTAAAAGACATTATTTTCCATAATTAAACCATTATGCTTTTATAAGAACAGGAGATTTTGCATGCACAGTAAAAACACTGCGTTTCTCCATACTGCAGGCTCAGATTTGAGTTGGAGGGTATCAAGTATCCCTTGTTTGTGGGGCATGGTCTGAAGGAAGGCGTGTGCACATGGGCATGCAGTGTTCAGGACCAAGGCTGCAATGAAGTTGTGTGATGTAACACGGGTGATGGACTCATTACACATTTAATTTTGAATGGACTCAAAACCCTTTTCTTTTTCCTCTGACATCCACTGATGCAACTCCTGGTCGGGCCATGACCCAAGTTTGAGAAATTTTGTTCTAGGACACATCCAAGCAGGTGTCTTGTGGAATAACACTCTGGACCGGGGACAGAGGAAGGAAGTAGAAGATTCAAGATTCTCCCTAAAATAATTAGAAGAGAGAAACCCATCCGGATGAGGAAATTTAAGCCAACCAGATGCAGGAGGGACAGGGACATCGCACCCAGTGAGAAGCCAGGTAGAGGATTGGGTGTCAAGTAATTCTTTAGCTTTGGTAGAACTTGTGATTGGTGCTGGAAAGAGATTGGTTATAGGACATCCCCTCCCACCCCACCCCCACACACCAGCTCCAGGAAAGGGGGTTGGCTTTGGTCTTAGAGTGCTTTTCTTTGTCATGACAGTGTCATCTTAAGGTCTGGGTAACCCTGCCTCCTCCCAGGCTTGCTCCTTGGAGGTTACTGAACAATCTACTCCTGCCTTTCCACAGGGAGGGAGAGGTCTTGGTTCCCTCTGCCCAAAGAATGAGCTTGTTCACCCATTCACCTAGGACACTGTGGTCAGTCACATTTTATATCTGAAACAGATCCCACGATGGAAAGAGCTCCAGGGTTGCTCCAGCACTTTCACTGGCTTCTTGCCGTGATCTTACTCAAGGGCTCCATAGAAATATAATTCTGAAGATGTGGATGCTTACAACCACAGTGAAGCACAGTGAAGATCAAAACAGAGCATGTCTGGTGTAGATGTTGTCAGATAGGCCCTCAGTCTAAAACTTTAATGGCTGGAAATATCTTTCCTAGGTAACTTCCAAACACTACTATTTGCAGGTCGTCTCTGTAACTAAGGCCTTGATGACGACTCTATTCAAGGGACCCAGGTACCACACCAGTCAATGGCATATAAATGTGACCGATGGCAGAAGTTGAAGGTTTCTAAGGGCAGGGAAGGTGAGGGGTGTGGAGAGAAAGATGGGCACAATGGTGGTTTTGTATAGGAAACCCCGCCACAGGAAGCTGCTGTCTCCTCCTCTTCTCCTCTTCTTCCTTCTCCTCCTCTTCCTCTTTCTTCCTTCTTCTTTCCTCCTCTTCCCTCTCCTCTCATTTTCCTCTTTTCCCTCCTTCTCTTCCTCCCCCTCCTCATTTTCTTGGTGACATTGTTGACTGAAGTAGGGCATCCCACATACCGGGCCAGTGGTCCACCAGGCTTTCAAAACAAGGAGTTTTTATTTTGAGGTAAGTTTTCATTAAAGAGCCCAGGATGTCTTGAACTTGTTATCCTCCTACCTCAGCCTCCTAAGCACTCATAGTTACAGGTGTGCATCGCTAGGCCTGGCTGCTTGTCTTTGATTTTATTTGTTCAGCTCAAGTTCAGTGGGAAGAAAGAAGAGCCCACATGAGTAAGCTCAGATGCCTTCAGTCCCTGCCTGCAGGCAGAGGCTGGGAACTGCCCTTGGCCTAGGCTGCAGCTTCAGTGTTTTCAGACCCATCTGGGAGACTTTGGTGCTGACTCAGGCCTGCGCTAATGGAGTGCTGGCTCTCCTGGATCCCACCCAGAGACTCCCCTACCCCCACTAGTCAGCAGTGCCCTATACCAGCAAATGTACAGGGAACAGGTGCCTGGCCCTCTGTACTGCCTGTCCTGGCAAGCTGGGAGTCTGGCTGGCATGGTGCCCAGCTCATTTCCAAGAGCTGCTAGCTAGATATTTACTGGGAGGGAGTCTTGGCAAGAGGAGGCAGCAGGGCAGAAATGCTGCCCGGGCCCTTTCACCCACTGCGCTGTGGCAACACAGGTTTATTGCCCTGGTGGAGTTTGGTTTATGACACTATATTAGTGAGCTTATTCCTCAGGCTGCTCCTAGTAGAATAACTGTAGAAAAGTCATGCGGCACCTCCATCACTAGAGGCAAGATGGAATGCTTATTGTATTTCCCTAACTCTAAAGCAGGGGGAAATTTGATTTATTTTAGAGTTAATCCATCACCCTCTGGCACCCTTTCAAGACAGGCCTTGGGCATAATTGCAGGATCTGGAGAATGGAGAAGTCAAGTCCAATTTATTCCATTAACGTTTTAAAAACATTTAATTACGATAAAAACTGAAAAGCATTTAATATGAACAGGACCAGAGTTTTATCTTCTCCGAGTGTTCATCCCACCAATCATTGTCTTCCTGCTGTCGCTGGCACATTATAGCTTCATTCGCCGACTTTGATGGTTCCCAGGAGCCAGGGGGCCTAGCTGGCTGTAGCCAGGAACACAGATGTGGGATTTGTTTTGTTCACCACCTCTCCGTGGTCCCAAATCCATCCTTTCTGGATGGTCAGTATATTATCTTTCCTCTTCTTTCCCTAGGCTGAGGAAAGGGGAAGGGTAGCCGGGGAAGGTCAGGGTGGGTGCTCTGGGCAGGACCCTAGTCAGTGCTTGACTCTGCAGCCCTGGGAGACTCGCAGCCAAGTACACAAAATTTGAAGAAGGAGGTTAAGTGTGGAGGCACAGTGTTTTGTAAGACTTCTTCATACTTATTTTTGTAGGGAACTGCAGAGTTGGTTCAAGATACCCCCAAACCAAGCTCTCAGCACAAAATAGATTTTTTTTTTTTGCCCTGGAGGGACGAAGGGCAGGAAATAAGAGATGAAGACAGGAGATAGGAGATGAGGGAGAGGGCGTAGAAGTATTTGTCCCCCAGTGGGATAAAGAGGTCCCTCTAGAATAAGAAGAGACAGACGTGGCCTGTAGTCAAATGATTGTTTTTAAAGATAAAGCAGGAAACCCTGTGTTAGGATGAGGTGTTTAATTGTAATTGGGCATGTAAGTTGTGGGGTCAAAGGGAGTTTTTGATTGCTGGACTTCAATAGTTTGATAGCTGGAAATTGGTAGTCAGTCTCAGGAGGAGAAATTGACCAAATAAGGGAATAGCTCTTGGTGGGTAGGTTTAGGAATTTAAATAATGTTTTTTTAGCAAGGCAGAAGGAGTAGGGGAGAAGGACAAGGCCTGACAGAGCCATGTTTGTCATGTCCCTGCTGCCTAGAGACTAGGTACTGATTTCACTCTTAATTTATTATTGGATTGTGGAGGGCAGACTAACAGCCCCCAAAGATGTCCATCTCCTGGTCCTCAAGTGCCTCACTCAATTCAAAGAGAATAAAGGTCCAGGTGGTTTCAAATCCATTCTCTTCAGGATGGGAATCCTAAGCTCCATTCTCTAGGCAGGCCATTGCATTCAGATGGATTAGTTTTTGCTTTTGTTTTGCTGGCCCTGGGGGTTGAACCTAAGACTTTATTTATATCAGGTAAATGCTCTATCATTATGCTATATTCTTTTCCCCCACTCTGGGCCTTCTGCTCTCTTTTGTAAACAGGTAACACAAAATACCTGTTCTTGGACATGCATTCATCCTGCGTCAGCCTTCTGAGTAGATGGACTTACAGTCCTGTGCCACCAGTCCTGGCTATGGTGACTCTGAAACATGCAAGAAGCAGAGGACAGGCTTCTTGAGAGTTGTATGAAAACTCAGTCTTCCTTTGTTACCTATAGGGACAGAGGGAGGTGGCTCAAGCCAAGAATGGTGGGAGTCTAGAGCAGAAAAAGACAGCAGAGCAGAGTGAGGCTCTGCAGAACACAGGCCACACCCTGGTCTTAGCCCATGGGAGTTGGGTTGGGGTCCACATTACAGAACTATAGGATAGTAAGTCTGGATTTTACCAAAATTAGTTCACAGGACTTGGGAACTTTTCCAGGTCCAGCCTAGAGATGGGAAAAGTCACCACCACTGGCAAAAAACCATTTGTTTCTGAGCATCTGCCAGAGGAATTGTGTTGGGAACCTGGCCATTGCTTGTAATGAGCCCAGAGAAGATGCTGTAGCTTAGTGCTCACGGAGGGTCTGGGCGGGGAGGGATTCTGAGACCTGGGTGGAGCTACTCAGCCTTCCCACACTTCTATCAGAATAAACTGGGAGGGTTTAAGGTAAGGTCTCTGAGCTCTGTAGATTACAATAGATACAATAATGCTACATTATAGTTGCTATGAAGAGTAAGTTATTATTTTCAGATACATGTAACCATGTCTGTTATAGAGAAAAGAATGTTACTTATTATTTGTCTTTATTGTTGCTATTTTCAGGAAAGAATTTAGGGACAAAATATACTTTAGGGAGGGGAGGGGTAGACTAATGAGATAACCAAGCACTTCCTCTATATAAACTATGTGATGCGCCCTTGTTTTCATAATGCTAAGATCGAGTATTAGATCCATTTTTCCAGGAGCAGAAACTGAGGCTTAGGAAGGTTAAGTAACGTAATTAACAAAGTTAAACTCAAAGCAGGGATGAAAACCTGTTTCTTCTGCTTTTAACCAGTGCATTTATTTAAATAACTGCCTAACAGCAGGGATGAATGCACACTGGAAGGAAATCAAAAGAGGCAGATGGTTTAATCAAAAGGAAGCTTGGTATGATGGAGTAACTAACTAAGGATCAGGCTGAGAAGTGAGCAGGGGCCAGACAATGATGACCTTGAACAATAGGCGATGGGGCTGGAAAGTTTAATCTTCAGGGAAGAGAAGTTCACAGAAGGCAAACAAATCGAAGTGTAGGCTGTGAGTACGGCGGATTTTATCCTAATGCTGTTGCAGACAGAGTCTACAAAACATCTCTCCTCTCTTAGCTGATGTGAGGAATATACAGATGACTGAAAAGGAGGCATCACCTGGACCTGGTGTGATTGGCTGACAGTAGAAATAGGGAAAGAGGGGGAGGGGGAGGAGAATGAGGAAGAAAGAGGGGGTTGACAAGGAGGGGGAGGAGGGGGAGAAGGAAGAAGGAGGGCAATGATGATGATGATGATGATGATGATGATGATGAGGAGGAGGAGGAGGAGGAGGAGGAGGAGGAGGAGGAGGAGAAGGAGGAAGAGTGCACAGAGAGAGCAAAGATTTCATCAGGAATGACGTGGTACTTAGCCTTCTTGTAGAATGGCTCTGAAGTAAACATGGACTTGGAAGGCTAGACTCAAGTCTTATCTTGATGACTAGTTCTATGGTCCTTGGTTAGTATGTGTGTGTTCCCTTTATCTCACCCTATCGCTCCATGTCTCCGTTCCTTCTTGTATCAGTAATGAGTTGCATCTCATGTGGTTATGCCTGTCTTCCTGCCTCAGAGAAATGCCCCCAGGAGGTTCATTAGAGCCTGTAGCAGGGATAGCGCTTCCATGGTGAGAGGTTGAACTCACTTCTCACTGGTTGCTACCCACTTGGAAGGAGCCTGCCCAGGATCGACCTCATCCCATCTCTAATTTCTGATGACAGTATGAGGTTTGATTTTTAAGAGGGCTAGCCAGCATTTATCTGCAGTTGAGAATTTTCCTTCTGAAACAGCAGTTGTCACTATCCACTAGCCCCACCTTAATGCCTGCTGCTGCTGTCCCAACCCACCACCTTCATTTGGGCATAGGCCTCTGAGAGATTCTCTCAGTGACATACATAAATAAATAAATAAATAAATAAATAAATAAATAAATAAATATCCAAACCAAACCAGACAAACAAACACATAAAGAAAACCCTGCTGTTTTTCCTTCCAAGAAAGTAGACCTATTAAAAGAGTAGCCCCAAAAGGAGCTCTCAAAATTGCATAAAGAGTTTGCATTCTCACACTAAAAATACAATTAAAATAACTGCATCCCTTATCTGAGACTTGGGAGAAAATTGACTAGAAAGACAACAAAAAGAAGTATCTCTTACCTCTTCTTTTGTAAATAAAAACACACCACCCCTTCTTAATACCAAAAGATCATCAGCACCATTGTGTTCACAGCTAGAGGAGTCTTGGCTGTGATGGGAAAATCCAGCACAGGATGGTGACTGAACTAAAGGCCTTAGAGGTAGCAGAAAACCCAGAAGAGCCCCAAGGTGAGCCTGTGAGCTATTCTGTAGCCACATGCCTGGCTCTGGGGGAGCTCTAAACTAGGATAATTCACCTTTGTGATGTTAATTTTGATCTACCTAATTGGTTTTAGGATCACTGAGGAGACAGGCCAATGGGAATGTCTCTGAGGCTATTTCTAGAAAGGTTTAACGGTAAAGACCCATCCTAAATGTGAGTGGTATCATCCTGTGTGCGTGTGCGTGTGCGTGTGTGTGTGCATGTGCGTGTGTGTGTACACGTGTGCGTGTGTGTGTACGTGTTCATGTGTGTGTGTGTGTACACATGTGTGTGTGTGTGTGTGTGTGTACACATGTGTGTGTGTGTGTGTGTGTTGGAAGAGACAGTTGTGGGAATCCCAGATTGGAAATCAGGAGGGAGTGAGGCTAGCACCAGTATTTGCTTCTTTGGTTTCCTGATCCCAGATGACCAGCTTCCTCATGCTCCTGCCTCCATGCCTTCCTGCTTTGATGTAGCTTCAGACTTCAAGCCAGAATAAACCCTTCCTTCCAGAAGGTACTCTTGTCAAGGATTTTTGTTATAGGAAGGAGAAAAGCAACTAGCACAACCTTCAAGGCCAGGTTTCCTGCTAAGGCACCTGCAGTCCCCTTGCCTCCTACCTGTCTTCTGCAGAGAATCTGCCCTACGCCGGAGCCACTCCATTTCCTCTCAGTCCTGAAGACTGCCCACTGTCCCTGGCTCGTACCATCCTTTGCCCACCTCTAGCCTTAATTTAATTCCAGGCATGCTCTCTGAACATTGAGATATTCCTCCTGCTACATTCTTCACACAGCTGTCAGGTCAGGGCCAACTCAAAATGGAGTACAAGAGAAAGAAGGAAACCAAATTGCCGCAGGGCTCTGTGTGCAAGGGCTCGATGCCCATGCATCCAATCAACTGTGGATTGAAAAGTCTGTAAAAACAAATTTTTGTACTGAAAGGTTATTGACTCTTTTTCTTGTCATCATCCCCTAAACAATTCTGTATAACAACTGTTTATAAAGCATTTATAGTGTATTGTTTCTTTTTTGCAGTACCAGGGATTTGAACCTAGGGCTTTGTACACACTGGACAAACACTCTGCTACTATAGATTGCATACTCTGTTTTCTTTTTATTTGGAGACAAGATGTCACTGAGTTACCCAGACTGGCCTTGAACTCACTCTGGAGCCCAGACATGCCTTGAGGTTGCCATCCTCCTGCCTCAGCTTCCTAAATAGCTGGGGGTCATTGGCCTGCAACACCAGGTGTGGCCTCTACAGTAAATAATCTAGAAATGGTGTAATGTAAGTGAGAGGCTTATATAAGTGGATGCAAATATTACATGCCATTTTATATAAGGATTTTGGTATCCATTGGGAATCAATGAACTTTCCTGCAAGAGACCTCCTTCGGGTTCCAGGGGCAACTGTCCAGGAGGAAAGCAAGAGGTGGGGGACATACCTACCCCTCTTTTCCGTGATGATCCCCCTCTATGAGGCAAACTAGAAAGCTGCTATGTATTTTCCATCTCTCTTCTGCAGGTACCAGGAACAAGCCTGAGACCCCTCCCTGCTTCGGCCAACTCAGAACATTCCAGGAGTCAGGAGTCGCAGGTTCTCTTTCTGGGACCCCATTTGGAGAAGGGGCAGAGTGCTAAAGTTAAGTAGCAGGTGGTGGTCCATGAAGGTGGAATTAAAAAAAAAAAAAAAACCTCACTGGGGTACTTTATTGTTATTTAATTAAGCATTGGTGGGAGTGAAGTCAGGAGTAACAAAAGATTGTGATGCCTTGACACAAGAGAAAGTGCATGGGTGCTCAAGGAAGATCTGTTGTGGGGCTGAGGGGTTGCAAGAACACATGCGCCCCTGAACTGCCGCCCTAGGCATGGAAGGAATGATAGACAGTACCTCGTATTAGTTGACTTGCTTTTGTAAGTAACAGAAGCAACTAACTCTGTGAAGAAACAAAAGCTAGGTCAAGTTTTAGAGGTTCCAAGGCACGGTGCCTACATCATCAGCTCCATTACAGTGAGAGCAGTGAACGGAGGCACATTGTGGCTCTCTCTCTCTCTCTCTCTCTCTCTCTCTCTCTCTCTGTGTGTGTGTGTGTGTGTGTATGTGTGTGTAGGACACCATGGCCACACTTGTGCCAGTGTGTCACAGAAGAATGACACCCCGGACTCAAATAGTATGTAAATACAAAGAGTTTTGTTTTATTTTGCAGAAGTCCAGCATGCTGGGGTCTCCCATTACCAAGATAGACAACCAAGTGAGCTCGAAGGCCTAATTTAAAGCACATTAGGAAATTCTGGGGTAGGTGACCTTTATCTTGCTCCATCTCTATGGACATTCCATTACTGGGGCATGGGGGCTGGAAACTTGCTGAGGAGGTCTGAAAACTGCTGCTGACCCATTGTCCTTGCCTCAGACCAGGTGACCAGGCAGGATCTGAGGTCTGGACTTGCCCAGTTCTTGGAAACAGAGATTTAGGCATCGTCTCCTGCACTGACAATTTGAAGCCTGTCATGGAGTCAGTCTATCCTTTTTACCAGGAAGGAAGAAGAGAGAGGAATGGGAGATGGAGAAAAGAGACTCCATATCCCCATTTGAGGGGACACCATTAATGACTAAACCTTTGCTACCTTCCAATAGTGCTACTCTAGTAACCAAATGTTTAACACATGAGCCTCTGGAGTATATTGAACCTTCAAGCCACAGGAGACCCACATAGTTCCAATGTCAACTTCTGGGTACCAAGAAACCTAATTATTATTGCAACCACTGTGGTGGTTCACCCAGAGTTCTGACCCTGTGGTAAAGGAGCTCCTAGGAAGGCAGAAATGGAAGTCTAAAAGGCAGAGTAAGAGGGGCTGAAGGATAACATCAAAGGGAGCTTAGAAACTTGTGAGGGCAATTAAGGTGGGAAAACAGATGCTACTGGAATCCAGTAAGGATAGCTGCCAGTAAGTGGGTCAGAACTTACAAGAAAGAGTTAAGTTTCAGGACATTTTGACTTTCAGTAGGTTACTACAAAATCTTAGGCTTCCTCTAGGGTCTCATTTTAATGAACACAGTAGATCAGGATTCTTCCTTGCAGGATGGTCAGTGTGAGGGTGTGGTCTCTGAGAGCCACTTGCTCATCTGCTAAATCCTGTTGATCCCAGTGTCTGTCCATCTGTCTGTCTCTGTTCCCTATGAACTTTTATCTTCATTCAGTCTCTCATCTTTTCCTCCTGGGTTATGGAAACTCTCCAGCATGTTTTCCTCACATATGGGCTTATCACTTTCCAACACACCTCCTAACCCCTTCTGGGTAGCAGCCACTACCCTTCATGGACACCTGAAATCATATTTACTGCTGATGTCCACAGAAGTGTTCACAGGGCTCCCCTGATCCTGAGAGTCACCTGAGAATGGGTGTTTGCATGTAGACTCCAAGGCCCAGCCACTGTGACTTTTATTTAGCAGGCAGAGGACAGAACCCCAGGCCTCAAACTCAGAGAACTGCCTGCCTCTGCCTCCTGAGTACTGGAATTATAGGTGTGCGTCACTACTACCTGCCATTAAAAGATGTTCTAATCAGGCACTGTCTGTAGCATAAGGCTGAACTCTCATTCAGCATGAAAAGTCTGTGTTCTGTTCCTACCCACTTCCCCGATCTGCATCCTGACAGCCTGAGATGGTCTCTTGATTACCCGAGCCTAGCAAAGCTGGACTGTGAATGAGGATCCCATATTGAAGGTTTGTTTGGAACACCAGCCACTGGGCAAGTTTAGTCCCACGTGCAGACAGATATTTCCAACTCTGGGCTGGGAGAAGGTAGAACCGTGGGTGTGTGTATGTATATATGTATATATACATGAGCTTGTGGTGCTTAGCTCCTGCTGCTTTCTGAGCTGGGTTGCTTGCTAAGTAAACTAAGCCAAGAACAGAATAGTGAGCACTGGAAACTGCTCTGCCTGTTTCTCCAAATCCATACACAACATTCCAGAGCTTCAGATGGCAGCATGGCCAAATTGGCCAAGCCTACTGTGATGTCTTTAAACTTCTTCTTCACCTTCTCCCCTCTGTGTATCTTTTTTGGGTGTCTCCTGGCCTCTTTTAGGATCAAGCCTCTCAGGGCTTTTAATTGCAAGTTCTTGCTTGGCAATCCACTTATCCCCTCTGTCCCCACCACCAGTTTCCCCCTTCCCCCCCTTTCTGTCAACTTGTACTTTGCCACTTCCTTTAAGATGAAAAATGATCTGATAGAACACCCACGGTCAATAGTCCAATGATATAACTCACTTTGTTCAGGAATGCAGTGTTTATCCCTTAGCTGGAAGACCAAGTCCTACCTCAGGTTAGTTAATGGGCAGTTCTTCAAGGGAGTATGAGGGACTTGGGGAAAGGTTCTTGTCATCAGTCCCCTGACATTTTAACTATTTCCTCCCCTTGCAGAACTAACATTTACTTCTGTTGGACCAGTGCCTTGGACCACAGAAACATTGGTTCTTGACAGCTAGATTCCACCTGCACCTTCTTGGGTCATGAAGCGATAATCTGTTATTTTGACAAAGGGGATTAAATATATATTTAATGAAAAATGACATCATCTAATTTTTATATCTCTGTAGACTTTAGATTTCAATAAAGCTCACATTTTAAAAATACCTGTCAGACCATGTGTTTCTGATCTGGAATTTATTGATTTGAGATTTAATAAAATATGACTCTTACTGTGCTCCTCACATAAATGTCTTAGACTAAGAATTCTCCTCATCCCTGCCCCCTTCCTTGTCCAGGGAGCGGCAGTGTACTGAGCCACTGAACCAAGTTTCCAGCCTGGACTTTTCCCCTGTTGCCATGGTGGGTAGAGGGTTTTTCACACTCTTTGCCTTTACCTACTATTGATAGAACAGGATGGACCTATCCCTGAATTACTGTTCTAGGGCTGCTGTAACAAAATGTAGTATACTGGGCTGCTTAGACAATATGTTTTTTCCTCTCATCTCTCTGGATGGCAGAAGTCTAATGTTAAGACACAGTATAACTAACTCCCCTCCACCTCTGAGTCATCCAAGCTGGCCACCTCTAGCTTTCACTGGGGATTCCCGGCACAGAGAGGTACCGATTCAATCTCTGCCTCTGTCTTCACAGGGTGTCCTGCCAAGGTCGTCATCTGCCTGTTTCCTTTTATGATGAGGATTAGGGTCCATGATGTTCCAGTATGACCTTGCCTTAGCTAACTTTGTGTCTACAACCTCTATCTCCAAATGAGGGTTCCTTCTGGGATTCAGGGGTCCTGGGAGGATACTCTTCATCAGTGTATGCATTCTGAACTCGCCATCTCAACAGGCTTTCTCATATAGTCCAGCTTGGCTTCACATTTACCGTACAACTGAGGATGATCTTGAATTTCTGATTCCCCTGCCTCTACCATGGGATTACAAAAATATTTTCTTTTTAAGGAATTACTTATTTATTTTATCTGTATGAGGACACCATAGCTGTCTTCAGATATACCAGAAGAGGGCACTGAATCCCATTATAGATGGTTTTGAGCCACCATGAGCTTGCTGGGAATTGAACTCAGGACCTCCAGGAAAGTAGCTAGTGCTCTTAACTGCTGAGCCATCTCTCTAGCCATCCTTTGCTTAAGCAACAATGGGCCTGAAATTGAGTGCTTTGTGTGTTCTAGACAAGCATTCTGCCTACTAAAGTACATCCCCAGCTCCCTTGTGAGATTTCTGTCTTCAGTTTTTTTTTTTTTTTCTGCATTCCATGGACAGTGAACCTGTGTACACCTTCATACATCAGTCATTTCCTATGCGTCTGACCCAGTTCTTACAATGGCCTTTAGCTTTTTCTAGAGAGAGAATATGTTTTTACTTGGATTTCTCTGGAACAGAAACTCAAAATATTTTGGCTAAGAGCTAGGTTGAGAGTGGAGGGATGTCTCAGTAAATTAGCTACCGCCTCCCCTAGTTTGCTGGGAGTTCTAGATCATCTATGCCAACATATGGATAAGAGGTAAAGGCAGAGAACTCAAGGATCTACTTGTGACTCTCATTCCAGGTCCTTGTCATTCATTTGGCTTACACTAGATGGGTTTTAATCATCCCTATGATTTAAAACTTATTTCCTCGTGACACTTACTTACTTACTTACTTACTTACTTACTTACAGTATGAGCATGCTTGTGAACATCCACATTTCACTGAGTACATGTGCAGGACAGAAGACAACTTGCGGGCTGGTGAGATGGCTCAGCAGGTAAGAGCACCAGACTGCTCTTCCGAAGGTCCTGAGTTCAAATCCCAGCAACCACATGGTGGCTCACAACCATCCATAACAAGATCTGGCGCCCTCTTCTGGAGTTTCTGATGACAGCTACAGTGTACTTACATATAATAAATAAATAAATAAATAAATAAATAAATAAATAAATAAATCTTAAAAAAAAAAAAAGAAGACAACTTGCATGAGCTGGCTTTCTTCTTCTACCATGTACACTCTCTTCTTGACAGATTTTATGATTGTTTCCTGGCTTGGTTCTATGAAGTAGAACTTTACCATAGGATGATGTGTGGATAGGTGCAGGCACTGCTGTGTCTGCTTCTCCAGAGTGCCACCCATAACTGCCTTTATTTCACTGAGAGTCTTCTTGCACCTTGTTTTCTATCCCAGGACACTTTACTTGTCTCTGTAGATGATCCGTCTACTTCAGAATGCAACCATCCTCTGTGTAGGTATGGGTTGAGGTCCAATCTCTCACTAGATCTGAAACATTTTGACCAGACAGAGCATGATCCTTGGCCACTGTACAGACCCTGGGCTCTTAGTTCTTATCCCTTTCCTGCTGTAGCATCTTTAGATGATTTCCATAGCTTGTGAGGATACAGAAGCCACACCCTAGCTACAGAGCTATTGGGTCCTTGCTTCTTTTGGCGGCACACACAGGAATCCTAACAAGAGTGCATGGAAAAGCTAAGGCCAGCTCTTTTCGGCTCTATCTCTTGTTTTTATTTTAGTTGTATGAGGGTCTCTCTCTCTCTCTCTCTCTCTCTCTCTCTCTCTCTCTCTCTCTCTCTCTCTCTGCATGTGCATCATGGGTGTGCAGTGTCCACAGAGGCCAGAAGGGGCACTGGATCAATAGAAGTGGAGTTATTGATAGTTGTAAGCTACCATGTAGGTGCTGGGAACCAAACCCAGATCCTCTCAAAGAGCAGAGATGTATCCCCAACCCTGACCAGCTTTGGTAGACACACACAGAGTGCTTTTGACTAATTTCTAAAATCCTTCATGGGCTCCAAAATCCTTGTGATCTCTGGCTCTTCAACCCTTCCCAGGGCTTGTACACTTGCTGTTCTTTGTGACAATTCTAGGTCCATTAAAGCCATTAAATATTTTCTTTCAATCTTCTTGCTCCCCTTATTTTCCTGTTTTAAAAAAAATGACTAAATTTTGCTTTTCCAAGCTGAATGTCTTAGGGGTATCTTCCACGTTGTTTAGTTTATTTGTGTTGCTATTCTGCTGTTGTCTTGCTTGTAGTAACTCCCAACTGAGCATGAACATAGCCTTTCTAGTTATTTCCAGCTCATTAATAAAGCTTCAGAGGAAGACAGATCCTTACCCTAAACTGTGTGGCACTAGTCAGACACTCACCCCGAAATGGACTTCTTAGAGATTGATCATTACCCACCATGGTCTTTCAGGAGGGTTTAATCAATGAGGCTGGGTTCTTATCCAAGCCATTTTAAACTAAGTTGCCAAGGAAACTTTCTTGAAACAAATTGCTTTCCTGACACTGTGTATTCTCCAGAAGTCTCTTCAGCTTCTCCATTAGAATCTCGCAAATTTGGCAGGTCTTTTTCTTTAGCTTTAAGAATTGTTCAAGGTTGTAACACTTGTCTCCTTTCACCCTTAACAGCCTTCTCTCTCTTGAGAAAAGGAAGTAGAAAAATAACTAAATCATTGGGGCAGTTGTCTTCTGTGTCACCAATGAGCGAAATGTTCCCTGGAACAGGTTTACAAAGATATGTGATCTACACCAGGCAAGGCTGTGGTCACCCAGCTGCTTCTACAGACACATCTAAGTTCACAACTTTATGGTGATGTCTAACCAGAAACATGGGTGCCTACCTACCATGCTGTATGTAGGTGCACTCTTTTTCCAATTTAAAAAAAAAAAAAAAAAGGTGTGTGGTCATTACTATTGGTTGCCAGTTTGACATGATCTAGGAGACAAACCTTTGATCACACCTTTGAGGGAGTTTGTAGATTGGGTTAATTGAAGTGGGGAAACTCATTCTCTCTGTAGTCCTGTTCTACTGAAGTCTTTTGCACAGAGCTAACGACTCCGTAGGTACACGCTCAGGTGTCTTTCAAGTGTGATGGTCGATGATTTCCTGGACTGAATAAAAAGAGCAAAAGCCAACTGAGCACCAATATTCAGCTCCATTTCCAAACTGTGGGTAACATGAGACCAGCGATCTCGCATCTAAGGCCAGGCCTTATCCACCATGGTAGGCTAAACCCCCCAAACTGGGAGCCCAAGTAAACCTGTCCTTTTTTGTGTCGCTTTTTATCAGAAGGCTTTTATTTCAGAGTCTCCAAGGAGTCCCCCCCCCCCCAAACACAAAGGTAAGTTAAGATACACTGTTGTACATGAGGGCTCTTCTAATTGTTTCCAATACTTTCTTTCCTTCTATGAAGGTCAAGCCAAAATTATTGAGTATACCTTATGTTTTATGACAGGTACTGACGTTTTTCACATGGAACTAAAGAGACCGTACTCACACGCTCCGGTGTCTTTCAGGAGATGGTAGAGTGACTGTAGGGGTCAGGAACCAGGTTATCTGTCTTTTGTTTCTTATCAAAAAGCACCTTCTGGGATGGTTAAAGCTAGCCAGCCGGGAGGTAGTTTCCTGCTCAGTGCCAACTTGATTTATCCACGTCCTGTGACCAGAATGTGTGATGTCAACCCCAGCAGGGTCTTACGACCAAGTTCCAGTAGGAAAGCAAGGGTACAGTGATCACCAGCATTATTTTGGGTTCCTGGGGCAACCCTGACCAATAACTTAGGTACACACACACACACACACACAGAGAGAGAGAGAGAAAGAGAGAGAGAGAGAGAGAGAGAGAGAGAGAGAGAGAGAGAGAGAGAGAACTAATAAAATAGTGTTCCACATGCTTTTACAAACACATCCTTTAGTGTTAGCTATTCCTCCCTGACCGCTTTCTCTGCCCTTCCATCCCCTCCCTCTCCTCATTTAAATGTGCCAGGCTTTTCGCCTGGAGGTTAGGAATCTCAACTTGGCTTCTCATACATGCACAGCAAGCACTTTACCCACTGATCTATCTCTAGCCCTCAACACCACCTTTTATCTCTTGGTGAGCAATTCAGGACAAAAAACATATCAGACATCCCCTGCAGAGAGTGCTCCCTCTGGTGACCCATTTGCTATGCAAATGATGAGGGAGCTGGAGGATAGAGGACTTGCACCAGAAGCTTCCAGTTCCCTGGATTCTGATTCACTTCTCTCTCTGCCCAGCCTTGGGGCATTATTTCAGGGAAACCAACTTAAAATTAAAATAGCAACAATAATAATTTGCTTGGATTACTAAAAATGCTATTTCAGGCAAGGCATGCTTTTTGACATAGAGTGGCCATGTCCCAAGTCCTGTGACCTATCTGACATGGAAGAAAACTGCCTTTTACATTATGTAATTGAAAGACAAGTGATATCTCTATTGCTCACTCTCCGGTCACTTACAGCAGAGCTAAGCACCCTGTGCTTTTCACTATATACCACAGGCCTTAGGTTTAGCTCCAAGAATCTCCACTCAGTGTTCCTCTAGATTCTTGTTGCTGGCAACTCTTCCTTTGCAAGGGCCCTTTCCTTTCATTCAGACTCACATAAATTCTCCATATAGTCTCTAAGAATACATTCTTGACTTTATCCAGCTATTTTTATTGTCTCCTGAAGATAGGTAGGTAGGTAGGTAGATAATAGTTGGATAGATGGATGGATAGATGGATAGATAGATAGATAGATAGATAGATAGATAGATAGATAGATAAGGGAAGGAGAGGATGATTATATAATTGGCTGATCCCTGCTAGAATGTGTGCCCTTGGATGGCGGGGGTTTTACTCTTCATATATCCCTTGTACCTAGAATATGCCTTAGTATACAGTAGATGTCAAGTAAGCAGTGGCTAAGTTGAATGGATGAATGGATGAATGGATGGATGGATGGATGGATGGATGGATGGATGGATGGATGGTTGGATGGATGGATGGATGGATGGATGGATGGATGGATGAATGAATGGTTAAATGGATGGATGGATGGATGGATGCATGGATGCATGGATGCATGGATGCATGGATGCATGGATGGATGGATGGATGGATGGGTGGATGGATGGATGGATGGATGAATGGATGGATGGATGAGAAAATAAATACATTGCTACAGATAGTAGACAGGATCCCACAGTTGCCTAATGGTATGTCTGCAGTGGGCATAAGCCACTCCTCTGTTATATGTGCAAGTTCCTTTTTGTTCCATTGCTATGTTACTAACTAGAATCTAGAGCATAGCTTGGGCATCTGGTCTTCAGGCCGGATTAAATATCATTGCATCTCTGATGTGTACAGCATCCACCCTAGAAAAGCTACCTTTGTTCACAATGTCCCTCAGACCTTCCTAGCAACCCACAGTCTTGGCACAGCAGTCCTCGGTCTGCTACTTTTCCAGCGTTTCCTGTGACTAATTCCTCTCATTCCTCAAGTCCATGCTTATACATACACACTTTCTGGGGAATCCACCCCTTTCCTGCTTTCTTTGGTCTTAAAGTTTCTGTTGTGTCTTCCCTCTTGCCAATGTAAATGTTGAAACTTAATCCCCAGTGTGACCATGTTAGGCATGGAGGCCTCAGGGGGAGAGTAGGTCTTGAAGACAGAGCTTCCATGAGTAGGGTTAGTGCTCTTATAAAAGATCTAGAAAAGGAATGTTTTCCTTTCCTACTGCAGGAACACAAAACAAGAGGACTCCACTTGTGAAACAGAAAATAATCCCTCATTAGACAGTGACTTCCTTGACTCTGGACTTCCCAGCTTCCAGAGCTATAAAATGAGGTCCCCCTCGCTTATAAGATGCCCAGTTTATGGTGTTTCATCATAGCACTGGAACAGACTAATACACAACCCACCCCACAAAAAAATATGTTTAGCTTTGTCACATTTTTCTAACTGTTGTCTTCTGAGCAATTATTTAGCCACACCATTTCTACAGGACAAAGGCTGTTTCCACCACATTCACCTTTGTACAGCCAGTACTAGCAGAAGCTGCAGTCATGAATCAATGCACAAACAAGTCTATTATCAGATAAAATGCAGAGGAGTTGGGAACGAAGTATTATTTCATATTAGTCATCGCAGCCGCTGTGGGAACACACGCGTCTGAAGTAGCAATCGCGGCCTTAAGAAAGCATTGTAAGCCAAGCATAGCTTGAGTGAGCAGCTCTCACACGGTGTTTGACTGATGTGCAGTTTTTCTTTTTTTGGGTTCTGGTCTGTTTGTAGCTTGTCAAGTACATCCCAGCAAGTGACTTGATATGTCTTCATCGCAGTAGAAACACAGACACACAAATTATATGTTATGCTGCAGATTCTGCTTATCAATTAAATATAACAAGTGGTGAGGACATTTATATTCATATCCAATTCAATTCTTATTGGGGTTTCTTGTTTAATTCCTACCCTGTTAGAGTATACCTCATCAGAATTGGAAAATGACTTTAGAGAAATGGTATTGGGAACATGTCCTAGAAAAGCTCCTAGCCAGGATGTCCTCATTTGCTTCCCTAGTGCTATGACAAAAAAAATGACCAGAAACAACTTTCAGAACTGGGTTTTGTCATCTTATACTTTCAGGTAATAGTCCACGATCAAGGGAAGGCAGAACAGGAGCTCAAGGCAGGAACATAGTGACAGGAACAGTAGCAGAGACCATTGAGCGATGGTGCTTATAGTGACAAGAACAGTAGCAGAGACCATTGAGCGGTACTGTTTATGGCCTCCTTCCCTTTGGCTTGCTCAGTTTGCTTTCTTATTCCACTCAGGACCACCCACCCAGGGGTGGCAGTAGGGTCTTTCTCCATGAACCATTCATTAAGGAAATGACCCACATATTTGCCTACAACCCAATTTGATAGAGGCAATTCCTCAGTTGAAGTTCCTGCTTCCCAGATAACTCTAGATTATTGCCAAGGTGACAAAGATTAACCAGAACATAGGAGCTCTGTTCTTATGAAAGAGGATATTCAGTTGGATGAAGACGTTTTATACACAAAAAGCCATAAACAAGATTATATCCTTTAATGTACTTAGTTGCTGAGCAGAACTGACAATAACTATAACTGAATACAGACACGGGAAAGGTACATTTATACTGGAGTCTTAAGGGAAGGTATGTAAATGAGAGAAAATGTAACTGGGCTTTAAACAATGTAGAAGAATAAATAACATACTTACCCAATGCCTATGGCACATGAGAAACAAGATTAACTACTTTGGGGGAAACAAAGAATTTTAAGACAGACATTTTTTATCAGTATAGATACATGGTATAAGTGAGTAGAAAATTAAATAACATGAGAAACAATGTTTGGGGTATCAGAAGGTATTAAGATTAATGATATAAAAGAAAACAGACAGCATAAGCTTTAGGAGTGTTCACAGATGGTGGGTTGAGAAGGCTTCTCAGAAGCCATGGCACTGTTTTGACTTAGAAGGACTTAGCTTGGAGGACAGTAGATGCCATCTGAGAGGAAGAGAGGAAAATATTAAAAGCAAAGGTACAGGGCAGAACAGGAGCGAGAAGGGGGCTGCACCACGGAGAGCAGGCAGAGCACATGCAAAGGTAAAACCCGAGTTGTCGATGATAATGTGTAGTGTTTCTGCCTGCACACTGACCGGCACCTGCCTGCGTGGGCAGAAAACACCTTGGGGTGGGTTCGTACTGCAGAGCTAATCTTCCTGAAATAAGATGACCTGCAAGAAAGATTATTAATATTTATTGATTACACACGGGAGAACCCAACCCTCCCCCACGTGTCCCATTGTCCATTGTCTCTGCTGAGTGTCTCTCTCAGAGCTGCATGGCTTAATGGTCCATGTCCCAATGGCGGAATGGCGGAATGGCGCGCAGTTCGGTCCTCCGCAGAGCTGTGTCCAGAAGGCGGGTCCAATCGAGTAGGTGTGACGACATTAGTGGTTGGTCCGGGCGACGAGTGGGCGTTGACATTGGGCGGTCCGAGGACGCTGTGTTCCGGCTGGTCTGCTGTACTCCGGCTGATCCGGGGAGCGACCCCCAGGGTGCCTGTAAGAGGCACAACACCATGCTTAGAGGGAGGACGCAACAATAATGTTGAGGAGAAAGATCAAGTCTGTGTTATGAAGGCAACAAAAGCCAAACTATTAAGTCTGCACATCACTTGTCACACAAGAGTTGCTGGAGACTTTGTAAAGGAATGTGATGTTTAGAGCTAGGTCAAATAATGCATCTTGGATCTTTCAAGCCCGAATCTTCACCTGTGTACATGCATGCTATTTTATTGAGCACCTGCTTTTGGACAGCTGTAGGGTTACATGGCAAAACTACAAAGACTGATAACATAGGACCCCACTTTCAAAGTTCTCACAGTCTGAAGTGGGATAATAGTACTCCACGGGCAACTCTAGAGTGCTCGGAATCTTCCAGCAATTACAGAAAAGTTTGGGGATTAGGAGGGGCTTTCTAGATCTCAGCTGTGTGGTATGGAAAGTAAAAATCCAATTTAGGAGTTTGGGGCTTAAGGTAGTGGGGCTTTCAGAGGGCATAGGCAATGGAGGAAAGGGGATGCGGATGGTAGAAGGAGCCTCTGAGAAGGAAAAGGGACAGGCAGGAATCTGAACTGCACCCAATAACCAAGGTAGAGATTAGCTAAGATAGGATAAACAGTCAGGGCAGAGCCTGGGCAGTACATCAGAAAAAAAAAAAATGGGGGAGGCAGCCTTTATTCAACAGTGGGCTATAGGCTGCTTCCCAGAGTTCAAGGATGTAGTTATTAAGTGAGGGCCACAGAGAAGCCTGGAGATGTGGCTCTACAATTCTGATCACTGGCTGCTCTTTCAGAGGACCTGGGTTCGGTTCCCAGCACCCACATGACTGTTTACAATCATCTGTAATTCCACTTCCAGTGGAACCCAACACCCTCTTCTGGTTTGTACCTGCACCAGGCACACGAGTGATTGCAGGCAAGCAGAACAGCTACATACACAACAAAACAAAACAAAACAAAACAGGAATTAAAAACAGAAGACACAGAGAGTCTAAACAGGCCAAGAACTCTCTACTCCTGGGACTAAATGATCATCCTACAGAAAAAACACAAAATTCCCCCAACTTGGTAGAAAAGTAGATCTGTTAAAGAGTTTTAAATTGTAGTACTTTTCAAGGGGAGTGTTATTACAATTCAAGTATAGAAGTTGATTATTTTTATGACTAAAAAGTTTAGAAATATAGATGCTTTGGATAATCTGGCTTTTTTATACTTAATAAGTCAAGGGTGAATGTCTACTTTGCATTTTCTGATTTGCATTTACAGGTGGCTCCTCGAGTGTGGAGAGAGCAGGATAACTGACCTGAAGGCAACTTGACTTGGGAACTGGGCATTATAATCCCAGCTTACCAACAGTGATGTTCTCAGTGTGTAAGGTTGAAAATACAAAGGCTGGTGGTGTGTTTGGTGAATCCCTGGGTTTTTGTGACTCAGTGTTCCTACAGGGCTGTGCGTTAACACTGGATGGGCCATTGGCTGGGAGCTTCTCTCCAGATGGCAGAGAGCAAGAGCCAATTGTACTTTTAAGTGTTTCGTAACTTTCTTTAAATCTACAAACAAACAGATGGAGGCTTCAGGACCGTGCAGTTTCTGTGATTCAGAAAGGATTTCTCAGCATCTGGTTATAAAGATGATCAAGAGATGCGGAAACAGGTGGAAAATCAAAGGGGGTGGTTTTTGAAACAGCCTTCCTCTGTATGAATGCCCATGAGGCCGTGTAGCTGAACACTACTAAGAGCCACTGAGCCTGGATGTAAGAAAGCATTCACTGGCTGTGAAACTGACAGGTACTGGCTGGTGATTGCCCAAAGGATGAGAGTAGCAGAGATCTGGAGAAGGAAGAGAGCTTGGAAGAGGAAAGCAATCCTTACTTGGAGCTCTAGTCCTTTAGTCCTTTTCTTCTCCCAGGATGCATTGGCTCTGGAGCCAGTGTCTCTTTAATATCTACATGTGAGCAAATCTTTTGTCTGGGAGTTTTAATTCTAATCTCCCGCTGAGCACTCTGAAGGCACAAATCCAATCCACTGTGTACTGTGCATCCCCCTGGAAAATGACGCCATGAACATTCAGTGACTGCTAACTTGAGAATGCCTGAGACTACAGCACCACAAGCAATGAACAACTGACGTACATGGGGGAAAAAAAGTGTGTGCACATGTGCGCATGTGCACATATGTGTGTGTGCGTGCCAGCATGCAGTTTCTTGTAACCATGTCTGCCATGTCTGCTGTATCTCCACTCATAGGAGACTCTTGTCTCCTTTTTTATTTTTATTTTGCTCACAAGGGGACTCGACATAATTGCTTGTTTCGAGTTGTGGGATATCTTTTTCACCCAATGACACCAGCAAAGCAAGCCACAGGCTTGAGTTGACTGTATTTCTCTCCAACCTGGCTTGCTACTGTGCTTTCATTCATTTGTAAATAACTTCACACTGTGGCCAGACATTTACTATAAGCACCACTGGAGACTCTGACAGTGGTACTCTTCAGTTGATGAGCAGTGCTCCGGGAGGAACCATAGTGCATGCGTGCTCTCCCCCTTGAGCATGCGCTCTCTCCTTCCTCCAATCTGAACATTTCTCCCCTGCCCCTTCCCTTTTGTTAGCTTCCTGCTCTCTTTTCTTTTCCATTTCCTCCACCACCACCATTTTATATTCAGAGTTGCTATGAACACAACAAAAATACTGCCAGAGGTAGTTATAATTGCACATGAATTTTGTCATATTTCATAGATTTTCTTCTTAGCCTAAGTAGCACAAATTGACCTGTAAGAAGTAAAACGAATTAATGTGATGGCTTCTCGCCCCTCCCCTTTGTTCTATCAGGAACATTTTTTTTTTTCTTCATCATGGTATAGGCCTATTTTTATTCCCTACCCCTTGAATTCCTATTTAAACCTGAAATATTGATGAATCGCACGTGGAGCTCAGATTCATTAGCAGAGCTACAGCTCAGCTACGTCGGTACAGGTGAATGCAAACTTGCTAAATCCTCAGGGGCCAGCAGCCTATGAAGGGCAGCATGACGTCACTGGGAACTGCTTTGACTGCTTGGGGTTCTTGTGGTGTGGTCACATGGGTGGTGCTTGAGAGAGATTTCGGGGAATGATCAAGGAGATTCCCATAGGTCAGCAGGATACAGTGAAGAAGATGAGTCAGAATCCAGCTTCAAGCCCCAGGTATGATGCCGGCAGTGGGATTTGGGGCCTAGACTTTAACTACTCTAAGCAGTTTCCTATAAGACTAGGGCAGACATTCTTATCTCATGGGGCACAGAGAAAGCTAGGCAGTGTGTATAAAAGCATCAGCAAGGGGTCTGTCATTTAGGAAGTTACCAACAAGTAGTACGCATTACCTTGTCACTCACGTTCTTCTGTAATCAGAAAATACAACCATTCTTCCTTCAACTGTCTTCATGAAAATGATGTTTAAAACCAACTGTTAAGCCGGGTGTGGTGGTGCATGCTTGTATATGGGAGGCAACGGTAGTAGGATTGTGAGTTCAAGACCAGCCCAGGCTATGTAGTAGGACTCTGTCTCAGTAGAAGGGGTTGTGTTGTTGCTTGGGTTGTGGATCACTTGAGTAGCATATGCAGGATCCCGAGTTTGATCCGCAGAACTACAGCACAACAAAGAAACTAAAACTTAGCACTGGCCTTAGACAACAACGTAAAGGACAGTTGTTCTGTAGACATTGGCAAAAACTCTGAGTTGATATCAACTTGTTAATCTACTTCTCTTGACCAAGATATTAAATCTGCTTGCTGCTAGCTTACCTGTGTTGCCACATTTAACACACACACACACACACACACACACACAAATACACACACATACACACACACACACACTGACTTTTCCAACACCCCCCCACTCCTGAATAACAACTTGGTGGCTTATTTATTAATAAATGTCTAGGTCTTAAGCGAGGCTTGCTCCCTGACTAGCTTGTAATTCCATCACCCTATTCATACTATTCCACGTCTGCCACACGGCTGGTTACTTCTCCTCAATTACATATGTCCAACTCTCTCTAAGTCTGTGTAGAGAATCTTCCCATGCCTTACTATTTCCCAGAGTTTTTTTTCCTCTCTGTCAGATGTCCCACCTTATAATCCTACCTCAGCTTATTGGCTGTCTTAGTCAGGGTTTCTATTCCTGGACAAAAGCATCAGGACCAAGAAGCAAGGTGGGGAGGAAAGGGTTTATTCAGCTTACACTTCCACATTGCTGTTCATCACCAAAGGAAATCAGAATTGGAACTCAAGCAGGTCAGGATACAGGAGCTGATGCAGAGGCCATGGAAGGGTGTTACTTACTGACTTGCTTCCCATGGCTTGGTCAGCTTGCTTTCTTATAGAACCCTGAACTACCAGCTCAGCGATGGCACCACCCACAATGGGCCCTCCCCTCTTGATAACTAATTGAGAAAATGCCTTATAGCTGGATCTCATGGAGGCATTTCCTTATCTGAAGCTCCTTTCTTGGTGATAACTCCAGCTTGTGTCAAGTTGACACAAAACCAATCAGTACAGTACATTGGCTGTCTGATTTTTATCGATGGGTGATACACACACACACACACACATACACACACACACACACACACACTGGTAAGTTCAGCGTTTACTGTTGCTTTGGAATTGGGTCTGGAAAACAGGACATCTGAAGCAAGAGACTGGGAGCTGGAATGTTGTTGGTTTCCAGTTTGAGAGCTGGAGGGCCTGGGTTAGGGAAAACAACCATTCACATCATGGGTTTGCTGCAGGAAGACTCATGGGGCAAAAGAACTTAATCCATGTGTCCCTAGAAGAAACAGTTCACAACTGGAAGAATAGAGGGTGGAAAGGCTTCCACGACCAGTCTGTGTAAACTAGAGCAGTAACGCAAAGTAGCCAGCCGTCTCTTCCAGCCTTCGCTCTCCTCACGTCATTTATCCCTGGATGATTCCAGGCTACAGCACAGGAAATTGCTCAGAACCAAAACGTACTTCCTAGTTGTAGCTTTATGGGGACTGACGAGTGTGATGTCAAAAGATGTGTTGAAGGTGTGGCCTCTAGCATCTCAGAATGACACTGGATTCTGAAATAGAACCTCACAGAAGCAATTGTGTCAAAATCGAATCTGTTTTGGAGTGGGTTTTTATTTACTGAGACCACATCCTTATTCTAGTAAAAAAGGAATTTTTGGATAACAAGACACCAGAGGAAAGGAAGGGTATAGCAATGTTTCATAAGCTATGGTATTTCCAGAATCAACAGAAGTTGGAAGAGGTGAGAGGCATTCTTCCCAAGGTCTTTATGAAGACTCAGCTCTGCCCGTGTCTTGTTCTGTGTTTGTTGTTTTTTTTGTTTTGTTTTGTTTTTTGTTGTCATTGGTTTTTTTTTTTGTTTTGTTTTTTACTTCAAGGCTGCCAAGCTCTAAGACAGTACATTCTGTTGTCCCAAGCCAACCCATTTGTTGAGCATTGTCCTTGTCTCAGCTGCCCTAGGAGGCTAATACAAAGCTTACAGTTATATAGGAAGGAGGGAGAGGGGAGGGTGCAATTTAAGTCTACTGCAGATTGACTTATCCTGAGCTGTACTTTAAGAGACAAACATGACCAGCAAATTATGGGATCTGCCCAAGATATTATTAAGGGATTGTGCTATATATTAGGAAAGGGGGGCTCTACCAAGTGTAGATAAATGCACCGACTGTAAAAAATACAATTATCTTATGCACACACCCTGCTGAGTTCAGAGTGCTCAGTAAACCAGTTACATACAGATTTTAATGTCCTCTGCCCACCAGATGCTTGGGAAATTTGCCAGGATTACTCTCAAGCTGCAGGCTAGTTACCATGACAATGAAGGCAAGAGACAATCCTGTAACTATCTAGTTTACAGACTAGGCTGTAGTTTAAATACTCTATCTACTGATATATTGTGATTAACTTTGATGTTTAGAAATGAACCCTTAGGATCCTGACTCACCAGGATCTCAGGGAGTATCCAGGGCCATAAGAAGCTCCTTCAGGGAAAGAGTAGATTTCCCAGGCAGCTTGAAGAACCCTTTTCACAACTTGGCTTTGCAGAACCATTGAGATCAGACAGCTCCAACCCCAGAGAAACTCCACAGTAGTCAACCCCCAGGGGTCTCCCACAAAGTTGATTGAGGTAAAGGTCTTTGTTTTTCATTCCCACACAGCCCACTGGGCCACCTCCTTAAATTCTGGTCCCCAGAGAAGAAGGCCATATGCTTAGTTTGGTGTGAGGATGGATTTCCATAGGTCTCTTTTCTAGAGACTGGGGCACTGAGAATAGAGTCTCAGCAGGTCTGGATGTCAACAATGCTCACAATGCAGTATCCTAGCTGGGGCTGACTGACTGCCACAGTTAACATACTCTCTCTTTTGCAACAGGGTTCTGTCTGGGCAGCTCAGCCAGCACTTTCTCACCACACCTTCCAGGGATTGGAATTATCTTCCTGATTCTGCCCGAATCTTCTTCGTAGTCTACATGGGAATGGCCAATAGTGGTGACGTTGGAAACAATGGAATCTTTAGAAGAATAGGCATTGAAGCAAATGGCAAAGGATAGGCAACTGAGGAGATAATGGAGATACCAGCCTGAGTCTACTGTGGCATTCTGTCCGCTAAATAGAGATACAAGGATAATGTGATGAGGGTTCTGAGCACAGGACAGGAAGTCAAACTTTCCCTTTGCAACACCTTCCCTTCTTTCCCATCACACTTGGGTTTTGAGTGCTGAGCTGGACATTTGTCTTGCCAATTGGCTCTTGGGGAAAGAGGAAGGGGAGAGTTAGAGCCAGAGTTAAAGAGGTCCCCTTCCCTTGTTTAAGATACAGGTGGGAAGATGCTGTGATGTGACAAGTTGTGTCTTTAACACGATAACAGGCTCTAGATTGTGCTCATCCTTCCCCTCACCCCTGCACATGCCAAACTCCATTGGCTCTTCTCTGTGTCACAGCGTCCTGTCCTTGGCCCTGGCACTCCACAACTGCATGGTGTCTGTCCTTATGTCTCCGGCTGCTCCTTTTTGCTCCCCTTTCTGGTTCCTCCTGTCTGTCCTTTAGATGGATTTTACCTTTGTCTTTTCCCCCCTGAATCCTTTTTACTCATTTCTTTAATGATGCATTTCACATCCAAGTTTCCAGACCAGAAAATGTTGTCCGGACCTCAGATTCAAAAATTACAGTTCTTCTCCAAAGTGTTGAGTGCATTTCAGGGCTGCTTCCATGTTCTGTTAATTAAACATTGGAACATTGAAATTGGCTGAGGGAAGTGATTAAATGGAAAGTATTACTCTATTCATATACCTCTAGCTCGCATACACACATACATACATACATACATACATACACACATGCATGCATATGTACCTACATATATTCATGCATACATACACATACGTACGTACATGCATGCATACATACATAGATACATACATACATAGATATGTACCCCCAGGAGTCCATTAGCAGCTATGCCACATTGAGAGGGTGAGTGAGAGACACCCAGCGGCCCGACATCTAGGTGGCCTGTCACACTGTGGGAACCACTAAAATGTGCAACTGTGTGGAAAGACGAGAGAGAAAGAGACTTAGAGCAGTTTGCGTACTTTGTAGAGAGGCAGAGCTGAAGATGCAAGGGTGGAGAGGAGTGGCCTACTGTGCGTGGTCTGCCCTGTCATCTGAGGCTATGGTGGAGTCCCAGCCCATGCTTCCTCTGAGAACCATGTCTGTGTCCCGAGTCATATGCAGCAGCAGGGGTTAGTGTCGATCAATGTCCCTGGCTCATACTACCTCTTATGACCATGCAGATGTCCCTGGTCTGGGTTGCTTTCTGGGGCTATGTTGGTTTCCATGAGGTATTGTGCAGAGCTGGTCACACACCTCAATGGCTGAGGCACTATGGAGTGCTGGCCCCACCTCTGTGGGCAGTGGAGTTGGCCCTGTGGTGGGAGAACAGATGAGCCAGCCCTGAGGGCATGAGCTCAGTAGAGCTGGTCTGGGCACATAGCTGCCGTGAGGTGAGGTGGTATGGGCTCAGAGAGATGCCCCTGCACCCCAACCTCCATTCCTAGCCACCTGCCTGATTCAGGAGAACTGACCTCCGGGGTCATGAGGGTGATGAGGGGGCGTGGGAAGCTGGTCTCACCCTTCACCAGCTGCAGGACTTGGGAAAGTGGGTCCTGCAACCTCCCTGGGTAGCACAGTAGAGCTGGCTCAGATGGCTAGGAGCACAGGTGAGCCATCTAGAGGGTGTGAGAGCTGGAGAGCTGTCTCCACCCCTTGCCAGCTGTGGCACTGGATGAGCTAGCCTGGGCAATGATAGAGAACTTGCCTCGTTGGTTTTGGGTGTGGAAGAGCTGGTAAGCTGACCAACTCAGTTACCACCCAGGCCCAGATCCAGGGCTCTGAGTTGGCCCACCCAACATCTACCTCATCTATGAACTACTAGAACACGTGAAAGGGCCAGTCCTGCAGACCCAAAGCTGTAGGATCTCCATGACACAGGGCAACCACAGAATACTGGAGAGCAGTTCCAGTGAGAATCCAGTATTGATAGTGTAGCAGAAGTCAGAGGCCTCAAACCAGACCAATGACTCATTGCAATGAGCATATGCAAGTAAAGATGTGTGGACAAGAGTATATTGTGGGACATATTTTGACACACTACCTTGGAACAAGGCAAGATATTTTGTATGTTTTGTTTTGTATTATTTATTTATTTGCTGTTGTTATTGTTTTTGGGGGGAGGTTGGGAGAGCAGAAGATAGTTATGAAGGGACAAGAAGATGAGTAGGTTTGGGGTATGAAGAATCAATTAAAAGTTTTGTAAAATGCAGTTCTTACTGGATTTTAAAAAATTCATTTCTTACTGGAATGACACCTCTGTGCGACATGCAGACACTTTCACAATCAACAAGCAAACTCCTAACATTTTCTGTTGATTCCCATTCTTCTAAGAAATGGCTCCCCATTAGGGAAATATTCCATGATTCAGCACACTGAGCTATTGTCTTTGGGAATTTACCTAGAAAAGAAGCTATGAAGTCCCTAGATGATGTGTTCCAAACTCAGTAAGGAATTAACTAATACCAGAACCAATGTGGTGGTGGTTCCTTTCCTGATAGCGTCTGCCAGACCCTTTCCTAGAAGGTAATATTAAACCCAGTTCTCTCTCTCTCTCTCTCTCTCTCTCTCTCTCTCTCTCTCTCTCTCTCTCTCTCTCTCTGTATGTGTGTGTGTGTGTGTGTGTGTGTGTGTGTGTGTGTGTGTGTTGTGTAAAGTGTGTTCACATGTGTATGGGCAGGCTCAGGCCTATGAGAGAACGTGGAAGGCAGAGGAGGTTGTTGAGTGTTTTGCTATATTACTGTCTTATTGCTTTCAGAGAGAGACTCTCACTGAACCCAGGACTTACCATTTCAGTTAGACAGGCTAGATAGTAAGCTCCAAGGGATGCCCTAGTCACTGTGTGTTACAGTCTTGCAAGCATGTAAATTTCCTGTGGGTACTGGGATCGGAACTCAGAACCTCCCTTGGGTTTGCCTAGCAAATGCTTACTCACCTCACCAGCTTCCAAGCTCCCTTTCTACCTTTTGTAAAATTTATAATCTAGCTCTTGCCCCCCCCCAGTTCTACTCCCACAGTTCCTCATCCCATTCCTCCTCCCTCCTGTCTCCAGGAAGGTGCTCCTCTCCTACCAGGTCTCCACCCTCCCTGGGGCCTCAAGTTTCTGGAGGAATAGGTGCATCTTTTCCCACTGAGGCCAGAGCAGGCAGTCCTCTGCTGTATATGTGCCAGGGGGCTTGGACTAGCCAGTGTCTGCTGTCTGACGGGTGGCTCTGTATCTGGGAGCTCCCAGGGCTCTGGGTTAGTTGAGACCGCTGCTCTTCCTATGGAGTCACCTCCTCTTCAGCTTCTTCAATCCTTCCCCTAACTCAACCACAGGGTCTCTGACTTCAGTTTAATGGTTGGGTGTAAGTATCTGTGCCTGCCTCAGTCAGCTGCTGTTTGGGCTTCTCAGAGGGCAGCCATGCCCGGCTCCCGTCTGTAAACACATTGTAGCACCAGTAATAGTGTCAGGCCTTAGTGGTTCCCTGTCAGATGGATCCCAAGTTGGGCCTGTCACTGACCTGCCTTTCCCTCAGTCTCTTCTCCATTTTTGTCCCTGCAGTTCTTTTAGACAGGAACAATTCTGAGTCAGAACTTTTGACTGTGGGTTGGTAACCCCATCCCTCCATTTGTGGCCCTGTCTATCTACTGGAGGGGGACTCTTTGAGTTCCCTCTCCCCACTGTTGGGCATTTCATCTAAGGTCACTCCTATTGAGTCCTGAGAGGCTCTTACCTCCCAGGTCTCTGGTACTTTCTAGAGGGTCCCCCTACCTTCCAACTCACAAGGGTGCATATTTTCATTCATTCTGGTGGCCCTCTGTTCTTCTCTCCTGTCTCCCCATACCCTGTCCTGTTCCCCCTTTCCCTTCCCCCTCCCTTTCCCACACAGGTCCCTCCCTCTCTCTGCCTCCTGTGATTACTTTCGTCCCCCTTTCAAGTGGGACTGAAGCATCCTCACTTGGGCCTTTCTGTTTGTTAAACTTAAGTTCTATGGGTTCTAGCCTAGCTAGGTATTGCATAATTTTTAGCTAATATCCACTTATTAGTGAGTACTTACCATGCATGTCCTTTTAGATCTGAGTTACCTTACTCAGGATGATATTTTTAGTTCTATCCATTTGCCTGCAAATTTCATGATGTCCTATTCTTAATAGCTGCATAGTATTCCATTGTGTAAATGAATCTCATTTTCTATATCCATTCTTCCATTGTGAGACATCTGGGTTGTTTCCAGCTTCTGGAACAAATAAGGCTGCTATGAGCATAGTGGAGCATATGTCCCTGTGGTATGGTGGGGCACCTTTTGGGTATAAGCCCAAGAGTGGTATAGCTGGGTCTTCAGGTAGAACTATTTCTAATTTTCTGAGGAGCTGGCAGATTTATTTCCAGAGCAGTTGTACCAATTTGCAATCCCATCAGCAGTGGAGGAGTGGGTGTTCCTCTTTCTCCACATCCTTGCCAGCATGTGCTGTCACCTGAGGTTTTGATCTTAGCCATTCTGTTTGAGGTAAGGTGGAATCTCAGGGTCGTTTTGATTTGCATTTCCCTGGTGACTAAGGACTTTTAACATTACTTTAAGTGCTTCTTAGCCATTCGAGATTTCTCTGTTGCGAACTTTCTGGTTAGCTCTGTACTCCATTTTTAATTGGGTCATTTGGTTTTCTGGAGGTTAGCTTCTTGAGTTGCCAATATATTTCAGATATATAAACAATTATTGGATGTAGAGTTAGTGAAGATTATTTTTCCCAATCTGTAGGCTGCTGATATGACCTAGTGACTGTGTCTTTTTCCTTACAGAAGCTTTTCAGTTTTGTGAGGTCCCATTTATCAATTGTTAATGACATTTTTTTTTCACTTCTTTCTTAATGCCCACCCCCATGTTGGAAGAAACTAAAGTGTAGAAACTTTTGAGGGAGATCAGTGGTTTATGGTGGAGGGAGGGTAGCTCAGGTCAGCCGTGGCAACAAAGCAGAGTGAATATCAGCATCAGCTCTGGGCTTGGAGAGGCAGAAGAAGGGAATCGAGGGGGCACCTGGAGGGGCAGTTTGCGAAACACTGACTTGGATGGAGATCTGGCTCCACAATCCATTCTTGGAAGCTGTGCTGGGATTCTGGATGATATTTTTAGAGGTTGAGTCTCCCAGGAACAGTTCAGCAGAGATTCTCAGAGCTCAAGGGCAATGGCTCAGTTCCTGAGTTCTCCTCTTCTTGGTAAGCAAAGCAAAGTACTATGGATGGAAATTCAGGGCCAGTGTTTAGCTAGACATTCCGTACTCCTCCTACTTGGAGCCCCAGATCCCATTCAAAATTTAATGACTTGTCTGGGGGCAAAATCAAAGTAGGTCTGGGGCTAGGGGAGAATTGTTTTTCCAGAGGCCCAAGGGACATGAGGGATCTTCACTAAAGGCAAGTTCAGTTAATGAGTACAGTGAAAATCTAGTCTCTACTCATAGACACAACCCCAAGATACTACACTCTGTTTCTCAATGGACAGGGTAGATGTGATGGTTTGTATATGCTCAGCCCAGGGGGTGGTATGATTAGAGCATATGGCCTTTTGGAGTAGGTGTGTTATTGTGGATGTGGGTTATAAGACTCTTATTCTAGCTGCCTGGACGTCAGTATTCTGCTAGCAGCCTTCAGATGAAGATGTAGAACTCCCAGCTTCTCCTGCACCATGCCTGCCTGGATGCTGCCATGCTTCCTACCTTAATGATTATGGACCACACCTCTGAACCTGTAAACCAGCCCCAATTAAATGTTGTCCTTTGCGGGGCAGTGGTGGCGCATGCCTTTAATTCTAGCACTTGGGAGGCAGAGACAGGCAGATTTCTGAGTTCGAGGCCAGCCTGGTTTACAAAGTGAGTTCCAGGACAGCCAGGGCTATACAGAGGAACCCTGTCTCAAAAAAAAAAACAAAAAAAAAAAAAAAAAAAAAAAAAACCAAACCCAAAAACAAAACCAAAAAATGTTGTCCTTTATAAAACTTGCCTTGGTCATGGTGTCTGTTCACAGCAGTAAAACCCTAACTAAGATCGCAGAACAGATCAATCTGAGCTTTGGAATTCTTTGGGATATTTCTAATCAATATTTAACATTCAAAGCACAGAAACCCTAAATGGCCATGAGCATACAGCAATAACATAAACTTATTAAGTTAAACTTAAGGGAATGTAAACTTCAATCAGGATTTAGTAGTTCTGTGGGCCTAGCGAATTGTAATTGGGAGTTTGCAGAGATGGCTCATTAGGTATGGGGACCCGAGTTCAGATCCTCAAAATCCATATGAAGCTGGCTGCTGTAGTTGATCTATAACTCCAGTGCTCCTACATGAAATAATCAGTGTCCCAAAAGTTCAGTGACCCCCAGATGGGCATGCACACTAGCAAGCAAAAGAAGCTTCCTCATGTAAGGTGGAAGCATAGGACTGACTCCTAAGGCTGTCCTCTGTCACATGTGCATGCACACAAACACATCATCACCATCATTGTACACACATACAGGCAGAAAACGATGAACAATATTGGGATTGGATAAGAAATGCAAAGGTGTTTTAAAATGAAATCACATGTGCTTGCAGGGGAATGGCTGGACATTCTACAACATGTCAGTTCTTTTATTTAGTAAATATTTATTGATATTAATTCAGTCTTTATTTCTGATTTTTTCCTTCATGACACTATTCATGTTTTTGAATCTATCTATCTATCTATCTATCTATCTATCTATCTATCTATCTGTCTGTCTGTCTGTCTGTCTGTCTGTCTGTCTGTCTATCTATCTAATCTATCTATCAACATCGGACCACAGGAATCAAGGCAAGCAGACTCTGTGTTCCAGAATGCCCTTAATTGGCTTAAGTCCATTGGCACACTTTAAACCTCTGCCCACAGAGTTTTGTATCTAGGTGGAGGGAAAACCTATATTCCAATCATAGCGAATACTAAAGTATTCCCTTGGAATTATGAAACTGAAATGTGCCCCCTCCCACTGGATATGACTAAAACATTACAGCCCTGACTGTGGCTGGTCGCCATCCTTGTTTGAGTTCAATTTTCTTTTATTTGCTACTGAAACCCTGCCAATTTGACCTAGTAATTTGAATTCTAGGGATCTACCCTAATAAAATGATCATAAATTCACACAAAAATCCATCCCAAGTACACTGTGATTTGTAAGGGTAAATTAGGAAACAGCCTACACACAGGTCCCCATATGGGCTAAGGTTAAATAAATTATATTATGTGCATATGATGGAATTTTATGAAACAAATACAAATCATATTTCTGAGGAATACTTAATGACCTTAGGAAATGCCTATAGCATAGCACAAAATACAGAAGAGAAGGTATAAAATTGGATTCATGTAATGTGATCTCATGATCTTATTTACATATAGAGAGATAGGAAGGAAACATACCAGACTATTAACAGTTATTTATGGGACATTTTTACCACCCTCTTTTTGTGCTTTAATTCTTAAAAAAAGTACATATATTTCTTTTAAAATTAGACAGAAATTCAATAAACATGAGCAGTGTTTTATAGATTTGACCGTTTGACAAAGACCCCAAGGGGTGGCATTGCGCTCATTTTCTATCTATTGAACCGTATATTTGAATCTTGTGCTAGGCGGCTGTTCTGAGGGAGCACGTCCTTAAACTCTCTCACCCTTTGCTCAGCCTTGGCATTTTATGGAGATCGGCCCTGCAGAGAAATTAGGCTTTGAGTAGAGGAAAACGTTTCTTGCCAAAGAAATGGGTCTGTGGCCCACTTCTCCTAGGGGTTTACTGCTGCTAATATTATTGTTATTATTATTATTATTATTATTATTATTATTATTAATTATGTCTATTTTGTGTATGTACATTGATGTGCACGCGTACATGTATATTTGTACAATGTGTGTGCCCGTACATGCATGTGGAGGTCAGAGGTTGATGTAGAGTGTCTTCGTCATTTCTCTCTACATTATATAATGATACAAAGTCTCTCACCAAGCCCAGAGCCCATGGGTTCAGTTATTCTACCTATCTAGATTGCTCCAGAGATTTTTGTTTTCTACTTCAAGAGTACTGAGATTACAGGAGAAAAGCAGCCCCACCCCCCACCCCCACTTATGTGGGTGCTGAGATGTGACTGTTGTCTTCATGCTTGCCCTGCAAGTGCCTTGCCCACAGAGCTGTGTGCCCAGCTCGGGGTTTACATCTTGAAGCCACGAGACGTGGAATCTGAGGTTCTTCAGACTGTCCCTCCTAGTCACCTCCCAGAGCTTAGGGTTAGGGCTGTCATCGCATATTGCAGATGGGAAACTGAAATGCACTGGGAAGTGAGTCACCCACAGCCAGACTGTGACACAGCCACAAAGAAACGGTGGCAGAGCAGGACCATCTGCTGTTCCACTTACAGGTGTGATCCCTAGGCTAGCTTGGCACCCGGAGCTACGTTTCCCAGGTTGGACCGGAAGGCAGCATCCCCTATCGAGCAGGCCAGCACCACAGCAGCTCAGATCAATCACAGCAGAAGTTCTAAGGCAGGAGCTCTGAAAGCAGCAACTCCATTTCTCTATTTGTATTTGGAAAGTTCATGTTGACACTGTATCAAATTCAGGGAGGGATCCCAAGACTTGCTTGTAAAAAGCTGGGCCTCCTTTACTTCTCTCGCTAGTCCCCAGCTTCTCCCCTTCTCATCTCTCCCCCTCCCTTCATTTCTTCCCCAGTTCCTCTCCTTCCACTTTCCATCTTCCCATACCCACCCACTTCCTTCTTCCTATGTCAGTGGTCTGTGTCTCTAATGGCTTCCGATTGCTAAGACTGAAGTAGTGCTCTACAGGACTATGTAGTGGCTACATCAGGAGCTGCCTTTTCCATCATCCCCATGGCTAAGGTATGAAACTGTTCTTAGTTGTGCCCTCATCAGGGCACAGAACCTTTCAATCATTCCTATTTAGGCTCAGAGAGCCAATATTGTTCCGAATGAGCTGACTTCTAAATGCATGGTGGACTTGGGATGAGTGTGTTCATAACTTCTACAACGTCTCAGATCTTGCTTCTTTGCGCTTTGTAGTATCTATAATGTGATGCGTGCCAATGTACTTCTGATTTTTCCTGCAGCCTGGTTATGTCATGGCTGAACTCCCTGCTTCTGGCTCTACCAAAAGATCATCTCAGCAACTTTATCTTCCTTGCTTACCTGCAGTTCTCAGTTTTGGCAATGTTCCTTAATGAGGACAGGACAAGGAGCAGGGAAGACATAAACAAATACCTGTTCACTCCAGATAGGGCACTGAAGACAGACCAAAGAAACGATCCCACCCAGGTCTCGTTTGGTAAATCAGTGGGCTTGTTTGGGTTACTGAGTGGGAGGTCACTTGTATGAGTGACTCAGGCAGCCCCCCTCAGTGTGGGTGGTGATGGATGATTGATAGCTCACTAGTGCTGTATCACTGGGTTCTCTGCATGGTTCATGGGCAGCTCTAGCCCTGAAGAGCCTCATCCTCCCTCCAGAATTGCCTTCTGGTTACATAACATCTGGAAGGGACCTTGTGAGTCTTCTAAGGCACTGGTGAATGTTACAAAACTCTGAGCCTCCTTCCTCTCCCCAGGATAGAATATTTAAATAGATAAAGAAGAGACAACCACAGAGCATGGGCCATTTATCTTGCAGGTTCTGAGAGCTTCACTTCTGACATTAGATTTTCAGTAGGGATCAAAGTCCTGAGAGAATAAACAAGTACAGAGAGCCCTGAAGTCAGGCAAACGCCACCCAAAGTGTCACAGAGAGTGTCAGGTAGGACAGGAGCTAATGTCCCTGAGAGCTGGGATCAAACCTGGCTTATTACAGCCTTTCTGGCCATGAGCATATGGCTAGTTTCAGGAAAGTTAGTCTAATTCAGTTCTCACCTTACCCTGCTTTTAGTAAGAGATAAATGGAAAGTAAATAGACCCACACATGTGCATTTCTAAATCAAGACCTCAAGGAAACGCCTTCTAAAGTTGAATGCAGTTTGACCTGTGAACACTTCCAGCAGCTCTCTGAAGCTTAACCAACATTTACTGAGTTATGTCTGTGAGGGGTCAGTCTCAGGATGAGATGATTTCAGTATCCCAGCCAACTCTCCAATTGCTTAGTAGACATTGTCACCATCCCATCTTATCCATGAAAAGACTGAGGGTAATAAAGGCAAAGAATCCTCTCAAAAACCACTGGCCAGTGACAGAGTGTGGCTTCAAGTGCAGCATGTGACTCTAGCCAGCTGCCTTGTTTGTGGAAAATGGACTTATAGTTGATTTTTTCTTCCTGTCTTGTAAGATTTTATGTCCCACATACCAGAAAGTGGAGTTCAAGCCTGCCTGGCTGAGGAAGGCCACAGCAGGCAGAAGGAGCTCACAAGGGAGCCTCCTTTGTGTTCTCTCATTCTATTCATGTCTGTATCCTGCCTCCTTCTCAAAGAGGAAAAGGGGGCCTCTCTTGCATAGTGATCAAGAGCCTTCTCTCCACTTCTAATCCACACTGATGGATTAGAATCCTGGCTCGGTCACTAGCTTTGTGACTTGGAAAAGGGGAACACTTCTTTAAATCTCGGTGCATCTGAAATGTAACATGAGGCTAACGATCATGCCTCATTCCTAAGTTTCTCAAAAGGTAACACAATAGTACGCTTATACAAGTTGTTTTCTGGCACACAATACATGTACAATAAAATGGTCACCTGGGCTTCCTATAGATAGCAGCCAGCATGGGTGTGAAAGTGGCTGTGGAGGCCTTGAAAACTAATTTCCTTGTCTCCAGTAGAGAAGAAGATGTCTACAAACTGTGACCTAGCAACTCGGCTACTCTGTGTACATGGAAATATTCGCATCTATATCATTTGTGATTAGGAGAGGAGAATGAAAAAATCAGGAGATAGCATTGCAATGGAGTCCCAGATCCACAAAGGCTGGGGGGGGGGGACAGCTTAGTGCACACAGACCAACCCAGATGATGTTCACCAAGACAATGAATACAGAGTTGCAGAAGCATGGATACAGAACTGGCTTAGAAAGACGTAAGTACTTTTACCTTAAGCAAGGTATAAGTGCTTGTGAAAGGAAAGCAGAGCAGAACAATAAATATGGTGTTTGCCAGGAAAACAAAGGGAGTGGAGCTGTACCTCCAGTCATCTCGTTGTAGAATAGTCTCTTTTGCTACCTGACTTGTAGGGAAATGGAGCAGCAGGCAGAATTCCAGCAGGGCCCTTAAGAGTCTCCCCATGTGATGCTCGTGCCCCTCCCCCAGTTGTCCAATTGAATCTGGACCAGGTTCTGCTGTGGAAGGGATCTTGCAGAGATAGTTAAAGTTCTATACTAGCAGAGTTCAACTCAGCCCCCAGGATAAGATTGCTCTAGATGGGCTGAGTCCTTTAAAACTGGGATAAGTACCGCAGAGTCAGAGCATGGGAGGCATCTAGCATGAGGAAATCTCTTGGCTAGCATGACATTGAAGAAGGCCATGTCCTGGAGAAGCCAGAGTGCTCTGCATACTCTGAAGTTATTCTGTTGACCATCAGCAAGGATAAGGGAAATGTGGTCCCGAAGCAACAAGGAATTGAATTCTGCCTACCAACTTGAATGTGTCCAGAAATGATCAGAGCAGTGGTGGAGGTCAGTGATGAAAATGGAGTCCAAATGTGAGTCTGAGTGTTTCTAAGAGGTACTGCCAGGCTGGGCTTCCGGAATGTCTGAGAGGAAACGAGGACTGTTTTATACAGCAACTTGTCATGCAACGGTAGAAAACTAGCACCGTTACCTAGCACTAGATAAAAGAGTCTTATCTATAGAATTGTGTTACCTCTTAAATATCTCCTACCGCTCACTAGACGCAGCTGGAACTGGTTGGAGATGAGCGGCTTTGCCAAGTTCTACTAGAAAATAATGAACTGGAAAAAGAAGCCGTGTGTCCAGCACATAGCGAAAAAAATCACTAAATGTTGGATTATCAACAAGGCAGGTCAGTGTGACATGGCTGAAGCAAATTTAGCAGTGACACGGGGGCCACAGTGAGTGGTCGGAGTGTGCTCTGTGAGAGAGAAAGCCTTCAATGGAGCAGGTGGGTGGCCCTCTGGGCAGCTTTCTTGAGCCTGTGGGATTCAAGCTGGTGTGCTTCCACTGGATGCAAACTCTTGATCCTCTAAGGTACTTGGGGTTCTTACAGGGTTATTTATTTTTGGTTGGGAGGGAGAGAGCAGGAGAAAGAGGTGTGTCTGTGTTGGGAAAAGCCTTATTGAATTGGCCAGGTGATCACCCTGCAGTTGTCATAAGAATTAGTACTTGTGGCTGTGGAGATGGGGCAGTTGATAGAGTGCTCGCCTTGCGAGTATGAAGTCTTGAGTCCTAGTTCCCCGAACCCACATAGTCACAGAAACATGTGTGTTTAAGCCCAGCAATGGAAAGGTAGACACAGGTTTATCCCTGGGGTTTTCTGGTAAGCTCTCTTAACCTATTTGGTCCATTGCAGGCCATTGTGAAAACTTGTCTGAAAAAAGATAGAAAAGAAAAGAAGAAACCAGGAATGTTGTCGTTCTATAAAAGCCACAGAAGTTTGACTTGTCTGCTGATTCCTTTTTTTTTTTTTTTTTTTTAATGGAGAAATAACACTCTTGGGAGCCGAGACAGTCTTGGGATCTCTCTCTCTCTCTCTCTCTCTCTCTCTCTCTATATATATATATATATATATATATATGTGTGTGTGTGTGTGTGTGTGTGTGTGTGTGTGTGTGTGTGTGTGATATGTGTGTGAAATAGAGACAGACAAAGAAATGGGGAGGGAGAGAGAGAGAGAGAGAGAGAGAGAGAGAGAGAGAGAGAGAGAGAGAGGAGAGCAGAAGAAACTAAGTCAAGGAGGGCTAAATGGAAGGAGTGATGGAGATCTGAAAGACAAGTTGGAATTTCCTGGGGACAAGGAGGGGATGATCCAGGCAGAGGCATCATGGCACAGGCACTCTCTAGGGCGGGATACAAGATGAGAAGAAGAGAGTGGAGGACTGTGGGCTAGTGGCATCTTTGTTTCCTTGAGGGCAGAATCCTGGTCTCAGGGAACCCCGCCAGGCTAACAGTGAGTGTTGTTATTGAAAGTGTAACCTGGAAGACTTGTGGTCTGCGCCGTCACTGTGCGGATAATTTAATTTGTTGGCCTGATACTCTAACGGGGCCACCTTAGTCCCCTTCATATCTTTAATGTTACAGATAATGTGTTGTACTTTGAATATAGAAAATTCCTCCTCCATGCCCCTGCCCCCCATCAGCTCCCGGTGTCGCATGCCTGGTCCATGGTTGGGGATATTCCTTTCTCCTTTCGAAGGTTGTGTCATCTTTAAGGTACAGACCGTTGCTGAGAGAAGGAGACCACTGGCATCCGGCCTTGAGGTTTCATAGTGTGGCTCCATTTCCTGTCTACTTTCTCCTTCCTGATGAAATGTGATCAGCTGCCTCCTAACCCTTCTGTACAACTATGACCTGTACCTCTTAAAATGTGAGCTGAACAAACCCTTTCCCCCTAACTTCTTGTTAGATATTTGATGATGGAAATGAAGATGTCTAATGCACCCTGAGTCAGTCCATTGTCCCATTGCTGTGATAAGACACTTTAATCCAGTCAACTTACTGGAAGAAGGGTTTGGTTTGCCTCTCAGTCTTAGGCCATGGACCATCACAGTGGACAAGTCGTGGTAGGGGGAGCTTGAAGAGGCTTGTTACATTGGTTTGTAGTCAGAAACAAAGAGCAATGAATGCTTACGATCTGCTCAATTTCTCCTTTTTAGTCAGTTTAGGCCATTGAAGGGAATGGTGGAATACATGGTGCCCAGTGGGCAGCTCTTTACCCTAATCAAAAGAAATCTTCAGAGGCCCAGCTAGATGCTAACGTGCTTTCCATGATCCTTCACAGGCATGGCTAGAGGGTAACCTAATTTAATCTCCCAGGTGATTCTAAGTCCTGTTGAGTCGATGATCAGTATTAACCATCAAAGCATCTATCCTTGCCAACTTGACACTCAATCAAATACTTTTAAAGTCACAAGTTTCTATCCCTTGTCTCCCAAGGATTTTTGGCCATCTTATAATGCAAAATAAGGTTAGTCCAACTTCAAAAGTCCCTAGAGTTTTCAAAAGATCCTACATTGCTTAACAGTCCAAAGTCCAGGCCTTATCTGAGGTTTAAGGCAATCACTTAGTTTTGCGTCCCTATACCAGCAAAATCCAAATCCCACAGCTCCATGTCTGGCGTGGTTGGCATGGGATGCAATTGTCTTGGCTTTAAAGGGCTTAGGTTAGCCTCATCCTCCCAGCTCTGCTACCCATGACACACAATGTCGCTTTCTTAGCCTGGCTTCTCTCTAGGCCTGTGGCTTTCCTTGGTGAACTTCTGCTCCTAGCATCTCCAACATCTTACAGTCTTCAGTGCAATTTATGCTTAACACCAAAGCTTTATATGTAGAGGTATATACGTACATGTGTATGTTTGTATGTATGTATGTACGTACATATATATGTACATACATATGTATGCATGTAGAGGTCTTCTGCTCCTCCTTTTAGGAATGATAAACCTGCCTTACATTGCCTGGCAGTGACAACTCTTTGTAACCAGGGTTCAAGATTCTATGACTTCTTCCATTTTACATCTTTCATGCCTGCAAAGGCAGTAGCCCATAGATGATGCTTAAGTTGCTGCCTCTCAAACACTAGTCCCACCAGCTTCTGTGTGCTGACTCTTGGGAAATGCTTCTCTAGGTAACTCTTCAGCATCATTTCCATCTCCTTTAAGTTCTCTCCTTTCTGACAAATTTGGCTTTTCATGAAATGAAGCCATTACTAGATGGAGTTTTGCCCTCATGGTACCTTTCCACTGTCCTAGCACAAAGTACCAGGTTTCCATTTAATGGTGCTGAGCTCTCTCGCACCTGAGGTTTCAATGCCAATACATTGCTATGTTAAGCAAGTAATCAAAGTTAATATCAAGTCTGCCTTGTCTCTAAGTTTAAATTCATTCACACATTTTCCTCACCAAGCTGCATGTTTTACATCTCTTTTGCTTCATCTTGTTGCTCATTCATGGAAGGCCTGAATGAGAGAAAGAAGTAGTAACCACCAGACTGATAATTATCCCTCATTGATTTCCCGTCCTAGATAAATTACTCCATTACTTTTAAATTCAGCTCACTTAGGTACTGAAGTGAGGGTACATGGGTAGGACATAACTAGATCCTTGGCCAGAGCAGGAATGGTACTTAGCCCTGTTTCTGAGAGAGTCTTTGTTTCTCTCTGAAACGTTATGAGCTAGGTCTCAGTACTGGTTAGTTTTCATGTCACCTTGACCCAAGTGAGGGTCATCTGGGAAGATAGAATCTTAAGAGACTGCCTTTTAATTCCGTAGGGAATATTTTTAATATCAGATCACTGTGGGCCGTGCTGTCCCTGGGCTGGTGGTTCTGTGTTCTATTTGAAAGCAGGCTGAACAAGCCAGAAGAGGCAAGCCAGTAAGCAGCGCTCCCATATCCTCTGCATCCATTTCTACCTCCAGGTTCCTGCTTTGGGTCTCCTGCCCTGACTTTTCTGAGTGATGGTCTGTTACCTGGAAGATGAAATAAACCCTTTCCTCCTAAAGTTGCTTTTGGTCGTGGTATTTTATTAGTAATAGGTTTTTTCTCTTTTTCTTTCTTTCTTTTTTTTTTTTTCCAGACAGGGTTTCTCTGTGTAGCCCTGGCTGTCCTGGAACTCACTCTGTAGACCAGGCTGGCCTTGAACTCAGAAATGTGTTCAGAAATGTGCCTCTGCCTCCCAAGTGCTGAGATCAAAGGCATGTGCCACCACTGCCTGGTTTAGTGATAGAATTCTTAATGAAAACAGACTCCACGATCTGCAT
This sequence comes from Mus pahari, assembly GCF_900095145.1. NCBI lineage: Eukaryota > Metazoa > Chordata > Mammalia > Rodentia > Muridae > Mus > Mus pahari. Next base: position 150,574,070 of record NC_034591.1, read on the forward strand.
TACCCATGGCATTCTAGTGTTAGAAACACCCACCAGAGTGGGCCATTTTGCTCTACTCCAGAACTCCAGAGCTTCTGTGGCTCAAAGTTCCAAACCCCTCCCTATTCTTCCCATACACCAGCCCCAAAAGCTGAAGAAACATGTGATCAGGCTTATCATAGCCTGAGACCAACAGCCCTTCTTGCTATCTTCATTTTAGTTGTTCTTTTGTTTTTGTTCTGTAGGGGTTTTGGTTATTTTCCCTATAGCTTTAAAGCCTTAACAAACATTTAATTAAGGAAGGGTTTTCTTTGGTCCACATTTCCAGGGTATGAAGAAATCATGGCAGCTCGAGCTTAAAGCTGCTGGCCACACTTGATCCACAGTCAGGAAGCAGAGAGTTATGGATGCTGGTCATTAGTTCATTTTCTCCTTTTTATCCAGCAGAGGACCCCAGTCTATGAAATGGTGGCCACATACACTGGGCTTCCTCCCCTAACCTAATCAAGAAAATCCCTCACAGACATGGCAAACAGCTAACCCACTCAAGATCATTCCTTAGAGGTGTGTCCAGAGGTTTGTCTCTGAGGTGATTCTAGGATCTGTCAAGATGATCATATTGACTGTCAAGCCTGGTTTGCTGTTCCGTGATTACTGAGTGCCTACTGTGTGTTCACAACGAACAAGGAATGCTGGCTAGCCTCCTACTCCTCTTTTGTCTTTGAATCATTATGTCCCTCACAACGAACAAGGAATGCTGGCTAGCCTCCTACTCCTCTTTTGTCTTTGAATCATTATGTCCCTTAATCTGCTGTGGAGAAAGTATTGTCATAGCTACTGATAGACTGATAGAATGAGGGTGGGACTTGTTCAGGTCTCTCAAATGCCAAGGCCAGGATTCCAGTCTTAAAATCATTCCAGATTCCATTGAAGACTGGGAAGTAGAGTACATACCCAAGTCTCCATGTTCTCTCACTGGGGAGGGTTGACTAAGGCAAACAGACACAGCATCACTGTGCATGAATATAGCCATTTCCCAGTAGGGCCCACATGCTATCTGGACCACAGAGGGGCTCAGTGACATGTGCCTGTATCTGATGACAATAAAGCAGTGGACCACTTAGGTTTTGAAACAGGGGAGGGAATCTGGTAGCAAGATGAGTCATAATTTCTTCCCGTATTCAGCCTTCTGTGAGGGTTGTCATCTCTAGAGTCTGTTTCTTCACAAGTAAACTCAGTCTGGGAGTTTTTAATTTTTTAGTTTTTGGCTGGAACAGCATTTTGGCAGCCTTTGATGTCAGTTTGTCCTGATGGGGCTGATACTAGTTTTGCTTATTTGCTGAACATGGCATCTGCCAGTTTTTACTTCTGTTCAGTTGCAATTTCTTCTCCCATGCTTTGCTAGGAACTCATGGAGGAAAGCGTCTTTCACCAATTTCTCACCCACTCGTTTTGATAATCACTGGTTATTTACTAACTCCTTAATTCTTCTCTATTTGCTTGTTCTTTCAAGGAAATATTTATGCCTGTGAAAGTTTTTATACTTACAAACAGTGAATTTTATTGTGATATGAATGTAACATGAGGATTATTTTGTTTAAAGCATGAAGCCGTGTATGGCGGTGCACATCCATAATCCCAGCACACAAGGGAGTGAGGCTGTGAAATTAGGAATGTAAGGCTAGCCTCAGCTACATGCTGAGTTCTAGGTGAGGCCATGGTTGAAGAGTAATTTATGTTTAGTCTTTTTGAGTGTGTCTTGACAACATCATACTTGTATGCAATGCACTGTGATTCCATCTGCTCCCTCATTTTCTCTCACCCTCCCTTTTCCTCACCAGCCCCCCTTCTTCCTAATTAGTCCCCCATAGAACTCAGATTACTCTGTTGCTTGCTTTCTTAGTTTCTGTTCTTCAGGTCCCATGTTGTTGTGTGGTCATGATTAAACTCAGCCATCTCTCAATCAGTGTTTGCACCAGTTATGATTTCCCATTTGGCCATCACCCTCGACCCCCATGAAAGAGGCTGTATGTAAGTGTGTGTGTGTGTGTGTGTGTACACACTTGGCCACTACCTGTGTGTGTGTATTGTGTGAGTGTGTGTGTGCTGTGTGTACTATGTAAATGTGTTGTGTGGGCATATTGTGTGAATAGTGTGAGCATGTGTGTTGTATGGATATATTGTATGAATGTGTGTTTCCTGATTGTACCTGTATGTGAGGGGTAGGTGTGTGTGTGTGATGTGTACATGCATGTGCATATACTTGCATGTGTATGTGTTGTATGTGCATGTGTGTATGTATGAGTATATGTGTGTTTGTATGTGTGTTGTATGTGCTGTGTGTGTATGTTATGTAAGTATATGTGTGTGGTGCATGTGTGTGGTGTGTGTATGTGTGTGCTGTGTGAGTTTATGCATATCTGATGTGTGTGTGAATGTGTTGTGTCTTGTATGAGTGTGTTGTCTGAGTTTGATTTGTGTATGTGTGTTTATATCTGCGAAGGCCAGAGCTTAACATGACGTATCTTTCTAGAATGCTTTCAACCTTATATTGTGTGACAGGGTTTCCCTTGAACCCAGAATTTACTGATTTGCCTCGTGTATCTACTCAGCTTGCCTGGAGAACCTTTGTCGCTGGCTCTCGAGTACTAGAATTACAGCCAAGCTGCCATGTGATGCCTGGCATTTATGTAGGTTATGGGTACTGAAGTCTGGGTCTCACGCTTGCTCAGTGATTGCTTTTCCCATGGGGTCATGTCCCCAGCACCACATGAATATCTTAATTGGAGAATTATCTACTTTGATTCTTAGCCAACTTTGTCAGTTTATAATGCTAAAAACTTGAATCTAGTTGCACATATTAGGTATTAATTCCTCTTTGGATATATAGTTGGCAAATATTTTCTTTTAAACAAACAAACAAACAAACAAACACAAATGCTAACACAATCTTTTCTTTCCCCTGTAGGGCTTCTCTGCTGAATATTTACTTGACTGTGCAGAAGGTTATCAGTCCTCTATGTCCCTTGTTTGTCTTCATTTTCTTCCGTGTGTTTTTAGTGCCATTCACAAAGTCACTGCCATGACCAATGCCACAAAGCTTTTCTCTTGTACTATGTTTTCTTTTAGGGGCTGAATCTGTGTCTGCCTTCAAGTCTTTAATTCACTTTGAGCTGATTTGAATTCATTTTCATACATTATGAAAAACAAGGGTCTGATTTAATTCTTTTGCCTGTAGACATCCACATTTTCCAGTACTCTTGTTGAAGAGACCTTGGGTGTTCTCAGCATCTATGCTAAAGATTGGTTTATCATATGGATTATTTTAGAGCATTGGTTTCTCTCATTGGTCTGTCTACCTTTATGACAGGAGTATGGTGGAATCCTACAACTCCATGATGCATTGTGAAAGAAGGATGCACAATGCTTCCAGTGTTGTTCTTTCTCAGTGCCAGTTTGGCTGTTTTTCTAGTTTTGTTTCTGCTACTATGACAAAATGGCCTGACAGAGTCAATGTGAGGGAGCAAAAGGATTATCTACATTGTACTTCCAGGTTACAGTTCCCATTATCATGGGGAAGCCGATGCAGGAATTGATAGCATCACATCACATCCATGGTGGAGAGGAAAGAGAGAATAACCACACCCATGCTTGCTCATTAGCCTCTTGATCTCAGTTGGCTCTCTTCCTTCTTACACAGTTTAGGGTTTGGTTCATGAAAGGGTGCTACCTGGATTCAGAGGAGATCTTCCTATTTCAATTGACAATCAAGAGAACCTCCCGTAGGCACGCCCATAGGCCAACCTGATCTAGATATTTTCTCACTCAGACTTGTTCCTGGGTGATTCTGGGTTGTGGTCAGTTGATAGGATGACAACTGCTGCAGTTATTTATGGTCTTCTTGGTTCCATATGAATATCAGAATTATTTTTTCTATTTATGTAAAAACCCTAGAATTATGACAAAAATTACATTGAATTTATAAATTGCTTTGTGCAGGAGGAATATTTTAATATTACACATTTAAATCCATAAACTAGATGATTTTCCATTTTTGTCTTGTTTAATATTTTGCATGTTTCATAATTTTCAGCATACACATTCACTTTCTGAGTTTTCCTACTTATTCTTATTCTTTTTAATGATAAAGTCAATTGAATTGTTTCTCTAACTACCTTTTGGGATGGTTCACTGCTATGGTATAAAATCTCAAGGGATGGCTCAGCAATTAAGAGAATTGTTGCTTTTGCTGAGGACCTAGGTTTGGTTCATACAACTCCAGTTTCAGGGGATTCCATGTCTTTCTTTGATTTCCACTGGCACAAGGCACACATAAGGCTTACATACATTTCTGTAGGCAAAATAATTATATGTATAAAATAAATCTAAATTAAACTGAATTGAGTCACATATGTATGTTCAGTTTTTATCCTGACACTGTACTGGATTTGGTTACAGTTTGGTTATAGTTGTTATGTATTTTACAGAATGCTTACAATCACCTAGGATGCAAGATCATGGCATTTACAAACAATTACTATTTTACTTCTTCCCTTTGGAATGCCTTAGACAACTTTTATTTCTTTTTCTTATCTAATTGCTCTGGCCATGATTTCTAGCATGATGTTGAATAGGAGCAATGAGAAAGGGCAATTTTTATCTTATTCATGACTTTAGAGGAATACCTGTTGATTGATGTTTTAATCATAGAATTTACCATTTAAATGACCTTCTCATAATAAATGCTACCTTTATTATGTTGAGATTACATTCTTCTATTTGCACTGTGTTAAAAGTTATTTTGCAAGACAGATTATTATATTATCCCCTAGGTCGTAGTAAATTTATTATAGTTGTTTTGATCTTCAGCCTGCTCTGACTTGGCTCGTGGATACTTCTTTTTGACTGTCTTCTATGTCCTTTTGGTGAAACTCTTTAAGTGTTCTCTTACCCATCTGCATGTTTCAACTGTTCTTGTACCTCGCTTGCTTAAAATGATGCTTTTCTACAAGGAACCTGGCTGCCTCTAACAAAATCAGCATTCCACACCTAACGTCTTGGTTCTATTTTCAGGCAGGGCTAGTAGAATAGCATTGCTTCTAGGCTTTCTCAGGGGACAGAGCTGGAATACATATGTGTGCCAAGAACACACTTATTGTTCTCTTTATATGTATAGTTTTTGTATCCAATAGTGTATTGGTATTGCTTATGAGACCACATACCTGACTGAGGTAGATAACCAAAAAGAGGGCGGATTGGATTTGGCTCATAGATTGAAAAGTTTCAGCCCAAAGCAACAGCTTGAACAGGGAACTCATTCATGTGTACTGGCTAGTTTTGTGTCAACTTGGCTCAGCTGGAGTTATCACAGAGGAGGGAGCTTCAGTTGGGGAAACACCTCCACAAGATCCCGCTGTAAGGCATTCTCTCAATTGGTGATCAAGGGGGGAGGTCCCCTTGTGGGTGGTGCCATCTCTGGGCTGGTAGTTTTGGTTCTATAAGAGAGCAGGCTGCGCAAGCCAGGGGA